>NW_023416313.1:186151567-186633166 GCF_014108235.1 Myotis myotis | reverse complement strand
GCTCCAGCCTGGCCCTCCCAGGGGAGCAGGGCCTGTCCCATCTCCTCTCTCTGCCATCATCACTTTCACTTTCCCTTTACAAGAGGCCTGGGTCCTGCTGCACAGAGGAGCCTGTCTCCAGCAGAAGTCAGCTCTGTCCAGAGGGAGGGCCCCAGAGGAGGAGGGAAGGTGGGTCTGAGGTTGAGGAAGATCACAGCCCAGGGCCTGCCCACCTGCACCCCCACTCCCCCCGACCCCCACTCCCCACCGCTGCCAAAGCAGGAAGAAGGTGGGGCCTCAGCTGAGAAGGTGGGAAATCCTCCATCAAGGGACTTTCCTAAACCTGGGCCTGTGAGCAGAAATGAAGCGCCAGCGACGGGGACCAAGGGCAAGGCCCAGGCAACACTTCACTGCGGTGCCCTGGCCCAGGTACTGCCCCCACTCTGTCCTTCTCTGTAGCCCTTTCTACTTGGGGGCCCTGAGGTGTCTCTGTCCTCAGCCTTGTCTTCCCCTTGGTCTAGCCTGGCTTCTCTCCCGATCTGGGCGCCATCTCTGCAGGTTCCACTCCAGCGGGAGCTTTCCCTTCTTCTGGGGATGTCTCCACAATTGCTTCTGAATGGCCCCTTTGCCCCTTGTACAGGCCTGTTGTCCACTTGGTCCTCCTCACAGTCTGCCAGTTATGGGGCTGGCTGTCCCCTCTCTGCCCGTGGGGCTGCTGCTCTGTGGCCTTTCCTGCGCCCTCTTGCCCATTAGAATTGCACTAAAGTAGTGATGGCGAACCTTTGAGCTCGGCATGTCAGCATTTTGAAAAACCCTAAATTAACTCTGGTGCCGTGTCACATATAGATATTTTTTGATATTTGCAACCATAGTAAAACAAAGATGTATATTTTTGATATTTATTTTATGTATTTAAATGCCATTTAACAAAGAAAAATCAACCAAAAAAGGTGTTTGCGTGTCACTTCTGACACGGGTGTCATAGGTTCACCATCACTGCACTAAAGGATGAGTGGAGCACTCGGGGCATTTGGTTTGAAGCACTTGGATTCAATTTCTGTGCTACTGACCCCGTTATCCACTCAGAGTGAGAGGAGTTCGCTGAGCAGGAAAGGAAATCCTCTCTCCCAAGGTGCCAGCACTGTGAGCTGAAGAGCAAAGTCAGACTGTCCCCAGAGGCATCCCTGCCCTTGCGTTTATAGTGCACCCACCGGTGGGGGAAATGCTGTTTACAATGAGGGAGAAAAGAGCCTCTCAGCCAATAGGGCCACCGCTGCCAGCTGACGTCATCCAAGGGGTGGACATGGCTTTGCCTGGGCAAGGGACCGGTTCTGTCACTTAGCAGCCCTGTGACTTGGGGGGGCTACTCACCTCTCTGTGCCTCATTTCCTCCTCTGTAAAATAGGGTGAGGCCCCTAGATTTGGGGAGGAATAGAGGAGTTCAGATACAAGGAGCTCTTAGAACAGTAGTCAGAGCCTGTGAATTTAGGTGTTAGCCTGACATTAAATAATAATAATAAACATGCATAGGTGAAAGGTCAACCATGAATTGTACCTTAATATGAAAATGTAATGTTTGGGGGTGGAGGCAGTTTTATTACTCATTTCTGTATTCAAATGATTGGGGTTGGGGGGTTGGGCATGTGTTGTTGGAAGCAGCAGAGCCAGTCCTTAAGGGAGAGGACAGGAGCCCCTGCTGTTCCTGCAGCCCCTGCCCTCCTGCTCTCCCCCAGTTTCCTGCCTGGAGGCGGCAGGAAATGCTGAAGGGAAGGGGTTGCTGGGAGGCAGGGCGCCCAGGCCACCAGATGGGAGAAACTCAAGGGAACTCTACATTTTCTCTTTTCTCTCCTG
This sequence comes from Myotis myotis, assembly GCF_014108235.1. NCBI lineage: Eukaryota > Metazoa > Chordata > Mammalia > Chiroptera > Vespertilionidae > Myotis > Myotis myotis. The sequence continues at coordinate 186,631,336 of NW_023416313.1, read as the reverse complement.
CCCCCAGGAACCCAGTGAGAAGGTTTAGTCCTGGGTATTTCTACTTTCACTTTACAAACTGCCCTGACCATGGAGGTCGCAATGGCTGCTATCTCTGCTACCAAGTGAAAAGAACACAGAGGCGATTGCCATTGGACATGAGCACCGGGGTTTTTGAAAATGAGGTATGTGCCCCATGATGCTGTCATCAGAGGCAGGAGCTAAGCCAGGGAAGGATGCGGGGAAATAATAATATGTAAAATGCCAGAGGCTTCTTACCACAACATTGTCCTAAGGTTTAGCCCTGGATGTCACTGCCTGACCATCCTGAAATGCCAGGTACACCTGGGCGAGGATGGCAGCCTCAGCATACACAGAGCAAGCCCCCGCCCTGCAGCCAAACACTAAGGTCTCCTGTGAAGTGTCCACCACACACCAGCCCTCTCTTCCCCACCTGGACTGCAGACTACTCAGAGCCCTTATGGGGTGGATGGGGTGTCACCATGGCAGTCCTACCCGTGGGAGCACGATTGGGGTCACTTGTGTCATTTAATCTTTTCTAGTACCCAGTGGTCAAACTTTCAGAGAAATCAATTAATTTAATTTTGATAATGTACTTTGGAATATGTCGAAGATATTGTTTCAACATATCGTTAATATAAAAGTTCTTCATGAGATAGTTTACATTCTTCTTCCATACCACATCATGGAGATAAGGAGTGTATTCAGTAATTGTCACAAACATCAGTGCAGGCGAGCCACATTTCAAGTGCACAGTAGACACCTGTGCTAGTGGCTCTCTGTGGGCAGCACTGCTCTGGGCCCTCCCCGGCAGACAGCACCCAGAAACAAGCCTGGACCCAGCAGCCGGGCCTGGAGCAGGCACCCGGAATGCTCATAGAATGAAAGAATGGGAGGGTGGATGTTGGAGTTCATGGATGAGGGTGGGAAGGGATGACTAAGCTAAAACAGCCTGGGTGGGAGACGTTTAAAAAGGAATCAGTCAATAACATGCTTCTGAGACTCTGGCTCCCTGTCCCCTGGTCCCGACTCCTCCAGCCCTGCAACATGCCTTCTCTTCCAGCCTAGAGGTTCTCTTTCCCTCTCCGTCTCTCCCAGTTCTATCCCAAGAAGCCCAGGCACACAGAAATCTGCTTCTTGAACTGGTTCAAGACCCAGCAAGCATTCTTGGCTCAGAACCTGTCCCACGAGGAGAAATACCATGTCACATGGTACATGTCCTGGAGCCCCTGCTTCCAATGTGCGAGGCATGTGGTCGAGTTCCTCAAGGACCACAAGTATGTGCAGCTGAGCATCTTCGTTGCCCGCCTCTACTACCCCAGGAGGCCCCAGTACCAGCAGGGGCTGCGCAGCCTGCAAGGTGCAGGGGCCCAGGTGGCAATAATGACTCCAGATGGTGAGAGCAGAGGGTGCCCGGGCAGGGATGGGAGGGGTTTGGGAGGACTAGGACTAGGCAGGAAGGAGCAAGAATCCCCAGAAAGGAAGGAGAAGCCCCCTTAGCTGCCTGTGGAGGTGGTGCTGGGGTCGGGGAGTCTCCTGGAGGAGAAGTTCAGGGGAGAAAGGTGGTCCAGGCTGGGGAGGGAGGTGAAGGACACCTGCAAGAAGGCTTCCAAAAGGGGGCGTGGAGGAGGGGCTCAGATTCACAGGAAGAAAGGTACTGAAGTGACAATGAAGTCCCGGGAAGGAAAGAGAAGAGGGTCTGAAATCATGATGGGAAGAGCGGTCCCTAAGAGACACACTGTGTGTCCCCTCAAGGTTCTCGGAGCTGAAGCGCACCATGGTCTCCCCTGTTCCTTTCAGACTTTGCCTACTGCAGGAAGATCTTTGTGCATCGCCCCCATAAACGATTCTGGTACTGGGAAGGAATAGATGAAAACAGTTGCAGCCTATCTAAGACTTTGGAGGACATTCTCAGGGTGAGGTTCCTCCCTCTGAATCTCCCCCTATCCCACCACCCCCATCCCCTCGTCTTCTCCCCTTGGGCCTTTCTCTCCCTCTGGGTCACCTGTTCCCCCCTGGGCCCCTGGTCCATCCCTCCCCTCAGGTCTCACAAGTCCCTTTGCTTTCTCCCCCCTGCGCCCCTTTTCCTTCCCCCGCTTTGTGACTGCCCCAGACTCTGCTCTGTTCACCTTCCCACCTGCCTCACTCCCTGCTTCCTCCACCTCCTCCTTCTCGATCCAGAATGAGGGAAACTGAAGGAGGACTTCCATCTCTCTAAACAAGTGAGGAGACTTCTGGTGAACGAGGAATAAAACACTTTCTTTAAGAAGTGAAAACGGCCCTAGCTGGCTTGGCTTAGTGGATAGACCTTTGGCCTGTGGACTGAAGGGTCTCGGATTCGATTCCATTCAAGGACATATGCTGGGGTTGCAGGCTCCATCCCTGAGCAGGAGGCAGCCGGTCAATGATTCTCTCTCATCATTGATGTTTCTGTCTCTCTCTCCCTCTCCCTTCCTCTCTGAAATCATTAAAAAATAAAATAAAATAAAAACAAGTAATAAAAACTCATTTGCCACCATCTCCAAGTTGATTGAAAGAAACAATTAAAAGGCAATGAATGAGCTCGTAAGGAATTTTTTAAAAATCTGATTGAGTTACTTTTCATTAAAAATCAGTGATATGTTCTAAATCCACACCAGTAATATTGTACTCATTACTATCAGAGTCACAAATAGGAGATTATTTATTTACATTGATTTTTAAGTCCAAAGAAATAACATGAAAGATTAAGAATCTTCCACAAAATGGTTTTTTCTCTGTAAGTACTTCATGAAGTTCAAATAGTTCAATAAGCACTTGCAAAAGTGAAAATGCCTTTCTCTTCTGTATGTACCTTAGGGGAGGGCAGTGGTCACACTAATTGCAACTGGTTAGGAAAAGTTAGCAATATTTATAGCAGCAGAATCTCAAAGTCAAAAGCATCGACCAAAGATATGCTGAGAGTAGTGCTGTGCCAGAAGCAGGTCCATCATAGCTGTTTGACACAGTCGCTGCAGGGAAGAAACATCTGAACAGCATATGTTTCAAGGTACCTGGCGTATATGGCATACTGTTCTTAATATGTTTGCTCCCCTTCTTAGCACTATGTGTTTTAGCTAAGGTCACCTCTCTGAGAAAGATTGTTTCCCCAAGTGGGGATTTTTCCCTGGAGTTAGGGATTAACAGGACTAAGGAAGGGAATAAATCAGTAAAACCCCTTAACTAAGTGCCTTGCGGGTAGTTAATCACCTTAACTATGAACAATCACGCTTAAGCTACATAATCTTTACTTAGGATAATCTCCTTCAGTTACTTCCTTGTAGCTTAACAGAACAGTAGAGTATTGACCTTTGAATGGAGATAACAAACGCCCTAACCTTTGGAATAGAATGGATAGGATTAAAATCAAATGATATAAATAAAGATGTAACAGGAGAATAAAGAGAAGAAAAGGACAGGAGAGGGGTGGTGGGGTAGGAGGGTGGGGTTGGGCAAAGCAGGGCTGGGGGCCAATGGTGGAAGACAAGGGGCAGAAATGAGATCAAGGACAGAAGGCTGGGTTGTCAGGGGACTGTGGTCGCCATGGAGGAGCTGAAAGTCAGCTTGTTTCCCAGGACAAGACCTGTGGGAGGAGTAGGACAGTGTGGGCCTGGCTCAGCTGCTCAGTGATGCTACTGGAATCAGGCCCCAACTCTCACACACACCCCCAACTCAGCTCTGGGGGGTTGTCTTCTCCTGCTGGTCTCCTCCAAGCCTCAGATGATAGCCCACCTCCACACATCATGCCTCATTCCCAGGGGGCGAGAGAGGACTGGACCAACCACAAGACTTTCAAGCCTGTACGTCCTCTCTGTGGACAATGGCAGGGACCGACCATGAAGGGCAGCTGATGGGCAGCCCATAAATCTGTGTCCAGGAGTGTTTCCTTCCTGCGCAGACCCTGTTTGTGTGGCAGAGGGAACAGGGCTGCCTCTGGGATTCCTCACTGTAACACATAGAGAGTAACAGTGACTGACCTCGGGGCTGTGGTGACAGGTAAATGTCAGGCATTTTGGACAATGTCTAACAAAGGAGATAGTTAGTCTTCAACAAAAGATGAGGTGATTATAAAGAAGAGGGGAAGTCTCTGGTTCAATGAATCAATCTATTTTTCAAATAATCCTTCAGTCCTCCAGCAGATTCTGCTCATACCATGTGCAGCCTGGTGTTGGGAAGAAGTGGTGACAAGAACCATTAGGGGTCTCAGCAGGTGGTCGAGGCTGAGACCCTGGACAGGGTTGGCCCCTGCTCCTGACCCCCTCCTTCTGCCTTCCCTGATGGGGACTCCCTCCCTATCCTCTGCCAGCTCCTCCTCTGACCCTGGGTGTTCCTCCTGTCTCCTGACCCTGTGCCTTGCCTGGTCTGTCCCCAGGACTCCCAGCATGTCCTGTGGTCTGCTGCCCTCATTTCTGTGTCTCCTCCCGCCCCTGCTGCAGGTGTACCATGGAGAATGCCAGTCCCAGAAGTGACGCCACCATGCCCAAGTGAGCAGGAAGTATTGAGAGGGGCCTCCATTCCCTTTTCTCTAAATTAACCTCTGCCTTTTGGTGCAGACTCACCATGTCTCAGGACCTGGGCGAAGCCCCTTTCATCCCCAAGCTTGTCCAGACTGCACCAATTCTCACAGCAGGGAATGACTACTGAGCACCATATTGCTCTGAGGCAAAGTTCTTTTTCCCTTTTCCCAAGGTTGCAGGTAGACAAGGTTGAGCCCGGATTCATATTCTCCCTTTCTGCCCCTTTTCTCCCTCCATTCTTTCCTCTCTCCAGGCTGCGTTACTTCCCTCCATCTGCTCAGAGTGATATATCTTTCTTTTTGATCCTGTTTCTTCCTCTTTGTGCTCCCCTTCCTCTTCTTTGCCCTCATGGCTGCCTCTTTCCTTCCCTTCCAGCTTCCCCTTTAACTTGATTACAACTCACTGAGAACATACAAGGCCCAGAGAAATGGAGATATATACCATGTTCATGGATGGAGAGTCTCAGTGCCTCAGAGACGTCTATGCCTGCCAGGATTGCCCTACACATTGATAATAGGGTATCACAGGAAACACGAAAAGTATGTCCATCACTCAGCTGTTTTGGCTCAGTGGTTGACCATGGACCCATGAACCAGGAGGTTCATGCATGGGCACTTGCCCAGGTTCTGGGATCTTTTCCCAGTAGGGGGTATACAGCCAATGAATGATTCTCTCATCACTGATGTTTTTTTCTCTCTCTCCCCCTTCCTTCCTCTCTGTGAAATTAATTTAAAAAACATATTTTAAGGAAATTTTGCCCATAACTTCATGTAAATGTGTACACGGCCAATACAACTTCAAAGGTGAAGCTAAGGTGGATCGACATACCAGATATTGGACCTACTTTGAAGCCCTGGCAGAGCAGTGTGGTAGTCACTCAGGCATGGACAGGTGAAGCAAAGGAGCATATGACACACACACACACACACACACACACACACACACACACACAGGTGGTGGCCTTGCACATCAGTAGGACAAAATGACGTGGAAGGAAAGTCATTAAATGTCCTTGCATTGGCTATCTAATACAAAATAAAAAACGACATGCCTATGTCAAGTCATATACATACATGACAAAATGAATACATTTGAGAACATTGAAAATTAAGACATCTATACATGGAAAGACTTCATGAAGCGAGAGCCTAGCCACACATTGAAAGAAAGCATTTGCAATGGAAGTGACAAGGGTCACTGTCTACTAGCTTTCCCAAAGCAAGTGGGACAGGAGCCTACCAGCTGTGTCCTCCCCACCCTGTGAAGGCAGAGGGACCTAAGCAGAGGACCAAGCTCAGAACGAGGAACTCAACGCACATCTGTCCCTGATTCAAGGTCCACACTTTCCCATCATTCAACAGGAGGCAGGTGGAGAGCATGCACTGGGCTCAGGCTTGGGCTGGGTGCAGGGTGGTGTGCGGAGGGCTCCATCCTGGCCCTCTCAGGGGAGCAGGGCCTGTCCCATCCCCTCTCTCTGCCATCATCACTTTCAGTCTCCCTTTACAAGAAGCCTGGGTCCTGCTGCACAGAGGAGCCTGTCTCAAGCAGAAGTCAGCTCTGTCCAGAGGGAGGGCCCCAGAGGAGGAGGGAAGGTGGGCCTGAGGTTAAGGAAGATCACACCCTAGGGCCAGCCCACCCTCCCAGCCAAAGCAGGAAGGAGGTGGGGTCCAGCTAAGAAGGTAGGAAGGTTTTTTATACAGGGACTTTCCTAAAACCTGGGCCTGTGAGCAGAAATGCAGCACAAGCGCTGGGGACCAAGGGCAATGCAGCAGCAACAAGGGAACCAACACTTCACTCCGGTGCCCTGGCCAGGTACTGCCCCCACTCTGTCCTTCTCTGTAGCCCTTTCTACTTGGGGGCCCTGAGGTGTCTCTTTCCTCAGCTTTGTCCTCCCCCTGGTCTAGCCTGGCTTCGCTCCCGCTCTGGGCACCTTCTCTGCAGGTCCCACTCCAGCAGGGGCTTTGCCTTCTTCTGGGGATGTCTCCACAATTGCTTCTGAATGGCCCCTCCTGCCCCTTGTCCAGGCCTGTTGTCCACTTGGTCCTCCTCACAGTCTGCCAGTTGTGGGGCTGGCTGTCCCCTGCCTGCCCGTGGAGCTGCTGCTCTGTGGCCTTTCCTGTGCCCTCTTGGCCATTAGAATTGCACTAAAGGATGAGTGGAGCACTCGGGGCATTTGGTTTGAAGTACTTGGATCCACTTTCTGTGCTACTGACCCCGTTATCCACTCAGAGTGAGAGGAGTTCGCTAAGCAGGAAGGGAAATCCTCTCTACCAAGGTGCCGGCACTATGAGCAGAAGAGCAAAGTCCAACTGTCCCTAGAGGCATCCCTGCCCTCGCGTTTATAGTGTACGGACCGGTGAGGGAAATGGTGTTTACAATGAGGGCGAAAAGAGCCTCTCAGCCAATAGGGCCACCGCTGCCAGTTGACGTCATGCAAGGGCTGGACATGGCTTTGCCTGGGCAAGGAACCTGTCAGTTAGCAGCCCTGTGACTTGGGCAGGCTACTTCCCTCCCTGTGCCCTGTCTCCTTCCATGTAAAATGGGGTGAGGCCCCTGGATCTGGGGAGGAATAGAGGAGTTCAGATACAAGGAGCTCTTAGAACAGTAGCCAGAGCCTGTGAATTTAGGTGTTCGCCTGACATTAAATAATAATAATAAACATTATTATTGAAAGGTCAATCATAAATTGCACCTTAATATGAAAATCTAATGTTTGGGGGTGGAGGCAGTTTTATTACTTATTTCTGTATTCAAATGACTGGGGGTATGTGTTTGGGCGTGTGTTGTTGGAAGCAGCAGAGCTGGGCCCTAAGGCAGAGGACAGGATCCCCCTTACCCCCCACCTCGCTGTCTCAGTAGCTCCTGCCCTCCTGCTCTCCCCCAACCCAAGGGAAGGGGTTTCTGGGAGGCAGGGTTCCCAGAGTGTCCATGAAATGTGTTCAGGAGTCACTGGATGGGTGAAACTCGTAGGAATACTGAATTGTCTGTTATCTCTCTTGCCCACTGCAACCCAATGAGAAGCATGTATCCCAAGACCTTCAACTTCAACTTCCAAAATCTAAATGGCTATGGGCGGAAGTCTACCTTCCTCTGCTTTGAAGTGGAAAAATGGGAGGATGGTTCATTTCTTGACTATCAAAATGGTGTCTTTCGAAACCAGGTATGTGCCTCACGATGCTGTCATCAGAGGCAGGAACTAAGCCAGGGAAGGATGTGGGGAGATGATAATATGGAAAATGTCAGAGGCTTCTTCCCACAACACTGCCCTGTGTTTTAGCCCTGGATGCCCCTGCCTGACCCTCCCAAATCACCATAGACCAGCAGTCGCCAACGGGTGGTCTGTGGACCACTGATGTCCCGTGAGGTCTGAAAGGTTGGCGACCACTGCCATAGACAATGGCATTTGACTTATCCACAAGGCCTCCTCTAGTCACTAGAGCAGCCGTGGGCAAACTACGGCCCTCGGGCTGGATCCGGCCCTTTCGGCTGTTCTATCTGGCCCGCCGAGCCAAAAGAGCGGAGGGTTCTCTTGCTCTCCCCTCCGCTCCTTCACCAGCAGCAGTGTTAACATGGTAACGTCGGGAAACACGGCCGCAGCTCCTTCTTCTGAGTCCAGTTTAAGAACCCATTGTGGCCCTCGAGTCAAAAAGTTTGCCCACCCCTGCACTAGAGTCTATTGAACCTGCTGGCCCTCAGTCTCCACCTCTTCCAGGGACCTTGAACCGTCTTGGAGGAAAGAGCATTTAGGCTTGGGTAAAAGTGCTGATAGGCTTACATGTATAGAAAAGAGTACATTCAATTGGACTCCCTTACATAAATGCTTTTTCCATTTCAAAAGCAAAATTTTCATAAAGGCCTGTTTCACCTCCCTGTCCTGTTTCTCAGTGATTGCTCTACTGTTATTAGAATTCAGCCACTCAGCCAAATTAGCAAAATGGGTCTCAGATCTAGATCATACATATATCAAAGTAAGCACTCTTCTTACACCATTCTCCTTGGGAGCTCAGGCTGTGGGCCACCTCAGAGTTAATGCTCACATCCTGAAGTCTCTTTGATAGGCTGTACGTAAGCCTCTGTTACGTACTGTGGTTTATCATAAGGAATTTCCCACAGGCTAAGCTTGATACTCAAGATGTTGGTTGTAGGAGAATTGCAAAAATGAATGTGTTGACCATACTTTAAATACCTGGATTAGAACCACAAAAATGTGAAATGCTATCTATATATATAAAAGCCCACTGACTGAATGGCGGAATGACTAGAACGACCAGTCAACCAGTCACTATGATGCACAATCACCACCAGGGGGCAAACGCTTAATACATGAACTGCTCCCTGGTGGTCAGTGCGCTTCCACAGTGGGAGTGGAGCTTGGCTAACTGGGATGAGCAGCGCCCCCACAATAGGCCAATCCTCGCAGGTCATGCCCCCGCACCAGTGCACAAATACGTGTACCAGGCCTCTAGTCTATATATATATATAAAAGCCAAGTGACCTGAACGACAGAACCAGTAGCTTTGATCATCCCCCCCCACCCTAATTGGGGGTGTGACCGGCCAACCGCCCGCAGCCCCTCCCCTTGGCAGGCCCCGCTCTGATTAGCACCCCCACTCCGATTGGTGGCGGTCTGGCCGGACCCCACCTGTGCATGAATTCATGCACCAGGCCTCTAGTTCAGCAGTTCTCAACCTGTGGGTTGCGACCCCTTTGGGGATCGAACGACCCTTTCACAGGGGTCACCTAAGACCATCGGAAAACACATATATAATTACATATTGTTTTTGTGATTAATCACTATGCTTTAATTATGTTCAATTTGTAACAATGAAATTGGGGGTCACCACAACATGAGGAACTGTATTAAAGGGCTGCGGCATTAGGAAGGCTGAGAACCACTGCTCTAGTTATAAATGAGATACACACACACACACACACACACACACACACACACACAATAAGGAACACAGCATGTCTGCCAGATCTGGCATATGAACGGTTGGAAAATATTAAATATACTGGAGACTCTGAACCCTTTGAAAGCACAAAATAACCAACTAATGCTGGATTGACTTGACGGACCTAGTTCAGCTGAGTTTTCATAGAAAAACACGAGATTGTAATCTCATTAAAATGTACTTAAATATGCATTACAAGGTTTTCACCATTTTTTCCCTACAGCAATGGCATTTTCTCAATAATTGAAAAGTGATTATCTTCCCAGTAATGCAGTTGTCACTTATGTGTTTTCTTCTTCATCTTTTTCTGTGCTTTCAAACACTTAAAATGCTTGAGCACTTCCTTTTCAGAAAGTTATGAAATTACACTTAAAAATAATTTAATTTTAAATGCTCATTTAAAGGTGTCCCTGTATCTGTTATGCCCCTTTCCCTAGGAGCCAGCTCTAAAACATTGTTCAGCAGCTTTTCAATGTTCATTACCTTTAAACCTAGAACCAAGTGCAACTGACGTCTGTTGCACGCTGGGTCTAGTTTTCTTCCATCTTCCAGGGCTTCGTGGAATAAGAAACGAATCTAGTACAAATGAAGATTAAATGTTTCTGGGCAACAGTAGAGTTAGCAAACAGATTATTTATCCACAGACACACGTCAGTCCACTGGAGCAGGGGCTCGGCACATTGGAAATGTAAAGGGATCAGCCTCCTGTGTTTGGGGTCAGTTTTCTTTTGCTGTGTTTTTTAGAACGAGGGTGGGGGCCTAAGTGTCCTTATCAAGCTGTGGTCCATGACACATGCCCGTGAGGGAGCCCGGGCCCTGCTGCGCCCTGCCGTGGGGCAGCACCGGTGAGCATCAGTGTTTGGTAGAGGAGCCCTCATGTTAAACAGAATCACTGTAGAGTACAGTGTACTGTTGTGTTGCTGATTTTCCTTTGAAATATAAAAGATTTTAAGCTTTTTTTGGTCAAAAGTGGTAACATATTAATGCACATAAAAAACCTTTTTGAATCTGGAAGATGGCGGCATAGGTTAACGCCGGAGTTTGCTGCCTCGAACAACCACTTCAAAAATACAACTAAAATATGGAACGGACATCATTCAGAACCACAGGAAGGCTGGCTGAGTGGCAGTTCTACAACTAGGAGGAAAGAGAATAGCATACCAAGACTCAGAGGAGGCGCAGTGCTGAAGTGAAATACTAAAGTGCGGAGTGCATGTGGAGCGGGCTGGCGGCTGAGGGCGCGGTTGTTGTTTTCAATCGGGAGGGAGTTTCAGACTCTGAGCTCCAGATCCGGGCGAGTCTCTAGGGACCCAGACTCAAACGGGAGAGGTGGGACTGTCTGGCTTCGGTCAGAACTCAAAGGCAGCGGTTGCTGGGACTCTGAGAGGCAGAGCCCCTGGGGACGGAACTGAGAGCAGCCATAACTGCTCGCTCCGCACACCCTGTAGATCCCCGGGGACCCGCCCCGCCCAAGCCCTGCACAGAGCCATTTGCCGGATAGCCTTAGGCAAATGCTAGATTAGCACCACCCTAGAGATCCAGCACAGAAGTTCTCCCACTGCAGACACAGCTGACTCTCATAGCCAGTTAGCCTGGAGGTCAAATCACCCCCAGTATTGCCAGCAACAATCAAGGCTTAACTACAACAAGACTGCGCACAAAGACCACAAGGGGGTGCACCAAGAAAGCATAAAAAATGCGGAGACAAAGAAACATGACAGAAATGGAGGATACAGAGCTGAAAACCGCACTTTTAAGGTCAATAATTTTCTAGAAACTGCCGATAAACTTAATGAGATCTACAAGAAATCTAATGAGACCCTCGATGTTGTGATAAAGAACCAACTAGAAATTAAGCATACACTGACTGAAATAAAGAATAATATACAGAGATCCAACAGCAGACCAGAGGAGCGCAAGAATCAAGTCAAAGATTTGAAATGTGAAGAAGCAAAAAACACCCAACCGGAAAAGCAAAATGAAAAAAGAATCCAAAAATACAAAGATAGCATAAGGAGCCTCTGGGACAGCTTCAAGCGTACCAATATCAGAATTATAGGTGTGCCAGAAGAAGAGAGAGAGCAAGATATTGAAAACCTATTTGAAGAAATAATGACAGAAAACTTCTCCTACCTGGTGAAAGAAATAGACTTACAGTTCCAGGAAGCGCAGAGAACCCCAAACAAAAGGAATCCAAAGAGGACCACACCAAGACACATCATAATTAAAATGCCAAGAGCAAAAGATAAAGAGAGAATCTTAAAAACAGCAAGAGAAAGAAACTCAGTTACCTACAAGGGAATACCCATACGACTGTCAGCTGATTTCTCAACAGAAACTTTGCAGGCCAGAAGGGAGTGGCAAGAAATATTCAAAGTGATGAATACCAAGAACCTACAACCAAGATTACTTTATCCAGCAAAGCTATCATTCAGAATTGAAGGTCAGATAAAGAACTTCACAGATAAGGAAAAGCTAAAGGAGTTCATCACCACCAAACCAGTATTATATGAAATGCTGAAAGGTATCCTTTAAGAAGAGGAAGAAGAAGAAAAAGGTAAAGATACAAATTATGAACAACAAATCATGCATCTATCAACAAGTGAATCTAAGAATCAAGTGAATAAATAATCTGATGTACAGAATGAACTGGTGATTATAATAGAATCAGGGACATCGAAAGGGAACAGACTATTCTTGGGGGGGAAAGGGGTGTGGGGGATTCGGGAAGAGAATGGACAAAAATCGTGCACCTATGGATGAGGACAGTGGGTGGGGAGTGAGGGCGAAGGGTGGGGCAGGAACTGGGAGGAGGGGAGTTATGGGGGGAAAAAAGAGGAACAAATGTAAAAATCTGAACAATAAAGATTTAATTAAAAAAAAAACCTTTTTGTGATTGTAAGATTTAGCTTATGAATTATTCAAATCGAAGTGAAAGATGACCAGGTCATTGTTAATGACTCAGTCTATTAAGAATATATGTATTTTTGTAAAGGAAAAGGACTTGTTGATATTTAATATATTGTTATTGATTTCAGAGAGGAAGGGAGAGGGAGAAAGAGGTAGAAACATCAATGATGAGAGAGTATCATTGATCGGCTGCCTCCTGCACGCCCCCTCCTGGGGATCCAGCCCGCAACCCGGGCATATGCCCTTGCCGGGAATCTAACCTGGGATCCTTCAGTTCACAGGCTGACGCTCTATCCACTGAGCCAAATCAGCTAGGGCAGCATTTGTAGATATTTAATCAGTACAAGATATATGTCTGTTTTGCAGAAATAAAATGGTGCTTAGAGATTCTCTTTAAATATTTTTGTGCTGAAATGCATTTTCTGTTGACCTACAGAATGTTGTGTACAAAACTGTATGGTCGAACTATTGGGCTAGGCTAGATACTTATGTTTTTTAAAATCTGGACTTAGCCAAGTATACTTGGCCATGTTAAAAATAGTATCTTTGTTATTAAAATGTGGATTGCAAAAAAGAAAAAGAAAGAAAAAAAAGAGGGTCTAGGACAGTTGGGGCTGCTGTGCACCAGTGCCTTATGGGGCCCTAGGAAGTGCTCTGCTGGCTAGGTCCTCCCCCAGCTACCCCCAGGGGAGAACCCACACCCACATCCTGCCTGCCTCCAGCCCGCTCTGAGTCAAGCACTAAGGTCTCCTGTGAAGTGTCCAGCACACGCCAGCCCTCCCTTCTCCACCCAGACTGCAGGCTACTCAGAGCCCTTCTGGGATGGATGGGTGTCACTGTGGCAGTACTTTCCCATGGGAGCGTAATCAGGGTCACTTAGGTCATTTAACCTTTTCTAGTACCCAGTGTTCAAACTTTCAGAGAAATTGATCAATTTAATGTTTATAATGTACTTTGTAATATATCTAAGATATTGTTTCACCATATCTGTAATAATAAAAGGGTAATATGTTAATTAGACTGAACGTCCTTCTGGACATCATTCCTGATGTCCTTCCGGAAAGCCGGGGCTGGGCAAAGCCACCCGGGTCCTGGGTGCCTGCCAGCGGCTGGAGGAGGGAAGCCCAGGTCCTGGTACCGGAGGGAAGCTGGTACCGGAGGGAAGCCGGTGCCGGCAGCCGGGGGAAGTAAGGCCTACTCTTGCACAAATTTGTATGCATCTGTCCTCTAGTAGTTAATATAGAAGTTCTTCATGAGATAGTTTACATTCCTCTTTCATACCACGTCATGGAGATAAGGTGTATATTCCGTATTTGTTGCACACATCAATGCAGGCGAGCCACATTTCAAGAGCACAGCAGACACCGGTGCTAGTGGCTCCCTGTGGGCAGCATGGCTCTGGGCCCTCCCCGGCAGACAGCACCCAGGAAACAAGCCTGGACCCCAGCGGCCTGGCCTGGAGCAGGCCCTCAGGACGTTGGAGTGTGGTAAGGGATGCGCAAATAAAACATCAGGGAGGGGAGGAGTTTACAAAGGGATGAATCGCTCCACTGGTGAGGCTCGGTGGTTGAACATCGACCCCTGTACCAAGAGGTCACTGGTTAGATTCCATTCAGTGTACATGCCCAGGTTGCAGGTTTGATCTCCAGCGGGAGGTGTGCAGGAGGCAGCTTTCTGATGCTTCTCTCTCATCAATGTTTCGATCTCTCCTTTTCCCTTCCTCTCTCTAAAAATCAATAAAAATAGCCCTCGCTGGTTTGGCTCAGTGGATAGAGTATCAGCCTGCAGACTGCAGGGTCCTGGGTTTGATTCAGGTCAAGGGTACATGCCCAGATTGTGGGCTGGATCCCCAGTGGGGGTTGTGCAGGAGACAGCCGATCAATGATTCTCTCTCACCACTGACATTTTATCTCTCTCACCCTTCCTTTCTTAAATCAATAAAAATATATTTTTAAAAATAAAAATCAGCCCTAACCAGTTTGGCTCAATGGATAGAGGTCAGCCTGCAGGCTGAAAGGTCCCAGGTTAGATACCGGCCAAGGGCATGTACCTTGGTTGCGGGCACATCCCCAGTAGGAGGTGTGCAAGAGGCAGCTGATCGATGTTTCTCTCTCATCGATGTTTCTAGCTCTCTATCCCTCTCTCTTCCTCTCTGTAAAAAAAAATCAATAAAATATATTTTAAAATAAATAAAATAAAAAATAAAAATCAATAAAAACATATTTTTAAAAAAATAAAAAGGGGATAAATCAATCAACAACATGACCTTGAGACTACTGCTCCCTGTCCCCTGGTGCCCATCCCCCAGTCCTGCTCTGTCACATGCCTGCTCTGTCACATGCCTGCTTTGTTACGAGGGGTCCCCCCCCCGCCCCCCCGTCTCTCCCAGTTGTATCCTGGCCACGCAGAACTCTGCTTTCTGGATTGGTTCCGTGAGAAGGTTCTGTTTCCTGATGAGATTCGGTGTCCTGATGTGCAATACCGTGTCACCTGGTACGTATCCTGGAGCCCCTGCTTTGAGTGTGCAAAGCAGGTGGCTGACTTCCTGAATGAGAACGAGAATGTGGACCTGAGCATCTCCGCTGCCCGCCTCTACTTGTATGAGGACGAAGATGAGCAGGGGCTTCGAGATCTGGTTGCTGCAGGGGCCAAGGTGGCCATGATGGCTCCAGAGGGTGAGAGCAGAGGGAGCTGGGGCAGGAATGTGTGTATGGGGGGGTGGGGGGGGGCAGGTAGAGGCACCCAGGGACAGTGACAGGCACCCAGGGGAACTTGGGAAACTGAGGCAGAGTGAAGACACCTGGCAAGGAGGAAACTGGGCCCTGAGTGGGGTTGCCCAGGGGAGGCTCAGGAGAGAAAGGCTCCTAGGCCAGACCTGCCTGCTTTCTCCCCTCTTTACTGCAGACTTTGAATACTGTTGGGATAATTTTGTGTACAACGGGGGATGACACTTCACGTATTGGAAGAATGTGCGTCGAAATTATCGTAGTCTGCAGCAGCAGCTTGATGAAATCCTCTGGTATGAGTTTCCTCACCCCCCGCCACCGCCCCCACCTTACCTCCCACAACCTTCACCTGAGTCTGGGCCTCTCTGCTCCTTCAGGTGCCTCCCCACCCCGACCCTTCCTCCCTCCACCCCTCAGCGCCTCCCTGTCCCCCAGCAAAGGTGCTCCCCCCTTCCTCAGTCCTCCCATCTCACCACATTAACCAAATGTTGTTATTAAACCGAACACAAGTGTTCATGAATGTGTATGAGTGTGGCCATCAGAAGACTGAGGAGACAGAGAATGACTGCATTCGGTTGCTAGGGCTTCCTTAGTAACAAACTCTAGCCCAGCCCCTGTGATGTGAATGCCCCTAGTATTAAGAGCAACTATTTTTTAAAAATATATCTTTATTGATTTTAGAGAGGGAGGGAGAGGGAGAGATGGAAACATCAATAATGAGAGAGAATCATTGATCTGCTGCCTCCTGCACGCCCCACACCAGGGCTTGGGCTCGAAAACCCGGTACGTGCCCTGTCGGGGAATCCCACCGTGATCTCCTGGTTCAGAGTCCGCTGCTCAACCACTGAGCCACACTGGTCAGCCTGAGCAGCTATGCTTAATTAAGCCTTTGTTCACACGGTAAAAGCTCTTCCTGCTCAACTCTTTGTTCTCAGAAGGTCCTCATTAGTTGCTAATGTGTGTGTCTTTTTGTCTCCTCAGGGACTTGAGGGGGATTCATGACTTTATTTTTGGGACGGAATGATGTCTCCAAGCGGCTGGCTCCCGAGGCTGAAATGGAAGAGCCCTAGCTAAAACTGAAGCAGCACAGCTTTCTCTCCTGCTCTCTGAAGCTCCCCTCCCCAAGTCCCTGTGTAATAAAAGGCTAATATGCAAATTGTCCCCTTGACCCGGAGTTCAACCAGGAGGCAGGGCCCCTCTGCCAACCACCCGGGGCCTTCCCCCCCGCCCCCCCCCAATTAATGGAACCAAAGTTTACTGGGAGAAACCAGTCCTGGAGAAGGTGTAGCTGGGGTTCCAAGTGCAGGCCGGTGTCTGGAGCCTCCTTTCCATGTGACAGTGGGGAGCAGTTTAGTATCCAAGTTAATTAAAGTCTAATAGTCCAGGTGTGGAGGCCACGTGGACGCAAGGGTGGGCTCCCCGACCACAGGAAGGAATGTCAGGAAGCCACTGCTGCCAGGGAGAAGAGAGAGGGCGAGAGGAGTGCGGACCTTTTACTTTAGGGGGTGGGTAGTCTTGCTAGCTCCTAATTGGTCTTTTCAAAGAATTCTGCCTAGGCAACATCCTTGGGATTGGTTTATTATTTGCATTGATTTTTTTTTTTTAGAGAGAGAAGTGGAGGAAGGGAAGGAGAAAGGAAGAGAGAGAGGAACATCAATGTGAGAGAGACACATTGATTGGCTGCCTCCCGCATACACCCCAACCAGAGCCAAGGATTGAACCTGCAACCCAGATACATGCCCTTGACCAGGAATTGAACCTGCAACCCTTCAGTGTGTGGGCCGATGCTCTAACCACTGAGCAACACGGGCCAGGGCCTTAAAATATTTATGATTGGATAAGGCTTATGATTAGACAGTCTGGTACTGATAATGAATCATCCCACACCCAAAAATGTTTCCAACTGAATGTCAGCATAATGCAGTAATCCTTCCTTCCTGAAATAAAGACACTGTTATCAAAAGAGAGATTTTTGCCTTATATACAAATGACCCTAACTAAGGTGAACTAAATTATAAAAACAAAACTTTTTATGCACCAGACTTCCAAGTTATCTGTGTCATGGAAGCACAATTCTCCCTACATTTCTAATTCTCTTTTCTTTGGCCACAGCTCTTCCAACATAGCTTCCCAGCGGTGTCATGCATTTCCCTTTAAACATTATGTTCTAGTGCGTGACTAACACTGACAAATTTGTCTGTGACAGGAGTCTTCCTCTGCTTGGCCAGCCTGTCATTTCCCCTCAATGTAGGGTGGTTCTAAGTGAGTGATCTTTTAGTGACATTTCTCTTTGGTGTCTGGGTGTGACCTCACAATCTAGCCAAATAACTTTTAAAGAGTCCAGTAAACTCTTTGGGCTGGAAAAGGCTGATTTCATTTTTTTAATTCAATCACAATCGTCTAATTATTAAGACTCGGTCATCTTAAGGAAAAACTGACAGAACTGACTCAAAATGTTTGTGCAATGTAGCCTAGTTCTATGGCAACAGAAAGTAAACCACTGAAAGAACAAATTTTTAGTGGAAGAATCATGATAAGTATGTGACTAAGAAGAGTCTCCATTCAAAATATACCTCACATCTGGCCAATTACGGGGGGAGGGGGGAGGGAGAGGGGAGCCTAAAACATTTTTGAACTAGCTCTCTAATGCTCAAAACTTTTAAATTGCTGGTGGGTATAATATTTTGTGCAGCTTATTTTTTTTTTCATTCTCAACAAGTAAAATGCTATAATAACTGAGGTTACATTTAATAAAACTTAATGATTTAAGTTTTACTTCTCAATCTGTAATTTTCATAGGGAATTTATTATATGTCTAATCACTTTAAAGGGAATGATAGAAAGGGGGATTTTAAAAAGTCAGAAACAATATATAAAGTCCTCATACAACTCAACAAAAGGAAGACAAATAATCCAATTAAAAAATGGGTAGATGACCTGAATAGACATTTCTCCAAAGAGGACATACAAATGGCCAAGAAACATATGAAAAAAAGCTCAAAGTCACTAATCATCAAAGAGATGCAAATTAAAACCACAATGAGATATCGCCATACACCTGTCAGAGTGGCTATCATCAAAAAATCAACAAACAACAAATGCTGGCAAGGATGTGGAGAAAAGGGAACCCTAGCACACTGCTGGTGGGAATGCAGACTGCTGCAACCACTGTGGAAAACAGTATGGAGTTTTCTCAAAAAATTAAAAATTGAACTTTCATTTGACCCAGTGATCCCACTTTTGGGAATGTATTCTAAGAACCCCCAAAAAACAATCAGAAAGAATATATGCATCCCTATGTTCATAGCAGCATTATTTACAATAGCTAAGATTTGGAAACAGCCCAAGTGCCCATCAGTAGATGAATGGATAAAAAAGCTGTGGGACATTTACACTATGGGATACTATGCAGCTGTGAAAAAGAGGGATCTCTTACCCTTTGGGACAGCATGGATGGACCTGGAAAATATTATGCTAAGAGAGATAAGCCAATCTGAGAAAGACAAATATAATATGATCTCCCTTATTTACAGAATCTAATGAGCTGACTGAACTGACCAACAAAATAAGACCTAAAGCATGGAGGCATGGAGCAGGCTAACATACCTTGATTCGGGGTTGGGGAGATGAGAAGAGATGAACCAAAGAACTTATATGCTTCTAGGCATAGTCCATGGATATGAACAATAAGGTAGTGAAGATATGGGGGGCAGGTGGTTAGGGTCTAGACAGGGGTGGGCAAACTTTTTGACTCGAGGGCCACAATGGGTTCTTAAACTGGACCAGAGGGCCGGAACAAAAGCATGGATGGAGTGTTTGTGTGAACTAATATAAATTCAAAGTAAACATCATTACATAAAAGGGTACGGTCTTTTTTTTTTTTTAGTTTTATTCATTTCAAATGGGCCGGATCCGGCCCGCGGGCCGTAGTTTGCCCAAGGCTGATCTAGACTAATGCCTGACACCCAGAAGGGCTTAATAAATAGTAAATGAACAAATAAATATGTATTGATATGAGGAGACATCCATGATATAATACATTTTAAAAAAACACAAAAAACCCTGCAACACTGTTTGGATAATATCATACATGCTGGATGGGAGAAAGCGGACTGCAATTGAGGTAGAAGTACTCACTACATAGTCTGCACTCCACACTCCACATTGCCCAGCTCACTTTCTGTTGGGCAGGGCTTTGGTTACTAGTTATGGCCAATAAATTGTGATTGAAAGTGGCATATATCAATTATGGGCTGGAGCAATAAAAACTCCATGTGTGATTTTATAGTCTCTCTTCGCTCCTAAAATGAGCAGAGGAGCCATGTATGGCAGATGATGACCACAGCATGGTGGACCTCCAGTATCCTGGGTCCCTGAGTGACTGCATGGAGAAACCATTCTGCCAATTTATTAAGAAATAAATTGTTGCCCTAACCGGTTTGGCTCAGTGGATAGAGCGTCGGCCTGTGGACTGGAGGGTCCCAGGTTCGATTCCGGTCAAGGGCATGTACCTTAGTTGCGGGCACATCCCCAGTAGGAGATGTGCAGGAGGCAGCTGATCGGTGGTTCTCTCTCATCGATGTTTCTAACTCTCTATCCTTCTCCCTTCCTCTCTGTAAAAAAATCAATAAAATATATTTTTTAAAAAAAGAAAGAAATTGTTGTGTTAAAGCACTGAGATTTTGTTGTTGGTTACTGCAACATAATCTAGCCTATCCTCATATATGTACAAAACTAGCATTTATTAAGCATTTACTATATCCCAAAAACCATGCTGAATACTTTACATATTCTTATTAAACCCTCACAACACCAAGATGAGGAAACCAAGGAAGTATGAGGACAAATAGCTTGTTCAAGGCTGCCAGCTAAATGGAAAGCTGGAAATGGTACCCAGGCAGTCTGGAGTATAACCGACAAAGCTATTAACAGTAGTGATCCCAGAGGGCAGGATTATGGGGATTGATCACTCTGTCCTGTATTTCTGTAATGTTACACGTGTACTTTTGCAGTGAGTAATAAACAAATAGATAAACTATATGTTAGATACTTAAAGACTATGAATTCAGAGATGAAAATCAAGTAACCCATGGAAACTGGAGTAATCAAGGAATGTCCAAGAATGACTCTACCAATCTGTAGGCATACCTGGTTTTATAGGTGAATTCTAGCAAATAAGAAGAATCATATTATAATTCAAGATAAAATTGGATTCGTTTCTTAGGGAAAAAAAACCACTCCCAGTTATTTTAACTTTTGGTGTTAATTAAATGGCCACCGCAAAAGGAAAGAAAAGCAATAATAATAGAACATTCCTTATAGCTAAAAATGGCTTTATTAAATGTATATTTAAAATGTTCTATTCAGTCTTATTTAAACAAAATATATATGGCAAAATATATAATAATCAGATGTATCTGTAGTTTTCCTGGCTGCCCAGAATCTTAATCCCCATTTTGGCTATTCAACAGTGGAGAATTCTTAACAGGAGGAAACCAAAAGTCCAAAATATTGGTTGTCTCAGACTCTGGGCAGCCAGCTAGCGTGTGTGTCACCTGAGTGTAGTGCTGTGATGGTGTGGTGATCTAACAAAGCTACTCCCAAGCGTGACCTTGGCTGTGTACTTGGCTGCCAAGGTTCTTTTGGCCTCTGTCATTTCCTGAGTCTGGTTCCCCAGCTCCCCGTTGATTCTGTAAACTAACAATCTTCCAGAGGTGGTTGTGTGTTTGTTTGTTTGTTTTTGTTGTTTTGCTTGGAAGCAAGAAGCTGACTACCAAGCAATAACTATTGGCAGCTATATAATTTAAAGGCTCTGCCTGTAGGAGAAAATGAACCACCATTGAAGGATTAAATAATAAGACCTAAATATATAATGACAATGAATATCATAAAAGCACCTTGTCTAGATTTAAGATACACATTTCTCCCCAAGTTTGATCTTTTGTTCTCTTTCCAGGAATTTCTGTCATATCTGAGTATTCCCTAACTTCACACATAAGTCTCCCTATGCTTAATTCACATCTTTCATTTATAATAACATAGACTTTCAAAATGGTGTCATTATGTAACATGATCTATTCAACAGTAGAAATGCTTTAAATTTGTGGCTTACTGTTATAGGAAATAAATTACTGAACTATTTTATTAGCTCACGTTCAAAAGTCTATAAAACAAAGTAGGTGACGCTATAAGAAAATTAAAATTACCTGAGTTTCATTTGCCTATGGAAATAATAATTTCCACCTTATTTCAGAGTATTCATATAAAGATCAAATAAAATAATTTGTGAACATGTTTAGAGAAATATTATTTTAAGGTATGTTCTGTATTCAAATCTTAAGAAACATTGTAAGACATACCATTAGTTTACATACCACTAAGAAAGAAACAATGTAGCCAATTAAAAACTATAACATGCTTCTTTTTCATTTACATACATGTAAGATGCAGCATTAACTTACATACCACAATGGAAGAAACAATATAAAAACTGTAACACATTCTTCCTTATCATTTGGAACTTTTCTTAATACCTATTAAAAAAACCCTTAATCAGACATGGATTGTTATATCTAATTCTTGTGCAAACATTAAGAGGAAAACATGAATGAAATAAATTGGTGAAGGTACTCTTAACACTTCTCATTGAGTCCAACATTGCTGAATCATTTTCGATTCAATCATTAATATCAATGTATTTCCACAAAATAACATTATCTGTGCCATCAAAAATGTTGGTGATATAGCATTTCTTATAAGAATCCATAATAGTTAAAAAAAAAAAAAAAAGAACCCATAAAATGTTGTTCTGGGTCTTGAACTCATCTCCTCCCATGAACACATCGAATCTACAGCTGCATAAGGAATAATTTCCTCTCAATGAAATTCAGAAACTAGTTGAGTGACTCCTACACAGCAGCAAACAAGGAAATACCCACATTGGAATGGGCAGAAGAGGCTAAGTAATACATTCTCACCATAAACCCTACACTTGGCAAAGCAACACACCAACACACAACCTGGAGGGAATTCACAATTCCCAGACTCTCCCTGAAGAGTAAAGAGTATGGATCTCAGAGCCAGCATTACAACTTTTAAGACTTCCACCGGAGAGACGGGCCCCAAAACATCTAGTTCTGAAAGCCAACAGGGCTTGCATCTACAAGACACTCATGGCTATAGTGAACTAAAAAAACAGTTCTTACAGGGCTCGCGGGAATTCACTGCGGCTAACCACCCAGGGCCCAGCACAGAGGCAGCAGAATTTAAGGCTCTCAGGCTTTCCATGAGAGAGGCAACTGGCTTACCTTAAAAGCTTCGGCTTGAGGAGCAAAAGGAGTTCATGCACCTGTCTGGCATGATGGTTTTTGCATCTGACACCCAGAGGATGCCCCTTGAGTGCCTGGCTCTGGTAGCCAACGAAGGTTATGTTTGCAGATCCCACAGGCCTGTAACAAATAAGAGAGAAATTGTTCTTAATCACCTTTTTCTCCAGGGCACAGCAGAGGCAGCAGGCAGAAACACCCAGTCTTTCTGTGAAAGAGGATATCAGTTCACCTTAACAGCTGCAGCCCAAGGGGCAGGCATCTAATTTAACACACACATAGGGACTTAGTACCACCCTATCAGAGACTGGGTAGGGGGCAGACATCAAAGTCATGCTACACCCAGCTCCAGGTCACTGGTGTCTCCAAGACAGGAGCTTGTGGACAAAAGAAGAAACCGTTCTTAACTGGCTAGCCTCTTTGCTCCATACAGCCCCTAACTCAGTATATAGGGAGCAGACAGAAATTCCCATCTCAGTCTTCCCCTGATAGAATTATATTCGCATACTTTAAAAGATGCCGCTTGAGGATTTGGCTTCCAATCGGCCTGCACACTAGGTATTGCATGGAATCTTACTCTCTGAGACACTGACGGGTCTTGGCACACCATCAACTGCTGGGAGCCAATAAGAAAAAAGGACAATCACAAAGGTTTAAGAGACAGCCAAGAGCTTGTAGAGGGTTGAAATATGTAAGTTTCATCTCCAACATGTGACTGTTCCTTTAAGATTAAGAGAGGCCACAGTTTTATCTAACACATAGATACCAGCACAGAGAGTCGCAGAAAATGAAGAAACAAAGGAATACATTCCAAATGAAAGAACAAGACAAAAATCTCAGAAAAAGAACTTAATAAAGCAGAAATAGGAGAAACCAAGATGGCTGCATAGGTAAACACCGAAAATGCTGCCTCCTACAACAACTTCACAAATACAACAAAAAGACAAAACGGACATCATCCAGAACTACAGGAAGGCTAGCTGAGTGGAAATTCTACAACTAGAAGGAAAGAGAAAAGCACACTGACACTCATAGGAGCTGCATAAGTAAAGTGCAAAGGTACGGAGGCTCGCACTCGCGCGGAAAGGGGCGGGCACCTGAGGACGCGGCTGTCTTTTTGAATCAGGAGGGAGTCACAAGCTCCCGACTGCTCTGAACTCCAGTTCCGGGAAGTCTCTGGGGACCCAGGACTCATACGGGGAGAAACTGGACTGTCTGGCAGCGGGCAGAACTCGGAACTCGAGGACGGCTTTCCCTCAGAGGTGCTTGCAGCAATTAAATTACCGGGACACTGAGACGTGGGGCCCCTTAGGGCAGGGCTGAGGGTCAGCCATAGCTGCTTGCTCCGCCTTGTTGATTCCTTGAGACCCCACCCCACCCAAGCTGCAGCAGAGGCTTTTACATATGAATGCCCTGGCCCTTTGCAACCTGAAAATTACCTAACAAATTACAGCTTGGCCAGACAGACCCAAAACTTCCAAGAGAAGGCCCAAGGCCCCACAGCGGCTTGCATTGCTTCACAGCTGGGCCTCATCTGGACACCTCCAAACTCCAAAAAAGGAAGGGGAATCTGCAGATCTTTTCATAGCTCCTGCTGGGTAACCTCAGGCAGAGACTAAATTAGCACCTCCTAAGATCCAAGAGCCAGTGTACCCAGTGGTCAGAGTGGGACCATCCAGATTACAACTCCTCAAATCCATAAGGGACACACTCAGGGGGCAGACTCAGTGAGCACCAAAGCCCCACTGAAGCAAGTCTTGCCCCAGAAGGGTGTCTTCAGCACAGAAATTCTCCCACTGCAGACACAGCTGATTCTCACTGCCAATTGGCCTGGAGGTCAATTCCTCCCAGTGATACCTACAACAATCAAGGCATAACTACAACAAGACTGTGCACAAAGCCCACAAGGGGGTGCACCAAGAGTGTCCACCTCAGATAACTGGAGAGGCTGAGCCACGGGGCCCTACAGGACACCTAGCACACAAAACCACTCTATCAACACAGGGAAGCATAAAAAATGCGGAGACAAAGAAACAGGTCACAAATGACAGAAATGGAGGAAAGCAAACTACTGGATATAGAGTTCAAAACCACGTTTATAAGGTTTTTCAAGAATTTTCTGGAAACTGCCGATAAATTTAGTGAGACCCTGGAGGATATGAAAAAAGACCAACTAGAAATTAAGCATACACTGACTGAAATAAAGAAAAATATACAGAGATCCAACAGCAGACAAGAGGATCCCAAGAATCAAGTCAAAGATTTGAAATACGAAGAAACAAAAAATACCCAACCGAAGAAGCAAAAAGAAAAAAGAATCCAAAAATATGAAGATAGTGTAAGGAGCCTCTGGGACAACTTCAAGCGTACCAACATCAGAATTATAGGGGTTCCAGAAGAAGAGAGAGGGCAAGATATTGAAAACCTATTTGAAGAAATAATGACAGAAAACTTCCCCTACCTGGTGAAAGAAATAGACTTACAAGTCCAGGAAGCACAGAGAACCCCAAACAAAAGGAATCCAAAGAGGACCACACCAAGACACATCATAATTAAAATGCCAAGGGCAAAAGACAAAGAGAGAATCTTAAAAGCAGCAAGAGAAAGACAGTCAGTTACCTACAAGGGAGTACCCATACGACTGTCAGCTGATTTCTCAACAGAAACCATGCAGGCCAGAAGAGAGTGGCAAGAAATATTCAAAGTGATGAATAACAAGAACCTACAACCAAGATTACTTTATCCAGCAAAGCTATCATTCAGAATTGAAGGTCAGATAAAGAGCTTCACAGATAAGAAAAAGCTAAAGGAGTTCATCACCACCAAACCAGTATTATATGAAATGCTGAAAGGTATTCTTTAAGAAGAGGAAGAAGAAAAAGGAACTCTTACCATTTGCCACAGCATGGATGGAACTGGAGAGCATTATGCTAAGTGAAATAAGCCAGTCAGAGAAGGATAAATACCACATGATCTCACTCATTTGTGGAATATAATGAACAACATAAACTGATGAACAAGGACTGATCCAGAGACGGAGAGGCATTGATTGGACTGTGGGGCCTTGGAGGGAAGGTAGGGGAGGGTGGAGGTAAGGGGGAAAGATCAACCAAAGGACTTATATGCAAGCATATAGACCTAACCAAAGGACACGGACAACAGGGGGGTGAGGGCATGAGTGGGGGGGGGGGTAGTGGGTAATGTGGGGATAAGGACACATATGTAATATCTTAATCAATAAAAAATATATTAAAAAAAGAATCAAAACTAAAAAAAAAAAAAAAAAAGCAGAAATAAGTGATTTACCTGATACAGGGTTTTAAAGAATGGTCATAAAAATGCTCACTGTGGTCAGGAGAACAACACATGAACAAAGTGACAGAAAATATAAGCAAGTACCAAACAGAAATCACAGAGCTGAAGAATTTAATAACTGAATTGAAAAATTCTAAAGGATTCCACATCAGACTCGATAAAGAAAAAAAAATCAATGAATTTAAAGACAGGGCAATAGAATTCATCTAATCAGAAAAGCAAAAAAATAAAGAAAGAGTGAAAACAAGGGAAGATAACTTACGGGACTTTGGGACAACATCAAGCAGACCAACATTCACCTTATAGGAGTCCCATAAGAAGAAAAAAAAGAGAAAAGGAGAGCATAACATTTATTTTAAAAAAATAATAGCTGCTCTAGCCAGTTTGGCTCAGTGGATAGACCGTTGGCCTGAGGACTGGGGGGTCCTGGGTTTTATTCCGGTCAAGGGCATGTACCTTGGTTGCGGGCTCATCACGGGGGGGGGGGGGGGGCAGTGTGCAGGAGGCAGCTGATCAATGTTTCTCATCGATGTTTCTAACTCTCTATCCCTCTCCCTTCTTTCCTCTCTGTAAAAAATCAATAAAATGTATTTTAAAAAATTAAAATAAATAATAGCTGAAAAATTCCCTAACCTAGGAAGGAAACAGACATCCAAATCCAGGAATCTCATAAAGTTCCAAATAAGATGAACCCAAAAGAGACTCACAACAAGACACATTATAATCACACTGTCAGAAGTTAAAGACAAGGAGATAATATTAAAAGCAGCAAGAGAAAAACTACTTGTTATAAGGGAACCCCTATAAGACATCATCAGATTTTTCAGCAGAAACTTTGCAGGACAGAGGGAGTGAGACGATATATTCAAAGTGCTGAAAGAAAAAAAAAAAACAAAACACTGCCAACCAAGAATATTCTACCCAACAAAATTGTCCAGAATAAAGGAGAGTTTTCCAGACAAGCAAAAGCTGAAGGAATTGAGCACCACTAGACTGGCCTTATAAGAAATGTTAAAAGGGACTTCATTAAGTTGATAAAAGGGTACTAATGACTTACAGAAAAGCATATGAAAGTATAAATCTCACTAGTTAAGGTAAATGTAGAGTTAAATTCAGAATAATCTAATGTAATGGTGATGGTTAATCATTTAAAAATCTAGTTATGAAGACCAAAAAAACCCCCAAAAGTACCAAAAACTATAACCATAATAATTTGTTAATGGATGCACAGATAAAATGATACAAACTGTGACATCAAAAACATAAGATGTTTAGGGGGAGAGTGAAAATGTAGTTTTAGAATGCTTTTGAATTTACATTGTTAGCAACTTCAAAGAGTTTATTACATATATAAGGTGTTTTATGTAAGCCTCATGTTAACCATAAAACAAAAACCTATAGTAGATACACAAAAGATAAAGGAATCTAAGCAAGCATACCACTACATAAAATCATCGAATCACAAAAAAAGAGATCAAAAGAATAAGAAAGGAACAAAGAAATTACAAAACAGTTAACAATGAACAAAATGTCAAAAAGTACATACCTATCAATAATCACTTTAAATGCAAATGAACTATATTTTCCAACGAAAAGATACAGAATGGGTGAATAGATAATAATACAAGACTCATTGATATGTTGCCTACAAGAGACTCATGTCAGATGTAAGAACACATACAGACTGAAAATGAAGGGGTAAAAAAAGATATTCAATGTAAATGGAAACCAAAAGAAAGCTGGGGTAGCTTTATTCATATCAGACAAAATAGACTTTAAGACAAAACTATAATAAGAGACAACGAAGTTCATTGTGTAATAATAAAGGAGTCAATCCAACAGGAGAATATAACATTTGTAAATATTTATGCACCCAACATAGGAGCATCTAAATATATAAAGCAAATATTAACTGACAAAAAGGGGAACAGACAGTAATACACTAATAGTAGGGGAATTTAATACCCCCACTTTCATCAAAGGATAGACAATCCAGTTAGAAAGTCAATAAAGAAACATTGGACTTCAACAACAAATTGAGCCAAATGACCTAATTCATCCCAAAGCAGCAGAATATATATTCTCTCAAGCACACATGGAATATCTTACATTGGGCCATAAAATGAGTCTTAGTACATTTAAGATCAAAATCATAGAAAGCACTTTCTTGGACCACAATGATATGAAACTAAAAATCAATTACAGCCTGGCCAGCGTGGATCAGTGATTGAGCGTCAACTTATGAACCAGGAGGTCACAGTTCAATTCCTGGTTGGGGCATATGCCCGGGGTTTCGGGCTTGATCCCCAGCATGGGGCATGCAGGAAGCAGCCAATTAATGATTCCCTCTCATTATTGATGTTTCTATTTCTCTCTCCCTTTCCATTCCTCTCTGAAATCAATAAAAAATATATTTTTCAATAAATCAATTACAAAAAGAAAACTAAAAATTTACAAATATATGGAGATTAAATAACATGCTACTGAACAGCCAATAGTCAACAAAGAAATCAAAAGAGAAATAAAAAATACCCTAAGACAAATGAAAAGAAAGTATACCAAAACTTATGGAATGTAGCAAAAGCAGTTCTAAGAGAGAAGTCCATAGTGATTAATGCCAACATAAGAAAGATCTCAAGTAAACAACACACGGAATTAAAAACCCAAAGTTAGTAGAAGGAAGAAAACA
This sequence comes from Myotis myotis, assembly GCF_014108235.1. Taxonomy (NCBI): domain Eukaryota; kingdom Metazoa; phylum Chordata; class Mammalia; order Chiroptera; family Vespertilionidae; genus Myotis; species Myotis myotis. The sequence goes on along the minus strand of NW_023416313.1, from coordinate 186,602,881 downwards.
ACAAAGATCAAAATGTAAATTAAAAAAAATATAGACTAAAAAGACAATAGAAAATAAGAGGTGTTTTTTTTGAAAAGATAAACAAAATTGACAAACTTTTAGCTAAGACTTACCAAGAAAAGAGAGGACTTAAAATCAGACATGAAAGAGGAGACATGGTTAACATGAGGCTTACATAAAACATCTTGATACTAGATAAATACAAAGAACCATAAGTGACTACTAAGAACCTTACACACCAACAAAGTGGACAACCTAGAAGAAATTGGTAAATTCCTAGAAACATACAACCTACTAAGACTAAATCATGAAAAAACAGAAAATCTGATCAGACTGATTGAACCATTAATTTAAAAAACTCTAAAATATATAAAGAACTCATACAACTCAATAGCAAAAAATAAAAATAAAAAAAAAATCTGATTTTAAAATGGGCAGAGAACCTGAATAAACAAACATTTTTATAAAGAAGACATACAGATGACTAACAGATACATGAAAAAGTGCTAAACATCATTACTTCTCAGGGAAATGCAAATCGAAACCACAATAAGATATCACCTCACACCTGTTAGAATGGCTATTATCAAAACGACAAAAAAAAAAACACAAAAAACGAAATAAAAAAAAAAAACACCAACAAATGCTGGCAAGGCTGTGGAGAAAAGGGAAACCCTTGTGCACTGTTGGTGGGAATGTAAACTGGTGCAGCCACTATGAAAAACAGTATGGAGGTTCCTCAAAAAATAAAAAATAGAACTACCATATCGTTGGGAGCACAGCTCCTCAGCCAGGGACTTGACCCTTCTGGGTGCAGGGAATTGGAAAGACACTCGGGTAACAGGTAAGTGGGACATGCTTTATTACAAACAAAGCAGCCGTGCACTGACTGGTCAGTGGCGACTTACATACACGCTCAAACAAAAGAGGCCTCATACCAATTAGCGATACACGCTCCTGCTACATTAACACAAACAGGTTACGTAAGGGTGCGCTTGCGCGGTGCGTGTATTTCTACTACTGAGTCATGGCCCTCGCACCTGCATAGGGCAAAGGGGCCTTTCACCTGATAACACGGCTGCGTCCTCACCTGCACGGGAAAGGCAAATTGCCCTTGATCATCTGGCGTGCTCTGATTAGGGTTCCCACACATGATCTAGCAATCCCACTTCTGGGTATTTATCTCAAGGAAACAAAATCACTATCCAGAAAAGATATCTGTATCCCCATGTTCTTTGCAGCATTATATATAATAGGGAATATATGGAAACAACCTAAATGCCAATCAACAGATGAATGGATAAAGAAGATGTGATATATATTCATAATGGAACATTCTTCAGTCATAAAAGGGAAGTGATTTCCAAAAAGGATGAAGCTTAAGGGCATTACTCTAGATCAGTGGTTCTCAACCTTCCTAATGCCGCAACCCTTTAATACAGTTCCTCATGTTGTGGTGACCCCCAATTTTATTGTTACAAATTGAACATAATTAAAGCATAGTGATTAATCACAAAAACAATATGTAATTATATGTGTTTTCCGATGGTCTTAGGGGACCCTGTGAAAGGGTCGTTCGACCCCCAAAGGGGTCACGACCCACAGGTTAAGAACCGCTGCTCTAGGTGCAATAAGTCAGACAGAGAAAGACAATATTGTATGATCTCATATCTGTCAATTCTTTAAAAATACACACACACCTCACAGATACAGATAACAGATTGGAGGTTGCCAGAGGTTCGGGTGGTTGGTAAATGAAATGGATGAAGGTGGACAAAAGGTACAAATTTCCAGTTAATAAGGTAAGTCAGTCCTGGGGATCGTGACTATAGCTAATACTACTGTATTGTACACTTGCAAGTTGCTGAGAGTAGCTCTTAAAAACTATCTTCACAGAAGAACAACAAATTTGTAACTCCCTGTGGTGATGGATAGTAACTATGAGGTAATCAGTTTGCAATAAATACATATATTGAATCATTATGTTTTACACCTAAAACTAATACATGTTATATGTCAATTATATCTCAATTTAGAAATCCATAAAATAAATAAAAATCATTAGAGGACACACCAATGATTCCATTAAAATAGAAGCTGTGATTGTCACCAATCTATGTTGCGCTCCTATTGCAAGTAAACCAACAGGCAAGGGAGGAGGCCACTTTACAGGCTGGAGTGACTGAATTTGACTATTAAGGAGAAATTTGGTTCCCATGGCACAAAGAGGGTACGGAGGAGAATGTCTGGAATGCAGATGGTTTTGGGTGCTTCTTAGAACTCCTGTGTTCTGTGGTACATTTTATAATTGTTTCACTCTTTGCTCCATTGGAAAATTTACAGGATTCTTTTGCTCAGGAGAAACTCATTGAAAACACAGGCCAGAGTCTGATAAGAAAAGAAGGCTATATATTTCTTAAGCTAGTGGTGTTTATTTTTGCCTCATATATTCTTTTGTGTGTATGGGTAAAAACAAGATGTGAATGCCATCAGCCACACTGGTGTTTTAAGTTGTGAAAATGCATGAATCAGTAAAAGAGTTAACTGAAATGTAAATCTCACAAGCAAAATATACAATTTCTGGCAGACTATACATAGTGCTAATTCTTTGAACAATATTGTTTTAGACCAAAATACTTTGCAAATGTATGCTACAAGGCAAGAAAGGGGGGTTACTAACTATGGAACTTTGGTAAATTACCGAACCTGTTTGGTAATCAGTAAAATGGGTACACGTGCTAGTTAGGTAAAAACGCTTTGGAAATGGGAATTCACAGAAAGGCCTTCTCTTCTCCTAAGCCAGGGTTTCTCGATCTCAGCAGTACTGACCTTTCAGGCCAGGCAATCACTCGTCGTGGGGCGCTGTCCTGTACATCCTAGAAAGCTCAGCAGCATGCCTGGCCTCTACCGCTATACCCTCCGTCATCTGGAGAGATGCCAGCACCAGCTCTCCCCCAGACATGAGGTTGACATTACCTCCCCAAATTGCCAACTGTCTTCTGGGCGGCAAGATCGCTGCAGTTGGGAACTAGTGTCCTAACCCCATGTTCATACAAAAAGAATTTGAGGGAGAAATAAAACAACAGCCTCCAAGGAGGAGTAACATGCAGCCTCGTGGAGGCTGGATTTGTGACTCAGAAAATGGGGTGAGGCGCTCCGGGGGCCAGTGTGCCGCCAAGTCCCGGTTAGTGAACTGACTATCAAGGGAAGGGGCAGCAGGGCGGAGGGAGCGGACGGAACCCGAGGCCCACACCGCCTGAACCCACGTACCGACGCGGTGGGAAAGGCCTCGGGGAGCGGGGTCAGAACCGGCCTCCAGGCGCTGCGGGGCGGAGTCCCGGGATGTGCCCGCCCCCGCCGCGCGCGCGGACTTATAGCCGCAGGCCCCGCCCCGCCCCCGGGTGCGCCCCGCCCCCAGGTGCCCGCGCCTCCGGCCCCTGCGCCAGGCCCTGCGTCAGCGGCGGGGCGGGGGAGGAGGCGTTGGCGCTGCCACGTCTTGGTGGGGGCGGCGGCGGCGACGGGCCACTGTGGCGCGGGAGGTGCCGGAGGTGGGGTTGGCGCCGAAGCAGGATCCGGATGGGTAAGAGCCCGTCGGTACCGGAGGGGAGCGCGGAGTACGGGGCCTCCAGGGGTGAGGAGGGTTGGGGGCCCGGGAGCGAGAGCGGGGCGCGCCGGGGGTCCCGGGGCCCGTGGTGGACCGGGCTGTGGCTTCATCAGACAGGTGCGCCTGCCGCCGGGGGAGGCGAGGTAGGCCCCGGGGGTGGGGGACGGAGCGGGCGGTTCCGTGCGGGGAGCCGGGCGTTTACCCTGGCAGCTGGGTGCGTGCACACGAGGTTGTGGAGCGCGGTTCGGGGCAAGCTGAGCAGACGCGCCTGGAGCAGAGGTGAGGGGTGATGGCCAGTGGTCCTGCCTTGCAAGGGTGTCGCCGGCAGGGCCCAAGCTGGGGCCGGGGTCGAAACTAACTCTGCGCTCACCAGGCGTCGGCATGGGAATTGAGGCAGCTGCCCAGTCTGTCGCCATCGGCTTTGAATGGGCACGAAACCTGCAGCCCCTTCCTCACCACCCCGCCCCGTTCCTTTCCGGGGTGCACCCCGCGGCGGTTGTGAGCCCTTGAGGAGGTGCTCCTGCTTCTAAGATCACCTGCTGCGCTGACTAATCGGGCTTTCACCCGGGAACGAGGGACATCCTTTGTCTTTTTTTCACGGGGCCTTCTACCCCTAGAAACACGGAGTATTGTGATTTTTCTTGTGGGAGCCTATGTTTATATATGTAAACCGAACTCCTTTTCACACTAAATTAAACAGGCGATTATGGGGGTAGTGTTGTGGAGCTATCCACTTACGGACGAATCAAGGAATGGAGCTGAAGAATCCTTTAGCTCTTTTTAGGCAGGGTTCGCAGACATGTTTTAGCACAGAGGAGACAGAGCTACCTGTCAGCTGCGATGATATTAAAGACGGGTGTTAATTTAATGTGGTAATTAGAGCTCCGATGGGAAAACAAGATAGGATTCTAGTCCAGTTCACCCATTTGTGTGCTATGGTGGGGTCCGTTCCTTGAAGCTCCACGTGGTTCCGTTTCCTGGTCCATAGACTGGGAATGATGCCTAGATTACAAGGATATAATAAGCTACCAAGAAATACTTTTAAAAATGCCCAGGTGAAGTGTAATTGCACAGTTTAGTAATGTGGCCAGGCTTATTGAAGTCATCAGCAAATGGAATGTTCTTTAGATTAAAAATTCAAATTGTTATTGAAATTGTTATAAAGTGTATGTAGGTTAACCCTACTCCCAAATGGCACATGTTCCCCTTCTCCCCATTAACAATGTAATGAAGTAGTATAGTGGTGCCCCAGGAGCTCTTGAAATGCGTAAGAGTTTTAAAATCAACTTTAAAATCTTCCCTCCCAGTGCCTGTTACTTGTTCCTTTCAATTGCTTGCTTCTAGCAGCAGCTCCTCCCTACCCCCCATTTGTATCCCAGTCTGCTGTAGAGGCTGGTGAACCCAACTGTTGGAATTGTGTCCAAAGAATAGTCAACAGAATGAAAACCTGAAGTGATCCTAGTAAAATTGAATTTGGTGTATGGTTTTTGTTATATCACTGTGGCAATCTGCAAAACTTTTTCCTTCTGGATTTTCTGAAATGTAACCTCCAGGTAAGTCTTAACACCATCTGTTACTCATTCTCTAGGCATTTACTGGGCTGTTAGGCATATGTGGGCCTTGTAAAGGCAAGAAAGTGGCAGCAGACAATCCAAGTGTGGGACCCTGTGCAACCATGATGCCGGCCCTGTTGCCTGTTTTTGAATCCTAAGTCTCTTCCTTATTGATTCTGTTATCTGGAGCAAGTTGCTATGCCTGCTTCCTGGTCTGCAAAACAAGAATAATGATACATATGCATTGTATTTTTGAGTTAACAAATAGAAAGCACTCAATAAATGTTAGCCAGTATCATTGATTTTTATTTTATTTATTTTTAGTTTTATTTTTTTAAAATATATTTTATTGATTTTTCACAGAGAGGAAGTGAAGGGGATAGAGAGTTAGAAACATCGATGAGAGAGAAACATCGATCAGCTGCCTCTTGCATACCCTCCATTGGGGATGTGCCCGCAACCAAGGTGCCCTTGGCCGGAATCGAATCCGGGACCGTTCAGCCTGCAGGGCGATGCTCTATCCACTGAGCCAAACCGGTCAGGGCTTCATTGATTTTTAAATATTGATTTTGGAGAGGAAGGGAGAGAGAAAAAAACATCTATGATGAGAGAGAATCCTTGATAGGCTGCCTCCTGCATGGCCCACACTGCGGAGGGAGCCTGCAACCCAGGCATGTGCCCTCCCTGGGAATGGAACAGTGGCCTCCTGGTTCATAGGTTGAAGTTCAACCACTGAGCCATGCTGGCCAGGCTGAAATTGTCTTTATGTTCATCTGAATTCCCCTCTGAACTTTCTTTAAACTTCATGGTTACAACTTTGTTAAATAACATGAACATCAAAATGTTTAATGTGTTGCCTTGAGGAAGTTAAATTCTTAATACTTTCTGGCATCTGAATTTAATGTACTCATTTTACTTAATTGATATTTAGCCTGTTAATCTGCATACTTAAAATACAATATTGTTACCCATCATTCAGATAAAAATAGACATGTAAGCCTCAGGGGCCCATTTATCAGGGACAAACACTAACATGCCTGCACTAAAATTAACCTATAAAAAAGTTCCATAGGTTTGCCAGATTAAATATGTCCCCAGCCCCACCTGAGATGTATATATACTAAAAAAAATTACTGTTGTTTATCTGAAAAAAAAAAAGTTTTAAACGGACTGTAGGCTTAAATTGATAGGAATGATTGTTTTAATCATCAAAAGTTATTTCCTTCCCTTACTATTCTTAGAGCCAGGTATAGTGTTGTTTAGAATATAATATGATCTGAGTTTGTTTATTTTCTGGGTCCACTTACCTTTATATATATTTTTAATTTTTTATGTATTTATTTCTTAATCTTATTGTTGAAAGTATTACATATGTCTCCCTTCTCCCCACCATTAACTCCCTCAAGCCCTCCCCTGCCACCCACCTCCCCCAGGCTTTCACCTTCTAATTGTCCGTTAGAAGGTGAAAGCCTGGGTTATGCATGTATATATATATATATGGTCTTTGGTTGATTATTTCCTACCCACCCACCCTCCCCTGCCTTCCCTCTGAGATTCCAGTCTGTTCCATGCTTCCAGGTCTCTGGATCCTCTCTGTTCATCAGTTTATTTTGTTAATTAGCTTCCACAAATGAGTGAGATCATGTAATATTTGTCTTTCTCTGAGTTATTCCACTTAGCATGATACTCTCCAGGTTGCTTCATGCTGTCTCAAAGGGTAAGAGAGTCTTCTTTTTTCAATGCTGCATAGTATTTCATGGTATAAATGTACCACAGCTTTTTTACCCACTCATCTACTGCTGGGCACTTGGGCTGTTTCCAGATCTTAGCTAGTGTAAATTGTGCTGCTACAAACATAAGGGTGCATACATACTTGTTGGTCGGTGTTTCGGGTTTCTTAGGCTCTATCCCTAGAAGTGGGATCACTGGGTCAGCTGGTAGTTCCATCTTTAATTTTTTGAGGGAACTCCATACTGTTTTCTATAATGGCTGTCCCAATCTGCATTCCCACAGCAATGTGCTAGGGTTTCCTTTTCTCCACATCCTTGCCAGTACTTGTCATTGTTAATTTGTTGATGGTAGCCATTCTGACAGGTATGAGGTGATAACCTCATTATTGTTTTAATTTGCATCTCTCTGGTTATCAGTGACTTTGAGCATTTTTTCATATGCCTGTTGGCCGTAATCTGCATCATTTTTGAGGGGGGAAATGAAAGAAAAAACTGATTTAAAAAAAAGTTGTTCTTTCCTATCCAAGAATGCTAATTATTAGTTTAACATAAATATAATAGACGATCTGTCATTCTTTTTGTAGCACCTGTACCCAGCACACTGCTCACCTCATTCATTTAAATGTGAAAAAAAATTAAGAATTTATAAACATGAATTTCAAATTATTTGCTAACTAAAGGATATTTTATTGAACACTTGAAGTGTGGCAGGCACTGTTGGGTGCTTATATACAGTAATTCATTTCATCCTGCCAGTAATTTCTTCCCATTTTGTAAGTGAGAAAACAGATTCTCAGAGTTTACCTACCGTAGCCATGGTCAGTGACATTAGAACCCCAGGTCTGATTCCAGAGCTCACGCTCTTTCCATACCTAGGTTTCCTGGCGCCACTAATGTTGTGACCTTGGGTAAATTAGTGCACATGTATGCCTGCATTTCCTCCTCTGTTAAAGTGGTGATAATAATTGTCCCTTCCCTGTAGGACTATCAAAATAATTGAATTAGTAGTGTATCAAGTGCTTTGAACAATGCCTGGCACATTAAGTGCTGAACAATGTTAGTTTCTATTATTACAGTATCCCACCTTCCCAAAGCCTCTATTACTCTACAGCATTACCTTTATAGTCACATCAGGTTATACAGGCAGAAATTTAATCAACCTTTAAGGAAAAGTTAAGAGTTGCCCTTAAGCATATTGTGATTTATGAAATAGGGAACAGCTGGGAGCTGGGTTGTTGGGAAAATTGTTCTGTCATTAAATGGACTTTAATTTTACCTGCATTGTTTTTTTTATGGCATTATCTATCATCTATCTATCTACGTATCTATCTATCTATCTATCTATCTATCTATCTATCTATCTATCTATCTATCTATGTATCTATCTATCTATCTAAAAAGCCCAGCGACCGAATGGCAGAACGATCAGAACAACTGGTCAACCACTCAGTAGGACATGCACTGACCACCAGGGGACAGACAATCAGTGCAGGAGCTGCCCACTGGTGGTCAGTGCGCTCCTACAGTGGGGTTACCGCTTGGCTGACCTGGATGAGCGGCGCTCCCACAGCGGGCCGATTCCCACAGGCCATGCCCCCACCAGTGCACGAATCCGTGCACCGGTTCTCTAGTATTATTGATATACACCTTTAAAATCTATGTTTCAAAGAGCTAGAGGCAGGTGTCAAATAGAATATTTTCTCTAACTGGGTATAGCAATCATAGTAACTTTTCTTCTATTAAATAAAATGCTTTGCCCTAGTGGTTTTGCTCAATGGATAGAGCATTGGCCTACAGAATGAAGGATCCTGGGTCGATTCCAGTCAAGGGCATATGCCACAGTTGCAGGCTCAATCTCCAGTGGGGGGCATGCAGGAGGCAGCCGATCCATGATTCTTTGTCATCATCGATGTTTCCATCTCTCTCCCCCTCTTTCTTCTCTGAAATCAACAAAAGTGTATTTTTTAAAATTGCCTTAAAATTTAAAATTTTATTTTAGATCTTACTGCAAAGATGATACCTGATGAAACACCTATGTTTGACCCAAGTCTACTCCAAGAAGTGGACTGGAGCCTGAATACAGCTACATTTTCTCCAGCCATTTCCCCAACAAATCCTGGAGAAGGTTTGGTTTTGAGGCCTCTTTGTACTGCTGATTTAAATAGAGGTATGGACTCAGTTAACAAACCCTGGTTAGAATTGTAGTTAGCATTCTGTTTTCTCCACAAACATTCTGATGATGGTGATAATTTTTTAAAATGATACTTGACTTTAGATTATGTTTTGTATTTCATTTTTAAAGTGACTGAGAACCACAATTCTAATGTGTATGTGTCATGGCTAAGACCATGTATTACTATGAAATACTTCAAATGATTTAAGTACAACACGGCTCCTTCCTATAAGAGGCCAAAAGACTGCTTATAAAGGAAGAAGTTATCATGTGTAATGGCACATAAGGAAGAATCTTTAAGAAGCTAGATGGGGAATAAGGATAGAGATAATTTGCCTTGGATAAAATGCAAAAGATTTTGTCTACATGTTATTTCATTTTTTAGCATCTGAATTTTCCAAAATCCTTAAATTTTCATAATCAAAAGTCAATTTAGTCCATTTTCCCTGTGGTAGGAAATATGAAGAAACTAATTTTGGTCAAATTGTCATTGACTGTATAGACATTAAAATTCTCAAAGTTTGCCCTAGCCAGTTTGGTTCAGTGGATAGAGCATAGGCCTGAGGACTGAAGGGTCCTGGGTTTGATTTTGGTCAAGGGCACATGTCCGGGTTGTAGACTCAATCCCCAGTTGGGGGTGTGCAAGAGGTAGCCAATCAATGATTCTCTCTCATCATTGATATTTCTACCGCTTTCTCCCTCTTCCTTCCTCTCTGAAATCAATAAAAAATATCTTACAAAAAAAAAAAAAAAGATTCTCAAAGTTCTAAAATGTGCTGTGCCACATTAACATGAATGAAATTAATCAGGAATATTTAAAAATTGTAGTCTCAACAATTATTTACATCTCATATAGTATCATATTTGGTCATTGAGAATCTTGCACTTTTAAGTAAAACCAAAGCACATATTTGGAATATGAAGCATCCTTTGCATTATATTTAATGCAAATTACATTGAGAAATGTACACGCTGGTTCTATAAATATTGAACATATTGAAATTAAGGTTAATACTCCAAAAAAATCTTAGGCAGGGAAAAACTTTGGTTAAACCTATTTTTCTTTGTTTTATGTAGTGATTGCAGAAAGAATAAAGGGTTTTAATTTAATCTTTTGAAATAATTTTAAAAGGATTCATTAAACTTAAAAAAATAATTGCTCATGATCTCACCTGCTTATTTAATACATTGCCTCAGTTGATATCTCTTTCATTTGCTCTTCTCATGACTGGAAATCTCTTTTTGCAAAACTAGGTTTTATTAAGGTACTAGGTCAGCTGACAGAGACTGGAGTTGTCAATCCTGAACAATTTATGAGTAAGTACTACCACCTTTTTTTTTTCTGAATGAAAAAAAAAATAAAAAAAAAGATTTTATTTTATTTTTTAGAGATCTCTTCTGTCTATACTATATGTATTTTTGTTCAAATAGAAATTATTCAGATAGCTAATTAGCTATTTTTGGTCTCTTTAAAAAGAATTTTTTTCCAATTACAGTTGACATTCAGTACTATTTTGTATTAGTTTTAAGTGCATAGTGGTTAGATAGTCTTATGCTTTAGAAAGTGTTCCCCCAATATTTCAAGTACCCACCTGGCACCATACAGTTATCACAGTATTATTGACTATATTCCCTATGCTGTTCTTTACATCTCTGTGACCATTTTGTAACTGCATTTGTACTTCTCAATCCCTTCACTGTTTTTACCCAGCCCCCACCCCCCTCCCATCTGGCAACCATCAATTTGTTCTCTGTATGTATGAGTTTGTCTCTGTTTTATAGATTCCACATACTTTGGGGCAAAAGTAAGTTTACAGTTTTGAGTACACAAAAGTTTATTCTTGTATTATTATTTGTGTATTTTTCCATACGAACAACTACAAAAGTACTTTTGCTTCACCCTGTATATGTGAAATCATATAGTATTTGTCTTTCTCTGTCTAACCTATTTCACTTAGCACAGTAATGTCTAGGTCCATCCATGTTGTCACACATGATAAGATTGCATTCTTTTTTATGGCTGAGTAATATTCCATTGTATACATGTACCACTTCTTCCTTATCCATTCAACTTTAAATTTTTTAAAAAAATGTTTTTATTGAATTTAGAAAGAGAGGAAGGGAGAGGGAGAGAAAAAGAGAAGTCAATATAAGAGAGAAATGATCAGTTGCCTCCTGCACACATCCTGACCAGGGATTGATTCTGAAACCTGGGTATGTGCCCTGACCAGGAATTGAACTGGGCGACCTTTATGTGCACAGGACAGTGTTAAACTGAGCCATACCAGCCAGGGCCAATCAACTTTTGATGGAGCATTTAATTCATTTACATTTATTAAAGTTTTGGTTTTTTATCTTTATTGTTGAGAGTATTACAGATGTCTCTCCCTTTTCCCATTAACCACCTCCACCCACTTTCCACCCTGCCCCAGCCTTCACCACCCTATTGTCTGTCCATTGGTAATGCATATATATATATAATATTTGGTTAATCTCTCCCCACCCCCAACCACCTTCCCTCTTAAATTTGTCAGTTTGTCCCATGTTTCTAAGCTTTCTGGTTCTATTTTATTCATCAGTTTATTTTGTTCATTGGATTCCTTGTTCATTTTCATTTTTATATTCAATTGTTGATATGCGTTTACCACCATGTTATTGTTCATATTTTTGACCTTTTATTTCTTTTTCTTAAAGAAGATGCTTTAACATTTCATGTAATACTGGTTTGGTGGTGATGAACTCCTTTAGTTTTTTCTTGTCTGGGAAGCTCTTTATCTGACCTTCAATTCTAAATGATAGCTTTGCTGGGTAGGGTAATCTTGGTTGTAGGTCCTTGCTTTTCATCACTTTGAATATTTCTTGCCACTTCCTTCTGACCTTCAAGTTTCCTGTTGGAAAAACAGCTGACAGTTGTCTGGATGCTCCCTTGAGGTAACTAACTGCTTTTCTCTTGCTGCTTTTAAGATTCTCTCTTTGTCTTTAACCTTTGTCACTTTAATTATGGTGTCTTTGAGTTCATCTTGTTTGGGACTCTCTGCTTTCTGGACTTGTATGTCTATTTCTTTCACCAGGTTAGGGAAGTTTCCTGTCATTATTTTTTCAAATAGGTTTTTGATTTCTTGTTCCTTCTCTTTCTTTCCAGCATCCCCATGATGTGAATGTATGTGTGCTTGAAATTGTCCCAGAGGTTCCTTACACTATCTTCATATTTTTTATTCTTTTTGCTGTTCTTGTGGGTGGTTTTTGCTTCCGTATATTCTGAATTCTTGATTTGATTCTCGGCATCTCTACTCTGCTGTTGATCTCCTGTAAATTATTCATTTCAGTTAGTGTATGCTTCACTTATGTCCTCTTTTTATGTTGCTGATGTTCACACTAATTTCCTTGAAATTCCAAGTTCCTGGAGGCTCTCATTAAGTTCCTTGAGCATCCTTATAACCATTACTTGTTGAGAGTATTACAGATGTCTCTACCTTTTTCCCCCATTAACTCTCTCCACCCACTTCCCACCCTGCCCAGCCTTCACCACACTATTGTCTGTCCATTGGTAATGAATATATACATATAAGATCTTTGATTAATCTCTCCCAGATCAGAACTCTATATCTGATAGTTTTCTTGCTTACATTCATTGAGGTTTTCTTCTGGAGATTTCTCCTGTTCTTTCATTCGTAACATATTTGTCTCGGCATTTTGGCTACTTCCCTATGTTTGTTTCTATGTATTAGGTAGAGCTGCTATGTCTCCTGGACTTCAGAGAGTGGCCTTGTATAGTAGGTGTTCTGTAGGGCCCAGTAGGTCAGCTTCCCCAGTCACCAGAGCTGGGCATTCCAGGTGTGCCCTGTGTGAGCTGTGTACACTGTCCCATTCTAGTTGAGCCTTAATTACTGTTGGCATCACTGGGAAGGATTGACCCCCTGGCTGACTGGCTGTGAGAACCAGTTTCAACTACAGCAGAGGAGCTGCTATGTAGGAGCCAATCCTATGGAGTAGGACTTGCTTCAGTGGGGCTTTGGTGTTCACTGAGTCCACCCTTGAGTCATTTGTGGAGGTGGAAGTGTTGTAGTCTGGTGTGGTCGAAGTTGAACACCAGGTGCACTGGCTCTGGGGCCCCCTGGGAGGTGCAGTCAGCCTCTGCCTGTGTCCTGGCCGGAGCCACCCAGCATGAGCTACAAGCAATCTGCATATGGCTGCTACTTGTGTTCAGTCTGGAGGTGCCCAGAAGAGGCCAACCTGTGGACCAGGGTAGGCTGTCACTAGTGCTGGGCCTGGGGCCACTGATGAGAGGTTTGGGGTATGCTGATGCCAGCTGCTGCATATTTGGAAGATTTCAGGAAAGTCCAAAGCATGGGGTGAGAGGGGCCAGTTGTATGGAAAAGCCACTGGAAATGACTTGGATGAGCCTGCAAGTAGGAAGAGGTAGGGTCTCAGAATCACCAGGCAGAGTGAAAAGTGAGCCAGGATGATGGAGATTCAGATATGGTGCAGCCTGTCCATTCTGTGGCAGGTAGTGCTCAGTAAAGAAACACTGGACTCTAAAGCTGCCCCTCCAGCTCTTGCCCTGATTCCAGACAAGTTAATTCCTCCCTGAATGTCCCAATTTCCTTTCAAGCTGCTTCCCGGTGCTGGAGCTCAGGGGGAGTCCAAGTCCGCAAGGACCCTTTAAGAGGAACTGTCTGGGGCTCCTACAGCCTCCATGTCACTCAGCCACAATCCCCGCTGGTTTTTACAGTCAGAAGTTGTGGGGACTTCTCTTCCCAGCACTGGAACCCTGGGCTAGGGGCCTAGTGTGGGGCAGGGACCTTTCGCTCTTCAGGGAAACTGCCATACGTGGGTTCCACTATTCTACCCCTCATCTCCACCTCTCCTATCAGTCTGGATGTGCTGCTGCTTTAATTCCCTAATTGTAGAACTACAGTTCAGCCAGATTTCAGGTGGTTCTGAATAATGGTTCCGTATTTTAGTCAAAAATTTTGATGTGATTGTGGGAGGATGTGAGTACCATGTTTACCTATGCCACCATCTTGACCAGACCTTCTAAAGTATTTATTGATGGGTATGTTATTGCCTTTTTTTCCCTGATTGTTTTTATAGGTCTTTTCCTTTCTTATTCTATCTTATTCAATTACTTAGAAATGGAGACATATTTTTCACCTACTTTATGAGGTGCCTTCAAAGGGAACAAAGCAAAATGATTACTGTAATTTCTAAAAAGTCATGTAATCATGAAACACTTGAGATCACAAGGAGAAAACAGAACTACTTTCACCAAAATATTTGGAAACCAGACTAAAAATTACAGAATGGAGCCATGTAAAAACATTCTTTTGTTAAAAATTTGCAGTTTTGTTCTATTCAAATATCTGCCAAATGTAAAAGTTCAAGAAAGCGATTTAAAGTGAGTAATGATTTATTAGTCACAGAAGTGGCACATATACAATTTATTTGTATAAGTGCTATTCACCTAAAAAGGCTGGATTAGTCTTTTACCTTGCTAGCATATTCTTTAAATGTATGGACTATATTCCAACTTACTAATCACTGATATTTCAACTACCTGGTCATTTAAAATATTTTCTTAAAAACAAAATACAAATTATTATGGTAAAATAGCTTTAAATGTTCAGTAATGAAGTCAGCTAGTCCTCATTTTTTGCCACCTAATACAGTGTAATGTCTGCTACATAACACTGTCTTCTAATTTCCACAGAATCTTTTGAGCACATGAAGAAATCTGGGGATTATTATGTTACAGTGGTGGAAGATGTGACTTTAGGACAGATTGTTGCTACAGCAACTCTGATAATAGAACATAAATTCACCCATTCCTGTGCTAAGGTATGTGTTCACATTAATGCTAATGAGCTAAAATGGGCAGGTGTGGGTTTGTTTTTTTTTTAGCAAAACCTATGTTGAGTTTCCATTAGACAAATCTGTTTTCTCACTACTTTTCCTTGTAAAATGAGAGGCATATTGCCTTGAAAAAGTTCTGCTTCCTAGAAATCTCTTATTAAGAGGCAATTTCCCACTTTGTTTTGAGGAAGAAAATGTATTAACAATATGAATTGGGCCTGGCCGTGGTGGCTCAGTGGTTGAGCATTGACCTTTGAACCAGGATGTCATGGTTCGATTCCCCGTCAGGGCACATGCCCAGGTTGTGGGCTCGATCCCCATTGTGGGGCATGCAGGAGGCAGCTAATCAATGATTCTCTCTCATCATTGATGTGGTGTTTTTTTTTCTCTCTCCCTATCCCTTCTTTGAAGTCAATAAAAATATATTTAAAAAGTTAAAAAACATACAATATGAATTGTTCGCTAGAAATTGTTCTGTAAGGTATTCAATTTGATATGGTCATAGAGAAAACAAGAAAGCTTTGTGAAACTTGGCAGTAGTCTTTAGACTCCCCAGTGTTGGTTTTTTTAAAAAACAGTATTTTGAATATACTACACTAAGACCAATACCCATCAGTTTCCAAATGGTAAAAGGTTCAGAATACCACATTCTTTTCTAATTGTGACATTTCTAATGCCTATAGAGCCCCTTTATTCCTCATGACTCAACATGAAATAGTAAAGGTAGGAACATTTGGTATGTTTTCTGTCAGTTAGGAATTTTGGGGCTTTTGTATTAGAAATTAATAAATTGTATTTGGATGTCTGAAATAAATTGCTGTTAAGCAAGAAGTAGGATGATGGATTAACAAAATTACCCCTTTGGTGCTTCAGATTTTGAGAGTTGCTTTAAAACATAGGGGTGTAGAGGTTCAGGAGATAGACAAAACAAGATTAGACCACAAGTTGATTCATTATATTATTTCTTCTATAAAATAATTTGCATTTTAGTTTATGTAAAGTTCAAGTTCACAAAACACTTATTTTTGTCTGAATTTTTACCATCCATCACTTGTTGATTTATCTAAAAACAAAACTACATGCTTAGTCCTTTAAACACTGTAATATTTTCAGAGAGGAAGAGTAGAAGATGTTGTCGTTAGTGATGAATGCAGAGGAAAGCAGCTTGGCAAATTGTAAGTAAGCAGAAACAAGGTAATCCTGGATAAATTACAATGTTTTTTGTGTTTCACTTTACAGTTCTTTGCCAAGATACTTGTTAAACATATTTTGCTGTTTGAAGTTCTTTCTGGTGTCATGAATTATGAATCCATTTACTCTATGACTGAATTTAATGAAAACAAAGTATTTTTACATTAGTTTTACCATAAACTTTGGAAATTGGAAGTGTACCATTTTGCAGACAGTAACATCTATAAATTAATTTTTAATAGTCAAATTCTCATATGAGTAGGAAACTTTTGGCTGAGTCAGGTGATTTCCCCATTTCTCTGTCATATTTTAAAACAAAATGTTCTCAGTCTCCTAAGTTGTAGAAACATTGAAACAGCCTTTACTGTATAATCCTTTATACATTTACTTAAAACTTTAAAAAACAGACCAAATTCTAATATTCTAATCTTCACTTTGTGATATCCTTTATAATTTTATAACTTCAATCAAGATGTTCTGTATGCAAACATGAGAAAACACTTCAGGTAAATTTTTATAGATTTTTTTTAAGTTTTTTAAAAACTCCTAAGGCAGTTAGAATCCCATTCATATACTGGAAAGAAGTATACTTTTTGCTTTCTTTCTACTTCATATTAGTTAAACCAAAAAAGAGTTAATCTCATAGCTACTTTCACAAACATTAGAGTCACTTTAAAAATGATAAAGAACAAAGCTATTACTTACCCATTTTGTGTAGGAATGTTGACTGTTCCTAAGTAATTTGAATAGATTTAAAAAAACACTTAAAAAAAATATAGGCCATATTTTTTAAATGATTGACAATCTTTAGTGTTCATCATCTTAAAACTTATTTTTAAAGAGGGTTAGAGTGAATTTAGTATTTGTCCCTTTCATTAATTGGCTGAAGATTATCAGATAATGTATATTTGAAACAAACTAAAATGCTTTCAGTGATTTAAATGCTTACCCATTTACAATATTTAAATAAATACATAGTGGGAATGGCCATGATCTAAACCTATTTCTAATATAAATTTGAAATTTAATGAAATATTCATATTGTTACTAAAATCTATTTCTATTAACAAATGCTCTATACCTTCTCCCTCCCTTTTTTTTTTTAAATTTCAGGTTATTATCAACCCTTACTTTGCTAAGCAAGAAACTGAACTGTTATAAGATTACCC
Source organism: Myotis myotis (assembly GCF_014108235.1). Lineage (NCBI taxonomy): Eukaryota > Metazoa > Chordata > Mammalia > Chiroptera > Vespertilionidae > Myotis > Myotis myotis. The sequence goes on along the minus strand of NW_023416313.1, from coordinate 186,585,608 downwards.
TTGAATGTCTACCACAAAATTCTGGTTTCTATAAAAAGTTTGGATATACAGTATCTGAAGAAAACTACATGTGTCAAAGGTTTCTAAAGTAAAAATCTTTTAAGAAAGACATTTGTCAAGGGAGCTAATGCCACAAGGTTGTATATCCTTCCTCAAGTTAAAATAGTTTGCTACAAACCAGAGACCTCCACAAATAGTGGGTTGAAAAACATTGTAGTACCACAAATATGACATTTAGAAGATTACTTTGGGCTGGTGGGACATGCTGTGAGTTTAGATTACAAATGAATATTATAGAGGATGATTTTTATTCAGAGGAATATATTTTTAACTTGGATCTTTTCTTGCATTGTATTTTTCTAAAATTTGGCTTTATTTCTTGGTAGACTATAGGAGTTATGTATTTGCTATCTGTGTACTGCTCATTTTAAGAAATACATACAATGAATAAGGCTGTTTATCACATTCTTAAAATTAATATTTTTGGTTCAAAGAAACATTTAAATATGAATTAATGTATGCCATTTCCCATGTATTACTTGAATTGGATACATTAGACATAACTAAATGTAACATGTAACTAAATGTACATGTGTTGATCCTAATGCTGTATTGACAAATAACCTGGCCAGTCTTTTAAAATAGAAATGAAAATTAACTTATGTGATAAGATTCAAAATAAAACAATGTAAATGTACATCTAAATGTTTATATAATTCAAATGTAGGCAAAGTGCCACCTGTGTTATGTGTAAAATATGATTTTTATTTAAAGTACCTAAAAGCAAATATAAGGTACTTTAAAACAATGAATTAGCAAATTCTGGCATATAATAGAACTATTATTCTGGTCACTATCCTGTTTTGATTTTTTTTTTAAGTTGAAGTAGACATATTAGATATGTCATTAATAGTTCTAATCTTTTGCATTCCATGTTATATTAAACCTGTTCATATGATTAATAGTCTTTTGTTAGAATCCTAATGTCTGTGCTTTTCTTGAGTCTTCTTTTGAACTATTATGCCAAGTCATGGTTCATAACATTAGTTTTGTGTACTCTTTATAAAATGAACTTGGAAAGCAAAGATCACCTGTTTCTCATCCCTTTGACTCAGACCTACCTCAACTGGATTTTGGCTTTCTCTCCAGGCAGTAAGTTAAAGTTGGTTTCTAAAAAACCATAGAAACCCAGCCCTAGCTGGAGTGGCTCAATTGGTTGAGTGTCATCCTATGCACTGAAAGATCACTGGTTCCTCTCCCAATCAGGGCACATACCCAGATTTCGGGTTTGATCCCTGGTTGGGATGTGTATGGGAGGCAACCAATTGATGTTTCTCTGTAACATTGATCTTTCTCTTTCTCACCCTCTCGAAAATCAATAAAAACATATTTAATAAATAAATGAATAAATAAATGGAACCACAGAAGCCCTTCACCAATAGAGGGTGCACTACTACCTACTGATGACCTGTATGGATGAACTGAACTCTCTCTCATGAAAGCAACAAAGCTAGTTTTGCCTTTACTGGAGTTCCCACAACCTTGCCATGACAGGAGCTTTACCAAATACACCCATGTTAGAAAATAAGCCTAATAAAAGGCAAAATTAAATTCTTTATTACATTTTTGAGCACTGAACAATTTGATGTCAAACTATCTACAAAGTTGGCATTTCAACAAATTCCTTTCGGTGGTTCTCAACCTTCCTAATGCCGCGACCCTTTAATACAGTTCCTCATGTTGTGGTGACCCCAACCATAAAATTATTTTCGTTGCTACTTCATAACTGTAATTTTGCTATTGTTATGAACCGTAATATAAATATCTGATATGCAGGATGTATTTTCATTGTTCACGACCCACAGGTTGAGAACTGCTGCTTAAAATGGCGTTCTTAAGGTCTTACTTTATATCCCCCCTAAAGGAAATAGTTACAAGCAAGGTATAGAATATAAACATTGTGTCATGAGGCTAGAGAGCAGGCAGACAGCTCGGGGTGTGGGGGATTGGAGGGGTGGAGGGAGTGAGCAAAAAAGAAAGAACTCATGGACAACAGGGTGGTGATTACAAGGGTAGCGGGGGATGGAAGGAGGTGGAAGAGGGCATAGGATAATTGTGACAGGAAAAAAAAATTACTTTAAATTATGTCATGAGGAAAATGATGCCGATGCTCTATATTAGTTAACCAGAGAATGTTTATGATTTTCTAAGCCACATTTTAAGTAAATTTGAGTAAAAAAAAGGTATTTAACTATATTTACAAATTTGAGCATTGTTTGCTTTTGAAAAAGTATAATGAAGTGGAAGGTGCGATTTTTATTGTGCCCCACATATGTGTCTATTTGTATATCATTGATTCTACTGGTAAAATGCATTTTTTGGACATGGTAACATTTTGGAAATCTGGGTATATTTTATGATCAAGGGCTTGTCATAGTTTATTCAGTAATATTTTGCCTTTTAGTGGTATCTAGAATATTGGTGTAGTAATGGCATATTTGATGAAGACTAGTATGTAGGTGGACTAATGAGGGGAAGAGGTACAAAAGCAAGAAGTATTTTTTTAATGGGCTGGAAATTGCATAGATCACCTACCATTTCTTTTAGAGATGAATTTTCTCACTCCCAACTTTAAACTTGATATACTTGAGCTGAAATGTGCACCTTACATTGATTACTGACCATAGTTTGTGTGTGTGTGTGTGTCCACAATGTATTGGAAGATACTCTTAAGTGCTTATCAATTTCCAATGTTCATTTATCCTCCTTAATCTGTGGGAATAAAACTACGTTACTTCTCCCTAGAAGCCAACAATCTAAATAAAGAAGTTCTGAGGCATAAGCAGTATAAATGAGCTTTTCAATCGTTTTGAGGTATAACGGCACAATAGTTTTAATACAACCACCAATCTTCACAAAATAATTTTAATACTTTGTGTCTGGGCTAGCAGCATTTCGCACTGTGACATTCCTATACATACATAAGCATTTTGTCTAAGTACAAATGTTAAAAGCAGAGTAACTTAAGCAATTGCCTATACAAAGGTAAGTAGACACTAGGTTATTTTTCTTGAATTTTTGCTGCATAGTAAATTGCAATTACATGTCAGTATAATGTACTGATCTATAGAATACACTTTGAATTGTGAGGTATGGCAACTCCCTATAAAGAGAGCTAACATGTAAACCTGAATATTTTGAGTGATTTTTTTTTTTTTTTTTTAGCTGCCATGGATGGGTAAGACAAAGAAATCCAGCATTCAAAGACCTTAGAAACATTTTTCTGACCAAAACATAAAATAAAATCTTTTAATAATTCTCAGCTATTTCCTAATGATTCCTTTTTGGAGCACTGTTCAATGAACAACAATAAAGTAAATACTGAAGTGAAGTGAAGCTAAGTTTGTTGTGGAAGTGTAGGTTAAGCCAGTTATTGGGGAAAGAAAAAAAAAAGAATTCACCAGGTAACTGCTCATTTACTTTACATCAGTTGAGACTCTGATATATATGCATATATATGCATCCCAACTTTATAATTCAAGATTGCAGTTGAATACTTCTAATTCACTTGAATTACCAGGGTAATAAGACAATTAGAAACCGTATATTTTCTTAAAAAGGACATGCTTAACATTTTGACATTACTTCTAAATTCAGCTGAAATAAAATCCCCCTGAAATACATATTCTACTCCAAAAATTAAGTGGTTGAGAGTTTGTAGCAAAAGCTATCACGATTTAACATTTCCAACATAGAGTAGATACAAATAAAAGTAACTGCTGTTTAAAATATCTAATAGATAAAATAATATAAACCAATTAACTGATATTAGGTTAGAATACTGCCTTCCAGTTTGAATATTTTCAATATTTAAGTTTCTCACTTTCAAAATGGACAATAAAACAGTTGTCCTATGTTTTGAGGCAAATTCACTTTAAATTCTATGCCCAGATGACATATTTAATGTTTAAAATTGGGAACTATGCCACTTATACATTATTCAAATATTCTAGAAAATAAGTCATGATTGGTTAAATGTATCAGAGTTAACTATCACAAAACATCAGTAGAAATAAAGCATAGAAATGGAACTAAATAGAAGAAAGACTGGAAGAGCTACCAGAACTAGTTAAACATTAGGTGGAAGAACGGATCCCAGATAAAATGAACTTGCAATGTTCTTACATGAAGGAAAGAATAACATCATTTTGTCCACATTAATATTGTACTCATGACAGTCCCTTTTCCTAGTGTTGTGATAGAGAGTCTTTAATGTACAGTGCTGGGCAGGCACTTTAGTGAGAACATAAAAATTATAGTGGTTAGAAAAAATGGAAAATGATCAGCAAAAATAACTAAATCTGTATTTTTTTGGCCCAACTTACTAGAGAGGATATGTATACCTAAGAAACTAATTTTAAAAATCTTTACCTCATTTTTAAAGCCTAAATGTACTACTATGAAGATCCTTTTGAGCAGACTTTCTGCTGAATGAAGCATCATATATTATTAGATTACAAGAGAGATCTTTGCTGACTTATCCAATAGTGATCTATTTACAGGGAAGCTGTGTTATCTGGCACTTTACCAACTGGAATTTCTGAACACTCAGTGCAAATTCTGACTCAACTAGCCAACCACACCAAATGACATAATCACACAACAAAATACAGACCACATGGAATTAACATGTTGTTTTCAGGGTCATAAAATAGAGAAAGGGAAGGGAAATCAGAAGAGGAATACCACCTGGGTCAACAGGAATTGACTCTTATTAACAAAGCAATTTTAATTAATTTACTCTTGCTATGCTTGATAAAACACACTTTTACTGTATTATTACATTTTAGGGAAGAAAGCCTAGCAAGTAACTTGGTGTAATGTCACTTTGCATAGTACCTCTTGGTACCAAGGGAATGTATGGAAATCATTCCCATCAGTAAAGCACCTCAAGTGAGGACTGAGAAAAGTGAGAAAGGAGTTTTGCTTGTGCTAACCTAAATCATCAACTATAAAAAGTTAAAACACTCCTCCCTCACATTGTACTTAAAATATCAAAAGTGTTTTTGTTAAAACAATTTATATATATATATATATATATACATATATATATATATACATACATATATATATACATATATATATATATATTTATAAATAAAAATGGAGAAATTGGATCCATAAAGTGACTTTGCTAATGCAAATTATAGGGCAAATTTGGATTAACTCAATATAAAGAACTGATTCATACACGAATTTAAAATACACTAAAGTCTCCCACAAATCATTTTCCTCAATAAATGCAACTTCAAAGAAAAGCTTCTGTCTGAGCCAGAACAACCTCAAAGAATTATTAGGATAATATAAAATAAAGGAGTAAATATTTCCAAATTATTTACTGAAGTTTCTTCAAGCCTCAGACTTTCAGTTTAAACTAATTTATGGGTTTAAAAAGTTAAAGAAAAATGTTAAAAATTTTTCAATGTTATACATACTCATTTAGAGGTCATGAGGATTTATTTATTTTTTAATGATGCAAGGCACTTTTCTTTTTTGGGATTCATTTAGGAAAAAAAATGGTGCTACATTGGTTTATTATAGTCTATTTAGAACCATTTTGGACAAAGAAAATTGGGCTAAGCAACTCTAAAAAGAACAAACACAACATTTGGCTTCTAAGAAATGTGAAAAGAAAGTCACTTGAAAATCTAAAACTCTCCTTGTTTTTGAGCATCTGGTATAAAGCAATGCATCTTTTGTTCATTAAATATTTTTCTTCTATAGACTAAATAAATTAGAAAGGTAATAGGAAAGGAAGCAATACTTGGATCATCTTAAAGTAAGAATAGTTGGCTTATTGTCATGATTTCAAGATTAGTGATAAGGGATCAAGATGTTTTAAAAAATAAAAAGGTAATTAAGCTATTTAATTATAATAAAAAAGAAAGGTGACAGGTTCCTGCATTTGTTAATGTTTCTGTAAGAGGCTCCATCATAAAATTGAACTGTAAAATTATTTTTTAAATGTAATATATAGAACACAAAATGAATTTTTAGCAAACTTTAGGAAATTCTTTTGTTACAAATTACCCAAATTTTATAAACAAATTCCCCTAACTTTGCATTATGTTTAAAGTAGTAACTTTATATCATACAAATAAATTTCAAGTATGAAAAGTGCATTATTGCAATAATACCTCTTTGCAAGTCCAAAATTTTAGTTTATAATAAAACTGTAAAGTGTTAATAAAAAGAAAAGGAGTAAAACCATCAGTGCCATCTATTGCAGAAATCTTACAATGTTGCTTAATAAGTTGTAGAGAAACACATCTGGAAGCAACATATAATTGAAAAGAAACTACTTGTGTTTTTACCACTTTACATTAGTATTGTCTCTAGTGTTTCCTCCTTCCCAAATAGAAATTCACATCCTCTATGGTGCTCTTGAGTCAGCCATTCTGTGCAGTAGCCACTTGCATGCTTCCAAAATCATCATCTTCTTCATGTGTTCTCTTCAAACTGCCTAAATGTATTGCATGAACATAACATATAATGGGAACTTAAATTTATTAGAAATGTTATACCTAGTAAGTTTCATTTTTACTGAAGTGTTGCCATGTATATATGCACTAAGACAATTCCATGACTGAACTTTCAGCAAACTTTAGTAAATTCTCTTGTTATGAATTACACAAATAACTTTGTATCTTCATAACAGAATACATTTTCCCTCTTGAGAACTAAGTATGTCTTAGGTGTTGTAAATGATAAACATTAATTTTTAAAGTAGTTTGGAAATAAAAATTTTAGAGATAATGGTACAGAACAATTGATTATCAAGTTTATTTTTTTTAGGCATCATAATCGTGACTTAGGACATAAAATTTAAGAAATTAATTTTAAATTTGTACAATTTTATTTTGCAGATATAATTATCTTTGCTTTCATAGACGCTGCTGAAAATATTTTTCCACTGAAGCTGTGTTTTTTATTATCAACAAGTCTAGAACTGGAAGAAAGGACAGCATGCAGCATATAAAGCAGAGATTTTCTTTTAACCACTCTTCACATCAGAGTCCACTAGTACAGAAATTTTCCACATGGAATCAAAGCTGTCACTATAAGGCCAATAAGTATAATAAAAAAAATCTGAATCTCAATGGAGGAAAACTTTAGGGAACAATGACTAGTAAAGTGGTGCTTTATTATATGCCTAACAATGGGATGGCCTTAAATTTATGCTCTAACAATTGTGCTTAATCACAGTAATAATGTTAATTCAGAGGGCAGATTCCAACATGAAATTAATCTGTCACTATACGATTAGTCAAATAAGGACAGAAATATAAACCGAGACAGTAGGATAAAGAAGAAAACATGCTAGACAAGGCTAAGTACCGCTGCTGCAACTGAGTGTCAGAGAAGGTGCTGCACCTTCTACTTTTGTACCTTCTACTAAGGGAGGTAAGGTACAAATAACCTTAATGCAAGGCAGAAAGTGAGCAGTATAGATAGAGCAGTTTCAATGATGGGATTAGAGGAAGAGTAAGTTAATCATCATGTTTTCTTGAGATGATGCATGAACTAAGTTTTTAGGAACAGAGAGACTAAATGTGATTCTAGGTGGAAAAAAAGAGATGAAGAAAACCATCATGGAGTGCATAATAACGAGAAACAGGCCTTGGCGGGGTAGCTCAGTTGGTTAGAGCATGTCCACATATACCAAGGTGAGGTTCGATCCCTGGTCAGGGCACATACAAGAAACCACTAATGAATGCATAAATAGGTGGAACAACAAAGCAATGTCAGTCTGTCTCTCTCTTCCTCCCTCTCAAAAAATCAATAAAATCATCCTCGGGTGAGGATTAAAGAAAAAAGAACAACAGTGAGGGGTGCAAAAAAAGATCAGAAGAGACTTTAATTACTACCTATGACACTACCTATTGTGTTTTCTGTAGGACTTAATCCAATGAAGGCTTCTGTACAGGAAAAATACCACAATTAGAACTAACTTTAGTGAAAATGAGTCTGGCCACAATGTTCAAACAGACCAAACTTAAAGACTTTGGATAGGAGGCCAACATGGGCCTGAACTAGACGGAGACTAGGAATACTATAAAATAGGGAAGTAACTTTAAAGGTACTGAGGAAACAGACCCTAGCAGATTTGATAACAACTAGATGGTGGTAGCAAAAAAAACCCAAACAAAACAGTTAATGGCTCTGGCCGGGTGGCTCAGTGGGTTAGAGGGTTGTCCTGTTATGCCAAGGTTGCAGGTTCAATCCCTGGTCAAGGCACATATAAGAATCAACCAATAAATGCATAAACAATTGGAACAACAAACTGATGTCTCCCTCTCTTTCTAAAAATCATAAATTTTTTTAAAAAGGGTTAATGACAACTAGGAAGCTGAGCCTGAAGGATGAATATATAAAACTGTCACAACAGGCTGCACAATACAGTGAAGAAAGTGCTGGACTGACTGGTGGTTCAGATCACAAGTGCTTAGTTTCCAGCCAAAAACACAGTAGGAATGTAACCTGTTCTTCCTATCATATAAGGCTGTTGATTCAAATTAAAATGAAATGAACTTTGGGAGAGAAACACCATAAATGAGCAAATTCTATGAGTGCTCCAGTAAAGTAAAAAGAACAGCAAACAAGTGTAACAAGATCTTGGGAAGGAAGGTGAAAGTTAAAAGATTGTGAGAGTGTGCTTGAGTCATTACCTTTGAAAATGGGCAAGGACTCTGAAATAGGGAAGGGCGAAGGGCTTGAACATCCATAGCAAAAGAAAAACTTGAGGTAGTTGACATTAATCACTCTAGCTTGAAACATACTTTCATTTATTAACTATCATTTATTCTTAATAAGATCACTCCTTCACCAGACTTCTCTTATTATTTTAATCTAAGTGGCAACACAGTTATACTACTTAGAGATTTAAAATGAAACCAAGTAGAAATTTGATCTTCTAATCAGCTTACACTGATTAACCAGTTAGTGGTGTGCACACAGCAGATAAGACATATTTATTCATATAAAATTAAAATTTGAAATTTTTTTTATAAACAATTTAAATTGTTAGTGTAACTTGTAACGAGCAAAATATGATTCTTTTCTACCTTTCATGTACTATCATCTTTCTCCCCACAACTTTCTCAAAAATGAAAAAACTCTTACCTGCGGTACCAGAATGAACAGATAATGACCTTTCTATCTGGAGTGGTGACATCATCTGTATTGTTAATTTTGCTAGGTAGATGGCTTCATATTCCTAAAATATAATTTTAATTAACTTCAATATACATTTAAGTTCTTGGATACCCAGAACAGTGGTTGATGTGTACATTATTAGTATTCTTAAGTTTATATCAAAAAATATGGTACCATATTATTGTAAGAGAAATGCAGGCTTAAAATTCTTACCTCATAATGTCACATTTACTGATGAGACTATAAATCAAGGCAGGCCAATAGCTTGCACTAGGGCAGTGATGGCGAAACTATGACACGCGTGTCAGAGGTGACACGCGAACTCATTTTTTTGGTTGATTTTTGTTAAATGGCATTTAAATATATAAAATAAATATCAAAAATATAAGTCTTTGTTTTACTATGGTTGCAAATATCAAAAAATTTCTATATGTGACACGGCACCAGAGTTAAGTTGGGTTTTTCAAAATGCTGACATGCCGAGCTCAAAAGGTTCGCCATCATTGCACTAGGGCAGGGGTCCTCAAACTTTTAAACAGGGGGCCAGTTCACTGTCCCTCAGACCGCTGGAGGGCCGGACTATAGTTTAAAAAAAAACTATGAACAAATTCTTATGCACACTACACATATCTTATTTTGAAGTAAAAAAACAAAACGGGAACAAATACAATATTTGTATTTAAATGCATGTGGCCCGTGGGCCGTAGTTTGAGGACCCCTGCACTAGGGTATCACACACTGAACTACCAATTAATATGTATCGGGGCATTAGGATAACAAGTACGATACTTTTCACCACTATTACTTATTGTTCTGATAGAATGAAAATTCAATGAAAAAGCAATATAAAGTTAGCAAAGTGGCAAATTATAAATTGAAGATGAGATTAAAAGCTAAGTTAATCAACTAGAAAATTTCTTAGAATAAGAGTTTAATAAGGTTGCCAACTGAAAATGTAATAAAAACTAGTAGCTGTCCTATATACAAATAACCAAATAGAAAATACACGGGGAGAAGAAACAATTTCACTTATAATGGGAACAAAAAAGTACCTAGGAATAAATTTAATAAGAAATGCATATATTCTGTACAGAGAAAACTTTAAAACACTAAAAGATATAAAAGCTGATTTGAATAACTGGAACATATTCTTAAAGTAGAAGACTAAAAATTTAATGGAGCCATTTCTTTCTGAACTGTGAATATATCATTAAAAACTATAAAACTTCTTCCAGTAAAGTTAACGAAGAACAATGAGGGGGTCTTGAGTCATACTATAAATTGTTTATATATTATAGTACTTAAAATTGTTTGATACAAGTAGAGCAATAAGCATATCAATGGAACAGAATACTAAGTCCAGAAATATACCCAAGTACGGAACAGAATTCATTGTATAATAAAAATAGCTTTTCAAAGGCAGATTTCCTTAAAAGAGCTCTTAAAAAACCAATAAGAAAAAGACCTGCAACCTGTATGGAAAATGGCAAACAATAAGGAGTTGCGCTTTACCACCAATATGACAATAACCAAAAAGTTTGTTAAAATACTTTTGATTACTGGTATTGTTTAGAGGATGGCAAAACAGGTCTCCTTGTTTTTGGGTGTGTTAAGTTTACATTACTTCAGTCTTTTTAGAGTTAATTTGATATCACCTTTCAAGTGCCCTCTAACCCAGCAATTCCACTCTGATCAGTTATCTCACAGGTATATTCACAGAGAGATGCACCTATTCTTTCGAATACTGTTTATAATCATCAAAGGCTAGAAACAATCTAAAGGCCCATGTTAAAAGGAAGTGGTCATATAAAATTGTTATATATGTACATATACATATAAAATATTTTTTGAGCTCTAAGAGATACTATTAGGGAGACTTATTTTTCACTGTACTCTCCTTAGGCATTGTTGAATTTTAAATTTTTAAACCATGAGTGCATATTACTTTTTCAAATCAGTTTAAAAAGAGATGTTTTTACACAACTGTTAAAAGGAAAAGAAACTAATAAATTACAGTTAACTTTCTGTTCTATAAGGAAGAAATAGAAAACATTTTACACAAACAAGGTGAGAAAAGAGATACCACTGTTTCTCTTTTAAATGAAGTAAAAGAGAAAAAAAAAAAGACACATAGACAGACAACCATATGGTGACTACCAGAGGGAAGAGTTGGGAGAGGTAGAAGATGGTAAAGGAAGAGGTAAATGGTGATGAAAGGAGACTTGATTTGGAGTGGTAAACATACAATACATATACAGATGACGTATTATAGCACTGTATTCCTGAAACATGTATAATTTTATTAACCAACTAGAGGCCCGGTGCACAAAAATTTGTGCGGGGGGGGAGGGGGGCGGTGGTGGTCCCTCAGCCCAGCCTCTGCCCTCTTGCAGTCTGGGACCCCTCAGGGGATGTCCACCTGCTGGCTTAGGCCCGCTTCCTGGGGATCGGGCCTAAGCTGGCAGTCAGACATCCCTCTGGCAGCCCAGAAGTCCTCGGGGGATGTCCACTTGCCAGCGGGGAGCAGGCCTAAGCTGCAGTTGGACATCCTTAGCGCTGCTGAGGAGGAGGGAGAGGCTCCCGCCCCCACCGCTGTGCTGGCAGCCGTCAGCCTGGCTAGTGACTGAGCAGAGCTGCCCCTGTGGGAGCACACTGACCACCAGGGGGCAGCTCCTGCATTGAGTGTCTGTCCCCTGGTGGACAGTGTGTGTCACAGTGACCAGTCATTCCCAGTCATTCTGCTGTTATGGTCAATGTGCATATTACCCTTTTATTATATAGGATAGAAGCCTGGTGCACGGGTGGGGGCTGGCTAGTTTGCCCTGAAGGGTGTCCCGGATCAGGGTGGGGGTCCCGCTGGGGTACCTGGCCAGTCTGGGTGAGGGGCTGAGGGTCGCTTTCAGGCTGGCCAATCCCCCCAGCGGGGACCCTCACCCCATGGGAGTGTGGCCAGCCTGGGTGAGGGGCTGAGGACCATTTTCAGGCTGGCCATGCCCCCTGGCGACCCAAGCTCCCGGTCTCTCCTTTTTTTTTTTTTTCAGCGCCTCCAGGGCAGGCTGGAAGCAGATATCTGGGATTTATTTATCTTCTATAATTGAAACTTTGTAGGTTTGAGCGGAGCCCAGGGCAGGCAGGAAGTTAGGCTTCCTCCATCGCCAGGGGCAACCCAAGCCTCCTGCTCGCTCCAGCTCCATGACCACCGCCATCTTAGTTGGGTTAATTTGCATACTCGCTCCTGATTGGCTGGTGAGTGTGGCTTGTGGGTGTAGCGGATTGATGAAGTTATGGTTAATTTGCATCTTTCTCTTTTATTAGTGTAGACTAGAGGCCGGGTGCACAAAAATTTGTGCACTCTGGGGGGGGGGAGGGGGTCCCTCAGCCTGGCCTGTGCCCTCTCGCAGTCTGGGACCCCTCGGGAGATAACGCCCTGCTGGCTTAGGCCTGCTCCAGGGTGGCAGACGGCAGGCCCAATCCCTAGGTACAGCCCCTGGTTGGGCTCAGAGCAGGGCTGATTGGGGAGTTGGGGCGCCGCCCCCTGTCATTCACAGAGCAGGGCGGATTGGGAGGTTGCAATGCCACCCTCAGTCATGCTCAGGGTAGGGCCGATTGGGGGGTTGGGGCACCGCCCCGTCACACTCAAGGCAGGGTCGATGGGGAGGTTGCGGAGCCACCCCCGTCACGCACAGAGCAGGGCCAATCAGGGGGTTGGGGCGCTGCCCCCTGTCATGCACAGAGCAGGGCCCATCAGGGGGGTTGGGGCTCCTTACCCTGTCACGCACAGAGCAGGGTTGATCAGGGGGTTGGAGAGCTCCCCCCTGTCATGCACAGAGCAGGGCCCATCAGGGGGGTTGGGGAGCTCCCCCTGTCATGCACAGAGCAGGGCCCATCAGGGGGGTTGGGGCTCCTTACCCTGTCACGCACAGGGCAGGGTCGATCAGGGGGTTGGGGAGCTCCCCCCTGTCACGCACAGAGCAGGGCCGATCAGAGGGTTGAGGAGCTCCCCACTGTCACTCACAGAGTAGGGCCGATCAGGGGGTTGGGGCGCCGCCACTGTCACACTCAGGGCAGGGCCAATGGGGAGGTTATGGCTCTACCCTGTCACACACAGAGCAGGGCCCGTGGGGGGGGGGGGGGGGGTTGGGGCGCCGCACCCTGTCACACACAGAGCCGCAGGGCGATCAGGGGGTTGGGGAGCTTCCCCGTATCAGGCACAGAGCAGGGCTGATCATGAGGTTGGGGCGCCTTTCCCTGTCACGAACAGAGCAGGGCGGATAGGGAGGTTGTGGCCCCGCCCCCTGTCACACACAGAGCCGCAGGGCAATCAGGGGGTTTGGGCGCTGCCCCCTGTCACGCTGATCCCGGTGCCGGGAGGCCTCTCGGCTCCGCTGATCCCAGTGCTGGGAGGCATATTACCCTTTTACTATATAGGATAGAGGCCTGGTGCATGGGTGGGGCTGGCTGGTTTGCCCTGAAGGGTGTCCTGGATCAGGGTGGGGGTCCCCACTGGGGTGGCTGGCCAGCCTGGGTGAGGGGATGATGGCTGTTTTCAGGCTTGCGGGTGACTGAAGCTCCCAACTGCTTCTTTTTTTCTTTTCTTTTTATTCTGGGCCAGCTTTAGCTCTGGCTCCAGCTCTGAGGCCTCTGCTGCTGAAAACAGGTATCTGTTTTGTTTGGGTTCTATAATTGAAACAATGTATAACTCCAGCTCTGAGATCCCAGCTTGCTGAAAGCAGGTTTCTGGGGTTTTGTTTAGCTTCTATATTTGTTACAATGTTTCAAACTGCAGGCTCAGAGGCTGGCAAGGCAGGCGGGGAACGTTGGTTTCCTCTGTCACTGAAGCAAGCAAGCCTCATGTTAGTTTCAAGCTGCCTGGCTGCCGGCCGCCATCTTGGCTGGCAGTTAATTTGCATATCGCCCTGATTAGCCAATGGGAAGGGTAGCGGTTGTATGCTAATTACCATGTTTCTCTTTTATTAGATAGGATGTTATCCCAATAAATTCAATTTAAAACCCAATAAAAATTAAAAATAACAAAATTATTTGTTTAAAACATGAAGTAAAAATTAATAGTAAATTGAAAACAAAAATGAGGCCCTATCTGGTTTGGCTCAGTAGATAGAGCGTCATCCTGCAGACCAAAGGGTCCTGGGTTCAATTCCAGTCAAGGACACATACCTCGGTTGCAGGCTCCTTCCTGGCCCAGGCCCTTGGTCAGGGCACATGCAGGAAGCAACCAATTGATGTGTTTCTCTCACACTGATATTTCTCTTTTTTCCCTTCTCTCTTCCACTCTCTCTAAAAATGAATGGAAAAATATCCCCAGGTGAGGATTAAAAAAACAAACAAAATTGAGGTAAAATTTAAGATACAGTAACTGAGACAATCTATGTTATAATGCACTCGATGTCTAAATTTGAAATTTATTCATGGAATCAGCCAGAGCACATTCTTCAACCTATGATTTTCTTTCTTGAAAAAAAAAATCTTTTTTAGTGCATCTTTCTAGGCACAACAAAATCTGAAAAATCATGGAAAAGATAAAGCATATAAAATTTAAGAAGTTGTATGTAGCATACTTAGAATCAAAACTCAATGTGTGTGAACAAAGTGGAGAAAGAAATTGAAGAAATTTCTAACATGAATTATTTATATTATTTATATTCAACAACGTGTCTTTAATCTTTTTTTCTAATAATAGCAGCCCTTTTTATTTTATTTTTAATCCTCACCCGAGGATATTTTTCCATTGATTTTTAGTGAGAGTAGAAGGGGGGTGGGGGGGGAACATCACTGTGAGAGAGACACATCGATCAGTTGCCTCATACATATGCCCTGACTAGGGCTGGCAATAGAGCCTGCAACTGAGGTATATACCCTTGAACGGAATCACACTCAGGACCCATCAGTCCACAGGCCAATGCTCTATCCACTGAACCAAACTGGTTAGGGCTGTAATAGCAGTTTTTAAGAAAATTCTTTTGGCCATATTACCCAAAGCAATATATAGATTTAATGGAATCCTCATCAAAATCCCAATGTCATTTTTTAAAGAAAGAGGATAAAAAATTATTTTGTGGGGGAACCACAAAAGACCCCAAATAGTCAAAGCAATTCTGTATCAGAAATGTATACTTGAGCCCTAACTAGTTTGACTCAGTGGATAGAGCATCGGCCTGTGGACTCAAGGGTCCCAGGTTCGATTCCGGTCAAGGGCATATACCTTGGTTGCGGGCACATTCCCAGTAGAGGGCGTGTAAGAGGCAGCTGATCCATGTTTCTCTCTCATCGATGTTTCTCTCTATCCCTCTCCCCTCCTCTCTGTAAAAAATCAATAGAATATATATTTTAAAAAAAGAAATATATACTTGAAATCTACATGGTATTATTAACCAATGTCACCCCTATAAATTTAATTTTTTGAAAAGGAAAACTCTTTTAAATAGAAATGCAAACTTGGAATAAAATTAGATTATAGCGATTTTTAAGCATTTACAAAGTAAATTCTACACCTAAATTACACGGACTTAAGATTTTAATAATCCTACTTTCTAAAAAGGGGAGAAAAGAGGTTACCTGAAGTTGATGAACAAATCCAGCATTAGGATTAATACAAAACCTTCTTTCTTGAACATAAGCAAATGCATCTCTGAAAACATAAAAAGAAAATTAAAGTGATGTTATCAGTTTATGAATTAAATCTTAATTGAGATAATTCATCTAAAATAGAAACTTATCTAAATATTTATCTAAAATAGGTAATCATAATCCTATAGCTTGTACTCAAAAGAGGTAGTGAGTGGTAGTGGAAATATCGACAGTGTGGTCAGACTAATCACAATAAAATGGTATCATTGTAAGACCTGTCTTGGAGGGCTATTGAGAAGATGGGAGGTAAGTGCAGAGCACTGTACAGAGCACCTGTCACATCATACATGCTCACAATGTTATCAGTGGTCAATGAGAAGTACATCTACTTCCACACTGTTATGAGGCATAAATGAGATAAAAACGCCTAGGAAACAGTGCCTGGAACATAGTAGAGACCCAATAAAAGGAAATTACTTTCACTATTCATATTATTACTGACAAGACACCAAATAATAAAGAGAATATATAAAAGTTTCCCAATGCTTGTTCATTTTTCAAATAAAATAAATTATCTGCATTCAAATAATATTCCTTTAAGAACTGATACTTATAAGCAAACTTATCCATTTTAAACACAAAGGATACGAAAAAAACAACACTAAATAAGCACTTGAAGAGTCCAGGGCCTTCACAGGGAAAGCAGTTGGGGGGTGGGAGTGGGGACAAAGAAGACTCAAGGTAGAAAGGGGGGCTCCAATTCCAACTGTGACCACCACTGCCATCCCGGGGGGTAGCCCGGAACAGCAAAAGGAGGCCAGCAATCGTTCCCATAAGGGCAGTGGCAGCACCCAGGGATATATTGCCAGTAAGAAGAAAAAGTGTCCACCTCTAGCTTTGCACAGGGTATCAGCATGGAAGCCATGAGTGAGAAGAAAATGGTGCCTTCTGATTTTAGCACAGGACCTACAGAGAAAACTTGCAAACTTTTGTCATTTAAGGACCCCAACTTTGTGCCCTCTGACCATGGTGGTATAGCTGGCAAGAACAGAACTTGGAAGAACTAACAAATTCTCATTTCTGAAAGGACATTGCCATGGCAACTGAACAATCCCATCTACTTCAGTATTGATGCTCCCCTATCCTTCAAACCAGCTAAGCATTCTGATGTTTTAGGTCTTCTTGCCAACTACAGTGACCCACAGAGCAAGCTGCGGTTCAACACCATGAAAGACTTTCCCTACATTCGCAGGCTGCCATCCTATGTTGTCACTGGCTACCTGGCCCTGAGAAACACCATAAGCATCGTTCCCTGAGCCTTGAGAAATGGAGTTGAAGTGGAAAACTATTTCAAAGCTAGACTTTGGACTCACAATTTTGCTTCATGGAAACATACTCATTCTGCTATCAATCTGGAAATGCCAGTGCTCTGCCTTGGAAAGAATGTTTGGCTTTAAGGTTTTTTTTTCCCTATGTTTTTCCTCCAAGTGTAATATCTCCTGTTGAGTTATATTTTATTTATTGCCTCAAGTAAAGTCATTTGACAAGAAAATGACAACAAAAAACCCCCAAGCATTTGAATGTTTATTATGTGTCAGGTATGTGGATCCAATGCTGAACATAGCTCAAATAGAGTAATGGGGAACATGGTATAAAAATGACTCAGCATGACTCAGTGGTTGAGTATCAACCTGAGAACCAGGAGGTCATGGTTCAATTTCTGGTCAGGGCAAATGCCCAGATTGTGGGCTCGATCCCCAGTTTGGGGCGTGCAGGACGCAGCCAATCAATGATTCTGTCTCATAATTGATGTTTCTATCTCTCCTCTCCTTTTTTCTCTGAAAACAATAAAAAAATATATTGAAAAAAAGATGATGGAGAGATTGATGGGTGCATGTCATGCAAGTTTCATCTGCTAGGCTAAGTTATTAAGAATTAGAAACCTTTGAAAGCTTTTTGGGGTAAGGTGATTATATGTTTAGATCAGATTTATCTTTTGAAAAGATCATTCCAAGTTCAGTGTGAAGAACAAAACAGACTGGAGGAAAGAACACAGGAGGCCACTAAGAAGGCTCCTATTGGAGGAGTCCAGGAAGATACAACTGAGCTTGTATTGGGGGGATTAAATGATGAGGGAAAGATATATTGATACTCAATGTATATTTTAGGATATAAAACAGATAGGACTGGTTAATAGATCAGTTTGGGAGAAGGGGAATAAAAAAGGGGAAGGTATCAATGATTACAAGATTTCTAACTTGTGCAACCAGACACACTAACAAAGGAAACACTGCACAATGGCCAGGTTTATGTTCTGTTTTGGGCCAAGAAGCTCATGACCTCTCCTCTCTCTTTTCTATCTTTGCATATGCATGGAAAATACTATTCTGGATAAGAAAGACTACACTGAATTATGAAGAGAAGCTAAAAAAATTCTTAGGTAATTTTTCATCCAACTACTGTTAAAGAAAAACATAATAAATTAGCCTTTTAAAGAAGGAAAGCAGTAACATCTGTGTGTAAGTGTCTTAAAACTTATACTAACCAATTCCCTAAGCAGTAAATAGTCTTCCATGGATGATTCTAACTATAACTATCTTCTTAAAATAATAATAACAGTACCTCCATAAAACAAAACAAAAAATTTAAGTAAATAAGGGAGACAAGCTACAAAGGTTAAGAGACAAAGCAGCTGGTACAAGAGCCTGCCTAATCAAACATGACTAGATAACAAAATCAAAAGAATATTAACTTTAAACTCCCAACTTCTCCATTAAATTAATAATAATTTAAATTGTGGCTCAGTTTCTGAGTACTTTCTTACCTGTACTTCATTCCAAATGTTTCCATAATGTATGCAATAACAAAGGCAGCACTGAAAAGGGGGGGGAAAAATTTAGAAAAAAACAACAGCAAAAAACAGGAAACACAACTCATTAATTAAATGTTAGAGAGAAAAAAATTATCTCTAACTTCATACCTCCTGGAGATCCCTGCATTTCCATGGACAAGAACTTTCCCTGAAAAAAAAAGAAACAGTTATTCTGATAGAAAAATACAAAACAAGAAGTAAAGAAAACACAATCTTGTGAACAGTCCATTATATATAATTACAACTTTCATATCCTGAATTTAAGATGAATACTAACTGCCCTAGCTGGTTTGGCTCAGTGCATAGAGCGTCAGCCTGCAGACCAAAGGGGTCCTGGGCTTGATTTCAGTCAAGGGCACATACCTAGGTTGCAGGCTCCTCCCTGGCCTGGGCCCTAGTAGAGGCTTGTGCAGGAGACAACCAATAGATGTTGTATATTTTAGGATATAAAACAGACAGGATTTCTCTCACATCAATATTTCTGTCTTTCCCTCTTCCTCTCTCTCTAAAAATCAATGGAAAAATATCGTCGGGTGAGGATTAAAAATAAATAAGTTAGTAAATAAATAAATAAAATGAATACTAACTAAAAAATTAACTAAACAATCTAAATATAAACATTAGCTAAGTAAATATTATTTACCTCCAGTTTGTAAGCTCCCATCAATAAATTCTTTAGTCTGAAAGCAAAGACAATGTGTTATAATAAAACATATAGATTAACATAAACATAAAATACATACAGTGAAACAAAATATATTGAAAACAATTTCCTGCTAATTTATATGAATAATAATTACATTAATTCAAGAATTTTCAGATAATTTCAAATACTATTTGAAGTTTAAAAGTTATACAGGAGCTAAAATTTAATTTAATAATTTCAAAGTGTGATTTCTCAAATTTTAAAAACATATGTAACACCACAAATTCAGCCATAACAAAGAAAAAGTTCAGACCATAAATAAGAGGTCAAACTATGAATACATTTTAAGTAATATTAAAATATTGATACCTACCATGGGAAAAAAACGTATTATATTTTCAACTGGATTATCTGCAATATCCAAGACTAAATATCTGAAAATAGAATATTTTGTGATAAGCACACTTTCAAACAAAACTCTCTTTATGTATTAAAAACCTAACTTTGAAAATTTCTAGACAACCATAAAAAGAATGCAAAACAACTTTCAAAGTATCATATTCCTAAGAACTGGACCATAGATTATATATTGCTTAAAGCATACATAACATTATTTTTTATATGTATTTTTTTTTTATTGATTTCAGAGAGGAAGGGAGAGGGAGAGAGAGAGATAAAAGTATCAATGATGAGAGAGAATCACTGATCAGCTGCCTCCTGCAAGCCTCCCATTGTGGATCGAGCCCCCAAACCGGGCATGTTCCCTGACCGGGAATCAAACTGTGACCTCCTGGTTCATAGGTTGACACTCAACCACTGAGCAATGCCAGTTGGGCAGCATACATAACATCTAAAGCCTTACATAACACATGTGAACATTTCTCTGATATGTTAATATTTTTAAAAATCTATCTGGTTAAAATAGAAAAATCACGAGACCTTCCTCCAGATCAGAATGGACCTAGAAAATAAAGACAAAAAGTGCCTATATTTATTATTGTTACTCTTCTATTTCTACTTCTCTAGGACTACATGATTCTTCTCTGAATGGTCCTGTATCCACTCCTCCTTACAACCCTACAGAGAGCACTTCAGAAGAAGCCTAGATTGGGTGCAGGGCGGGGCCAGGCCGGGGCACCCGGAGCCCAACCGGATCCTGCGGCCCTGTGGCCCATGCCCCTTCGTGCCCTCCACCCTCCGCCCAAAAAAAGAAGCCTGAAGTCTGAAAGAGAAGGAGCTAATCAAAATGAAAGGCAGTCTGATGGAGTCAAGAGTAAAAAATTGGCTGTTTGAACTAACCTTCAGTAGTGCAAAAAGTCAAGAGACCACCTGTCCTGGAATTTATGCTTTGGAAAACATTTAAAATAAGACATTATTAATATGGTAGGCTTTTTTTTATTTTGTGAAAAACTTCCATTTCTAATTTATCCAACTTAACCTGTTTACTTAACATAACTATAAATAAGTTATGAAATTAATTTTTAAGTTAGCATTGTTTTAAAAATTACAGTTCTTTAATGGTAAAACAACAATAAATTCAGGGCATATCAGAAAGAAGTTGAAGCTCAGGATCCAAGGATAATCCAATGTAAAAACCATAAGGATTCTGACAACAGTATCTTAGAATGACTAGGTAGACCTGTTGTATAAAACATTGCTTCAGGGGAGAAAATGTTAATTCAGAGTTAAACTAAAATATTTTACTATATGCTAATTTGAATGTCAAAAACTACTAGTACCCCTAGCTGTTTTGGCTCAGTGGATAGTGTCAGCCTGTGGACTGGAGGGTCCCAGGTTTGATTCCCGTCAAGGGCACATGCCCAGGTTGCACTCGATCCCCAGAAGGGGGCATGCAAGAGGCAGCTGATTAATGATTCTCATCATTGATGTTTCTATCTCCCTCTCCCTTCCTCTCTGAAATCAATAAAAATATATTAACATATATATACATATATTTTTTAAAAACCACTACTAGAACTATCCTATATAATAAAAGCCTAATATGCTAAGTGTCTGACTGTTCATTCAACCATTTGACCTGTTGCTATGACATGCACTGACCACCAAGGAACAGACAGACACTCCAACAGTAGGTTAGCTTACTGCAGGGGTCCAGCCAATCGGGACTGGGTAAGACGGACCGGACACACCCTGCAGCCCTCCCGCAGTCCCTTCCCAGCCCTGATTGTGCACCAGTGGGGTCCCTTGGCCTGGCCTGTAGCTCTCTGACATCCCCCGAGGGGTCCTGAATTGCGAGAGGGCACAGGCCAGGCCAAGGGACCCCACCAGTGAACAAATCGTTCACTGGGTCTCTAGTCAATCTATAAGACAATACTCAGTTTAAGGAGAAAGAGTTCTTCCATTAGTATAAAGAACCTGCTCTGGGTACTAAAAACAAATGTAAAATGGTAACATTCATCTTCTCTAATATACATAAGTCTATGTGTGTATATACATAATACACATTTACAATAAAGAAATATTTAGAAGAAAATATAACAAAATGTTAACCAAAGTATATCATCTAGGTTGTGGAATTATGAATGAGTTTTTAAATATTTTTTCTTGATATCATTTCAGTTTTTCCAAAGTATCTATAAAGGACAAGTGTTTATTTTACAATTAGAAATAATTCAATCTATTTTATTTTTAAAATATAGACATTTATTTTTAAAAACTAATTTTTATTCACTGAGAAATATGTACACAGTCAAAAGTTCTGTCAGTATAAAAAATATTTGCAATGAAAAATAGATCCCTTTACCATCCTAGACCCTGAATTTCCCTTCTGAAAAGCAATCATTGTCAAGTTTCTAGTCTTAGTCCAGAAATTTTCTTTACAGATACAAAAATATATAGGGTGTCTCAAAAATGTATATACACTTTAACAGCTGATAATTCACTTAATTTTCACTCCTTTTCAGGTTTACCTGATTTGAAATAATAGGTGAAGCCAGACTAAGCTTTGAACAAAGAAAATTTATCCTAAAGTACTACTAGACTTTTTATGGGAATACAGACAGGATAAAGTTTATGTTACAAAATCGGCAATAGCTGACAAATTGAAGGCACACAAATTCCAAATGAAATTCCAATTCTTTGATGTTTGTGATTCCACTGGTTCGTGTTATCAGCAGTGCCTGGACCAGAACAGTCCAGTTTGAAAACAGGCATTGGAAAAAAATTATTAATTTCTGTAGAAGCTTTTAAATTTTGAAAATGAACTGTATGTTAATAAACACTGACGTTATGCTGGGCCAGCGGGGCTCGTTGGTTGAGCTTTGACCTATGAACCAGGAGATCACGGGTTTGATTCCCAGTGAGAGCATATGCCTGTGTTGTGAGCTCGATCCCCAGTGTGGGGCATGCAGGAGGCAGCTGATCAATTTCTTTCTCATCATTGATGTTTCGATCTTTCTCCCGCTCTCCCTTTTTCTCTGGAAAAAAAAATAAATTAAATAAACACTGACTTTATAACCATTCAAAGTGCATATACATTTTTTGGGACACCCATTATATGCCTAATGCCTTGTATACATTTTTAAACACACTGAGAGTGTACATGGTTCTGTACCTTGGTTTTTCTTTTTTTAATTTTTTATCGATTTCAGAGAGAAAAGAAGAGGGAAAGAGAGATAGAAACATCAATGATGAGAATCACGTGCATGCACCACACTGGGGATCAAACTGCAACCCGGGCATGTCCCCTAACTGGGAATCGAACTGTGACCTCCTGGTTCATAGGTCGATGCTCAACCACTGAGCAATGCCGCCAGGCTGATTTTTCTTTTAATGAATCTTAGAGATTATTCCATATCAATACACACATAAATATTTAAATATTTTAAAATTTATTTTTATTGTTGAAATATTACAAATGTCCCCGTTACTCCCTCCTGTGCTCCCCTCCACCCTGCTCCCACCCGACCCTAGGCCTTCACCTCACTATTGTCTGTGTCTGAGGGTTATGCATATATTCATATCAGTTCTTTGGTTCATCTCTTCCTGTTGCCCCTCCCCACTTCCCTTTGAAATCTGTCAGTTTGTTCCATGCTTCCATGTCTGTGGTCCTATTTTGTCAGTTTATTTTGTTCATTAGATCCTACATATAAGTGAGATCAT
Organism: Myotis myotis; assembly: GCF_014108235.1. Classification (NCBI taxonomy): domain Eukaryota; kingdom Metazoa; phylum Chordata; class Mammalia; order Chiroptera; family Vespertilionidae; genus Myotis; species Myotis myotis. Next base: position 186,562,167 of record NW_023416313.1, on the reverse strand, counting down.
GTGATATCTGTCTTTCTCTGACTGGCTTATTTCACGTAGCATAATAACAGAAAAATTTCATTCTTTTTCATGGTTATAGTATTCTATTGTATGTTCACACAGTACATTTTACAATGTCTTATACTAATGGACATTCGGGTTGCTTTCATTTTTATAAACAATAAAGCAGAGCATTAAAATGTTTTTAACATATATGCTTTTATATAGACACAGAATATCTCTAGAATGATATTCAAGGAAGAGTTTTAATAGTAGCTACCTCCCAGGAGAGAAGTTAGGCATCTGGGTTTAGAGACTTACTTTCATTATATACCATTGTTGTACCGCTTGTAGTATACTCAATTTTAAAAATAAAGTTAAAATAAAGAAATTATATATTATTAGATGCTCAACAGCACTCACTGTAAAATAAATAAGATAGACAAATTAAAATTACATGAAACACCATTTTAATCCAGGAGATCTGGAAAAATTTTTAATGCTTTATAATTCTGTTTAAGAGAGATCCAAAAAGAGTTATTCTCGTATACTTCATAGTGGAAATGCAGACTGATCCAACTCACTGGAGGGCAATTTGCAGCACCTATTAAAATTTTAAATGCTCACATCTAGCAATTCCACTTCTACAAATTTACTGATATACTTACATATGAATTAAATGACATGTACAGGGAAACTGACTATATGCTATATTAGTAAGTCTGGAAACAATCTAAATGTCCAACAATAGGAGACAGTTGAATAAATTTTAGTGTAGTCATACAATAGATTACTGTACAACTTAAAAAGAATAACGCAGGTCCTAGCTGGTTTGGCTCAATGGATAGAGCTTCGGCCTGCAGACTGAAGGGTCCAAGGTTCGATTCTGGTCAAGGGCACATGCCAGGGTTGTAGGCTCCATCCCTAGCAGGGGGCATGCAGGAGGCAGTCTATCAATGATTCTCTCTCATTTTTGATATTTCTATCTCTCTCTGCCTCTCCCTTCCTTTCTGAAATCAATACAAATATATTTTTTTTAAAAAAAGAATAATGCAGCTCTAAGTAATGATACGCAGCAACTTCCAAAAAATATACAATTTTTTAAAAGCCAGAGTAAAAAAATAGTTTACCTTAAGAATTTGCTTATATATGTAACATTACTCTGGAAGGATACTCAAAAAGAAGTAACAATTGGATGTCTTTATGAAGGGAATTTAGTCTTTAGGGGATAGGAATAGGGAAACCTACTTTTCATATACATTATTTCAAACCTTTAGAATTCTGAGTTATATACATGAATTACTTATTTAAAATATTTTAAAGGACATCTATTTTTAAAATGATGTGCTGTACAACCCATCTCTATGTACAGAAGAAAGTCTGATATAATAAAATCAACTTGAATTAAAAACCAATTACATGTTTGCTACACGTAACATTTTAATAAATAAGAGCAATAATCTTACCTAAATAATTGTTGAAAGTTTGGTTTAATAAAGTTTGCTTCAATATTTTGTCTTATGCATATGATATGGGTCACTCCATGTTTCTGTAGTATAGGTAGCTATAAAAAAAAGAAGAGGCAGGGGAGAGAAACAGTTTAAAATACAAACATCATCCTACTGTAACATAGATGTTTGAAAATACACAATTCAACATTAGAATTAATACAGACACATCTGAACTTTAAATAAAGGGGATTAAAGCTAATTTTAAGATAATATAATTGCTGTGGCCAGTTGTTCATTGGTAGAGCATCGGTCTGTGGACCAAAGGGTTGCAGGTTTAATTCCCACTCAAGGGCATGTACTTTGGTTGCAGGTTCCCCACCCCTAGTAGGGTCATGTGTGGAAGGCAATCAATCGATATGTCTCTCTCACAGTGATGTTTCTTTCTCTTTCTATCTCTCTCACCCTGTCCTCCTTCCCTCCATTCTCTTTAGAAATCAATAGAAAAAATAATATAACTGAAATGATCAGCAAGAGATTTCAATGATTCAAGATTAATACATTAAATGTCCTCAAAAAACTAATAGGACTATTTTACAATTATAATCTTAGAGCTCGATGGGAGCTTAAAGATAATTTATTTGGAAAACAATACTATACAGTTGCTGAAAGCATGGACTTTGGAGTCATAAGAGCCCAAGCTTTATATCCAGCCCTGCAGTTCAGTTTTCTCCTGTGAAAATGGGGAAAACAATACCTAGTCACTAAGTGGTTATAAGTAGATAATACATGTGGTGTTTGGCAGAGTGGCTTCAGCACATGTCAAGTGTTTATTAAATAGTAGTTACATATATTGACTATGGTATGTTTTTCTTTAGAGGGAATTAAGACATAAATAGTTGTTCAACATCGCTGACTTAATTAATAATATAGTACCAGAGTCAAAATCTCTAATTACTCCTGGCCTCTCCCAGTATACTTTTTGTGCTAGAAGCCAGAATTAATACAATTCATAGAATCTAATGAAAGCTTTCAGGGTTTTAAAGTTCTACTAAAGTTGAAAATAGGCAACTCCAAATGTTATCTTCTTATATTCTGTGGTGCTTTTTTGGCTTGTATTATAGAGCAATTTAATGCAACACTAGGAAATATCAAATTTTTATTTGCAAGCCATTATAGTTTTCTGTGAATTTATAGATGATGTTATTTTAATACCTAAAATATAAATTCTATGAGAGCAAAAACTTTGTTCAATGATTCATATTAAGTATGTGCAACAGGGCCTCAAACATAGTAGTGGTTCAATAATAATGTTTAATAAATGAACAGTTCATGTAGACATGAGGAATTGGAATAATCTTGAGTTTTCTATGATATTTAATCCTATAATCCTATATATTTGATTCCCACTTTCTACATTAAATACTCCAGAACAGTAATACTAATAATTTATGAGAGAAGTCAAAGGATAATTTATATTTGCTATGGACTGAATGTACCCTCCTAAAACTCATGTTGAAGCCCTAACTTCCAAGGTATTAGGAGGTACATCTCTGGAAAGTAATCAGATAGACACCTCTCAAGGTTGTTGGCTTAGATGAGGTCATGAGGGTGGAGCCTCTATGATGGAACTAGTCCTCTTATAAGAGGAAGAGACATTAGTTTCCTCTCTGTGATGTGAAGATACAGCTAGAAGGCAGCCTTTGGCAAGCTAGGAAGAGGGAACTCACCAAAACCTAATCTTGTTGGCACCCTGATTTCAGACTTCCCATCCTCCAGAACTGTGAGAAATTAATGTCTGTTGTTGAAACCACCCAGTCTTTTATTATAGGCACCAAGTATTTTATTATAGCAGCCTGAGCTAATTAAGAAAACAAGGTTTTCAAAAGCTTTAAATATTAATTTTTGCAGCAAATTTTCCTATGTCTAACAGAGATTAGAGAGTTAAATTATCTTTGTATTTCTAAGTATATCTTGAATAAGAAGGGAGGTAAGCATTTGGTAGGATTAATAATTAATGTTGCATATTCACATTTATCCAACCTACAAAATGATTTCAACATTCATTCCTTCGCTCACATTTGATCTATGATAATCTGAAGATTTCATATCTATTAATGTGAGGAACTAGAAGACAACATATATAATTGTGGACAAAAACAATTTGAAGGCATATTAGGTTATTAATAAGTAAAAACAAGCCTGATTATCAAAATAGAATCCAAATGCAACAGCAAAGAGAGTACTTTTTACTGTTTAATAGATTTGATTATATAAAACAAATTATGACGTTTTCACACTTACAAACAACAGAGAAGTTTTACAAAAGAAATAGTTTAACAGTTACAAAGGGCCTTAGTTTGCCCTTTTTATTAAAACTGTATTTGAATGTAATAAAGGATAGGCTTAAATAATGAGTCCTAGGAAAGGAGTTTATTCCCTAAAGTTTCTCTATCTCCTTATAATGTTTTATTTTGTTGTTGTTATATATTTTGGAATGATGGTTATGAAAAGAAATATTGGTGACTCAGGGTGAAAAATAATCAAATTTTCCATATAAGCTTTTGAAGAGATAGATCTATATACAAATATTTATTATTTAATATGACAGACAGTAGAATTGGTAGTGAGAATACAACAAAAAATTAAAACCATCTTGAAGGCCAGTATTTTGTGAACACTACATTATTTGGGTGATAACTTTATGTTTGTGTTTTACAAAGTAAGTCACATTTAAATCTACAGTTGTCTGACCTATTCTTTCCAACGTAGTGGCAGGCCATCAAAATGACCAGGATGACTCAACGGTCAAAAAACCTTCCAAGCCCCCGAAACCGGTTTGGCTCAGTGGATAGAGCGTCGGCTTGCGGACTGAAAGGTCCCAGGATCGATTCTGGTCAAGGGCATGTACCTGGGTTGCGGGCATATCCCCAGTAGGAGATGTGCAGGAGGCAGCTGATCAATGTTTCTCTCTCATCGATGTTTCTAACTCTCTATCTCTCTCCCTTCCTCTCTGTAAAAAATCAATAAAATATATTTAAAAAAAACAAAAAACAAACCTTCCAAATCACCCAAAATTCACAAATACATCAAATTACATCATGAAAGTTGAAAATTCTACCATTTTTAAAAAACCTATTATAAGTAGGTAAGAATACTGGCTTCTAAATAGGCAAAGTTTGGGGGGTAACATTTGTGATACAATGTTTCACATTCTAATCCAAAGATAATTAGTAGAACTGTCATAATTCATAGGGCTGAATTCTCTAGAAAGTAGCAATGATACTGCTACATATATTAAAATGAGATCTATACTCTTACTTGTGTAACTGAAGAAATCTATTTCAGTTTGACACCATAGGACAGAGGTGGGCAACCCCTGGCACGCGTGCCAAACATGGCACACCAGTAACTTTTGCTGGCACGTGAAACCCTCTCTTATAATCTTCCATTTACAATTTTTGCAAACATTTGAATGACATAAATGTTAAACTACAAGGAACTGGCAAGACACTTGATGTTATCTTTGGTTACATAAAGGTTTTTGAAAAGAAACAGGAAATCTTTAAGAGGGATGTGGATGGTGGGAGATTTAGCTATTTCCCAAACCTCAGGAAATCTTTAAGAGGGATGTGGATGGTGGGAGATTTAGATATTTCCCAAACCTCAAGAGGCACATCAAAGATTTCCCAAAAGATGACAGAACAGACTGTCAAAGCCTTCAAAAACTGTTTTTAAACATCATCGAGTCAACTATTGAGCAGTTCTTCTGAAGATTTGCGAAATTCAGAGACCTGGAAGAGACAGCAAAATTCATGAGGTTTCCAGACAGCATGAAACTGGAGGAACTAAACTTACAAATATTTGCATGGATAGACATGGCTGACTTTGAAATGCAGTTGACTGAATTTCAGAGTAGCTCAATTTGGAAGCAGAAATTTATTGACCTTAGAGTTGACTTGGAAAACATTGAAAAAAAAAGCGATTAGAGACAGGAGTACCAGAGAGAAGTGTCAAAAACGAACTATTGAGGACTTGGAATGCCATTCCAGAAAATTTTTTGTTTAAAAAACTTTGCAACAGCATTACTCTCCATGTTTTCATCCACATATGCTTGTGAATCTTTGTTCTCAGTGATGAATTTTGTTAAGTCTCATAATAGGAGTAGCCTGATGGATGAAAGTAGTAGCTCGTGCATATCTCTGAAGGTCACGAAATATAAACCTGATGTAAAATCTCTGTCATCAGTGATGCAGCAGCAAAAGTCCCACTGATAATATCAAACGGAGTCATAAAGTTTTCTGTTGGACTATCAGTGTACATGTATATATTAAAAAATAAATGTATTTTTCATCATCATATACTGTGTTTTTGTCGCTCGAATGAATTTTATTATTTCTTCAAGGTTCTTCACATACATAAACCTTAAGAGAGATCAAGTAGGCGTAACGTTCTCAAAAAATTAGGGTTGGCACGCAGAAGAATTTTGAGTCAGAGATTTTGCTGGTTTTGGCACGCACTCACAAAAAGGTTGCCCACCCCTGCTATAGGACATTTATATAGAGAGCAATACTTTAGAACTTAGAGCAACCAGACCTCTAAAATCTGGAAAAACAAAAATAAGATTTGATCCACTTCAATCAAAATAAGTGTGTGTATGTGCATGCACAGACAGACACACAAACACACACCCTTGATAAGGAAAGGTTAATTAAAATATCCTTATTTGGGGCTTTCTATTTTAGAGGGTAAATAAATCATTAAATAGAAGTCCACTATTTGGTAAATCTTTCAAACACAAGGATTTCATGAGAAAAAAAAAATAGAAACTTCATTTATGATTTGTGGTTAAACACTTGAGAATCACTGGCCCGTAAAATTTGGAAAGAGGCAGGTACTCCAGAGTAACAATTACTGTTAACATACAATTATTTGTGAACTCTCCCTCAAATAAAACTCTACTAAAAAAAAAAAAAATTACTACAAAAAAGTTGGTTAATAAAATCTCTTGACAAACCTAACGTAAAGTTCATACCTTGCTTTTCATAGCAGAAGAATATGGGCCTAAAAATAATCCAGGTAAAATTTCCTAGAAAAAAAAATTGAGATATTTACCATCAGCAATTTAAATCTATATAAATTATGTACCATAAAAGTGGATATTGCGTGTTTTCATAGTTATAATAATTTGCTAAAAAGCTTATCTAGAGAGCATTTCCCAGCTACAATGAGCGAATGATTGGGAAGAGAAATGAATATGTGCTTTATACATCAAACGAGACATTCAAAATTCAAATGTGGTTCTGAATAATACATTCCAGATATCTGAACTTCCACAGTGCTTTTTTCTTCTCCGAGTTTTACTGACAATAGTGCTTTTATAGCAGTTTGGGTAGAATTAATACATTGTAGGATTTCTTTTACCTTAATAAAACACCTCTAATTTTACTTCTAGTCTCAGCTAAAATCTAGAAATAGGCATAAAGAAAATCTTCCCTTTGGAATTACATTAAACCTTATTCAGCCAACTCAAAAGCAGTACCCGATACAAGATTAGAGCTGCTATCTAGCCCTGCCGGCATAGCTCAGTGGATAGAGCGTCTGCCTGCAGAGTTAAGGGTCCCAGGTTTGATTCCTGTCAAGGGCACATGCCTGGGCTGAGGGCTCGATCCCCAGTAGGAGGTGTGCAGGAGGCAGCCGATCAATGATTCTCTCTCATCACTGATGTTTCTATCTCTCTCTCTCCCTCCCCCTTCCTCTGAAATCAACAAAAACATATTTTAAAAAAAGAACTGCTATCTATAGTTAATAACAGAAATAAAGTACAGCAAGTGAAAAAAAGGCGAATATCAAATGTTTGCTTATTGACAGTTTTAACAATTTAAATTAGTACTTTCTGAATATTGCATTAAAGCTTATTCTATGTGAATTCAATATAGAATGCTTTCAGTCAGGCTGTATCATACCCAAGATACTAACGTAGTAGTTCAGTTCTATGGGATATTGTCTGATTTCTTCTAACAGCTTCTTGTGAGCAGAAATAACATTTTTTTCATCTTTGCATTCTCCACAGCACCAAGTAAAATGGCTCTTAGGTACTCATATACTTTTAAAAAATGGATTTTCACTAAGAAAGAAAAGAAACAGATTTTTAGAAGTAAAAGGATTCCCAGGAACAAAAGATATTGCTTGATCCTAGGTCTAGCAGAGTGACTGTAAATGGTGAGAAATGAAAAAGAAAAGTGAACTGTTAATTAGCTATCACTTAAGTCATTCCATACTGGGAGAATTCAACTCAGTCTTCTGGAGGAGTTAGTTTTGGAAATTGATTGGAAATCACTAATATATCTAAGGTATGATATAGCCCGACTGACAGATTTCCATATACACTGAACTCTCCTGAATGTATCTAAACTAGACAAACAGAACAAACTACTTTCAAAAGGAATCAAAATACTGTACCAAATTTTTTAGATGCAGAAAAACAAAGTGACTCATTAAGCAAGTACATATATTACTGTCCATGGTTCTAATCTTAAAAATAAGAACTGCAACAATTCATTTCCCATCTTTTTAAGATCCACAATTAAGTTTAAATCTGTTAATATTTAAAAATACTTAGTGATGAACCTACAGATTATGAGTCAACAGATGAACCACAAAGGATTCAAATCCTTTGTGAAATTAGGTTATTTAATGATCCTATATAATACAAGGGTAACATGCAAATTGTCCCCTCCACTGGGAGTTCGACCAGAATTCAACCAGAGGGTGGGGCCGGCCAACCTCCCATGTCCCCTCCTCCTCTCACTCCCGCCAGTCCAATTACCCTGATCGGGAGGGCCGGCTGGACCCCACCCATGCATGATTCGTGCACCAGGCCTCTAGTAAACAATAAGGTTGTCATACCTGCATCTCTCGTCTCATAGGGTAGGTCCACTCCTTAAAAATAAAGAAAAACACAAGAATAAAAGTTAAATAACATTATAAAAAATGTCACCCAATTAAAAATTAAAGATGTGACATTCAAGCGTGTGGAATTTTAAGAAAAGTTTATACTTTAAGAATATTCTATAAAAATAGCAGATTCAATTGGCTACACAAACACCTGAAAATGTAAGTAACAAGAAACAAGGTATTCTTTAAATATTTGGCCTTCCAAAATTATGATTATATTACTTTATACAATGGATAGAATAGTTCATGAATTATAAGAATAGATATTCCAGAAGTTTCTCCCCCAAATAATCCTCTAAATTACAGATATTAATAGACATTTTTTTTTTTTTTTACATTCATGCTAACTCAGATCAACTGGCAGTAGATAGCTAAAACAAAGTGTGGAAAAGACTAAGGAAGAAGAGTGTTGTGATCAATAAGCAATATCTGCAATGGATGAAAGAAAAATGGTGTATGACAAGTATTTGCCATCTCTGATTTGCCAAATGCTTGTGAAACAGCCTTTCCCATACCTTACTTGGGCTTAAGATTCTGTCTTGTTCAACTCGTTTGAAATATACATTTCAAGAAAGCATAGATTTCATTCTGTCTTTGGAATGCAGACCAAGATAAAGAAGTCAGAAAATAATGCAAAATGCCAATGGCAAAGACAAAATATTTTAAAAGTTAGGAAAAGAACAAAGAAATGACAGTACATTGACATGAAAAATCAAATACAGTACAGATAGTCCTAATTTGTAAATGGATTGCATTCCAAGTCTCTAACTTGGTTGCTTAAAACTCAGAATTATAAATAGTAATTAGCTTTCTGAAGTTAAAACTAGAAGTGTTGCTGTTTTTTTAAAAAACACATAAACCTTTTATTTTAAAATAATTTTAGGATTACAGAAAAGTTGCAAAAAATTGTACGAGAAATCTCCTTTATCCTGATTCCCCAAGTCAGAAAAGTATTTTTAGCACATAATGCAGAACTTTTATACACCCATAATAGAAAGGGAGAATATTCTACTCCTGCAATGCCAGCAGGCTTTAAAAAAAACACACACAAAAACAGAGAAGAAACAGAAAATATATTTTAATCTTGAAAACTGGTCTCAGCAATGTAGTAGTAGTAGATTATAAATCCTGAGAAATTGTCTATGTAATGACAGTTTAAAAAAGGAATAAAGCCCAGCTCATGTGGCTCAATTGATTGAGCATGGTCCCATGCACTAAGAGGTCGCCAGTTCGATTCTTGATCAGGGCACATGCCCAGGTTACGGGCTTGATACCCAGTAGGGAGTGTGCAGGAGGTAGCCAATCAACTGATGTTTCTCTCTCATCCATGTTTCTATCTGTCTTTCTCTTTCCCTTCCTCTCTCTCTAAAAATCAATAAAAAATGTTTAAAAAAAGAGAGAACTTGGCCCTGGTAGGGGAATTCTGTTAGAGCATCATCCCGATACATCAAGATTGCGAGTTCAATTCCTGGTCAGGGCACATATAAGAATCAACCAATGAATGCATAAATAAGTGGAACAACAAATAATCTCCCTCCCCTCCCCTCCCCTCCCCTCCCCTCCCCTCCCCTCTTCTCTTCTCTCTCTCTCTCTCTCCCCACCTCTCCATCTCTTTCAAAATCAATAAATAAAATTTTCTAAAAATGAGAACTTATGAATATGGACAACAGTGTGGTGATTGTGGGGGAGTGGAGAAGAAGGCACAGAGTGAATAAATGGAAAAATTAAATGAAGAACACAAAAAAATAAAATTTATCTATGGAAAAAAATAATCTTTAAATGCACAGCTAAATTAACAAGCAAGTTAATCACTACAGATTAGTTTGCTTGTTTTTTAACTTCTTATAAATGGAATCAACTATTTTATGTCTTGCTTCTTTCATTCCACTTAATGTCTGGGTTTCACCCATGTTGTAGTGTATGTCAGTTTTCCCCTTTTTATTTCTGTGCAGTATACTACTGTATGAATATTACACAATTTACTCATTCTCCTATGGAGATTTAAGTAGCTTCCAGGTTTTGGCAATTATGAATAAAGATGCTATGAAAATGTTTTTACTAGTATGTGCTCTTTGGTAGTCATATGCATTCCTTTCTCTTGGACATGTAAGTAGCAATGGAATTGCTAGATCACAAGGGTAAGCCTATATTTGACTTTACTAGACAATACCAAAAGTTTTCCAAAACCAATTTACTAGTACAATTCCACCAGCAAGGAATGGAGGTTGTAGTTGTTCCACATCCTCATCACAGTCATATTTTAAATAGCACTGTACATGTGAGATATAAGACAAAGCCAAGGACTTGCTCAAAGTGAGAAGTCAAATAAAACATAAAAAGCTGGTCCCTAGCTGGGTTGGCTCAATGGACAGAGCGATGGCCTGTGAAATGAAGGGTCCCGGGTTCAATTCTGGTCAAGAGCACGTACCTTGGTTGCAGGCTCCTCCCCGGCCCGGGCCCTGGTCAGGGTTTGAGCAGGAATCAACCAATTGATATATTTCTCACACATCGATATTTCTCTGTCTTTCCCTCTCTCTTTCACTCTCTCTAAAAATCAGTGGGAAAATATCCTCGGGTGAGGAATAAAATAAAATAAAATAGAAAGAAAGAATTCACACAGGTAAGTTCCAATGAGCTCACAATAAAAAAAAACTGACTAAAAAAAAGGTGGTAGTGGAAATGAGCTACCATGAAAAGCAGATATAACTGAATGACATCTACAGACCTGCAGATAGGACAATGATGAAAAATTCACAACACATATAGCTATGGCCAGTGTCACTCAGTTGGTTGGGGAATCATCCTATACACTAAAAGGTGGTGGGTTTGATTCCTAGTTGGGGCATGTAGAAGAGAAAACTGATCGATGTGTCTCTCTCATATCCATGTTTGTCTGTCTGTCTCTCTCTCAAAAACAATGACGATATCTTCAGGTGAGGATTAAAAAAAAAACCCACACCAAACATTTAATATGAGAGTAGCAAAAATATGACAATCAATTAAGAAACTCATTTTAAGAGAGGCAATGGAATATGTAGAAACGAAAAAGTGCAATTGAATTTAAAAAAGAAAAAACAGTGGGTGAATTAAACAGAAGAAAGGACACGATAAAGAAAGAATTTGTGAACTGGAAAATAGAAGTGACCTTTCAAATGACCTAAATTCAGAGTTGGAAAATATGAGGTCTCAGAAGAGGGGAGGAATCAGATTGCAGTGTGCACTCTCTGAAGCACTTAGGAGCAGAAAGGTAGAAACATTCCTGCCTGAGTGGTCAGCACATATTGTAGCTAAACCCAGTGACAGGTTAGCTGTGGTCTTTTGCTTACCCACAGAGATCCAAGAAAACAAAGCAGTGCAAGAGAAAACAAAAACACTTCAGCACAACGTACTGGACAACAAAAAATCTCTTCTTATTGACTTGCTAAATAAAGAAGGATTACTCTTTTTAAAAAGCAGATTGCATTCCCTAGGCAGAGGGAAAAATCTATCAAATACCATGAAACCAAGGCAACAAGGTATCTCAGAAAGAAAATGAAAACATCTCCAGAAAATAAACTTAAAGACATCAAAATATATTATTTAAATGACAGAGAATTTAAGACTGCAGCTCCTAAAACTCAACAAAATATAAGAAAACTCGGGCAGTTTAATGAAATAAAATAAAATAGCTCAGTTGGTTAGAGAGCCTTGTTCCGATATGCCAAGGTTGCAAGTTTGATCACCAGTCAGGACACATACAAAAGAAGTACTTTACCAAAGAGATTAATCTTTAAAGAGCCAAATAAGCCCAGCTGGTGTTACTCAGTGGTTGAGCATAGACCCAGGAACCAGGAGGCCATGGTTCAATTCCGATTAAGGAACACGCCCCGTTTGCAGGTTGATCCCCAGTAGGGAGCATGTAGGAGGATATTTCGGTGTCATCGATGCTTCTATCTCTCTATCTCTCTATCCCTTTTGCTCTAAAAATCAATAAAGACATTTTTTAAAAAGGACCAAATAGTCACTTTCTCTCTTCCCAGAGCACACCCTTCTTTTCAAGTGTACTTTCTTAAGCTCCAAGGGCCCTTCTTTTGCCTCTGAAATTTGTTTCCTTAAACCATTTCTTCTATGCCTCATTTTTACTACCTCTATAACTTTCTAAATAAACTTCTCATAATTTGGGTTCTTAGCTCTGAATTCTTTCTTTACAGAACTCAAGAACCAAGGTCCAACTTCATTGTTTTGACAGTATCACCAGTTAATGTAGGTGCCTTATCGCCCTCTCAGTTGGCTAGAGGCACCTCCTTACGCTTTCAGTCTCCTTTCTTGGAACCTACTCAATGTGGAGTTAAAGGTTAGGGTCCTTAGCTCCAAGAGCCCTTTCTCTTATAGTTTGAAATAAAAATAAAAAAGATCCAAACAGAAACTCTGGAGCTGAGGAACTCAATAAACTAGTGAGCTTAGGAAATAGCACTGACCAGATGGAGGAAAGAAATAGAGCTATGGGAGATAGAAATCTACAAATGATGTAGATGGAAGAAGAATAAACTTGAGAGGAAAGAAAGAAAAGAAAGAAAAAGAAAAGGGAAGGGAAGGGGAGGGGAGGGAAGAAGGAAGGAAGGAAGGAAGGAAGGAAGGAAGGAAGGAAGGAAGGAGGGAGGGAGGGAGGGAGGGAGGGAGGGAGGGAGGGAGGGAGGGAGGGAGGGAGGGAGGGAGGGAGGGAGGGAGGGAGGGAGGGGGGGGAGGGAGGGAGGGAGGAGAGAGAGAGAGAGAGAGAGAGAGAGAGAGAGAGAGAGACAGAGAGACAGAGAGACAGAGAGACAGAGAGAGAAAGAGAAAGAAATTCTATGAGAATATCTGACTCCATCAGGAAGAGCAATATAAAAATAATGGTATACCAGAAGGAGAAGAAAGGGGGAAAAGAACAAATAGCCTACTCAAACAAATAGTTGATGAGCCCTAGCTGGTTTGGCTCAGTGGACAGAGCATCAGCCTGCAGACCAAAGGGTCCCAAGTTCAATTCCAGTCAAGGGCATGTACCTTGGTTGGAAACAACTCCCCCCGCACCCCCACCCAGGGCTTATTTTTTTTTTAATAATTTTTATTTCTTGAAGTATTTATTACAAAGAGTATTATATATGTCTCCTTTTTTCCCCCCTTGACATTCCCCCGGCCTCCCCTACCCCTTAGTGTCTTGTGTCCATTGGTTATTCTTATATGCATGCATATAAGTCCTTCGGTTGATCTCTTAAACCCCTCCCCCCAAACCCTCCCCAGGCTTCCCACTGTAGTTTGACAGACTGTTCAATGTTGCTCTGCCTCTGCATCTACCCCTGTTCATCAGTCTATACTGGTCCCCATTATCTGTCCCAACCTCACTGGAGCCGTCCCAACCTCACTGGGGCGTTTCGTCCTCACCAGGGCCGTCCCGACCTCACTGGGGCCATCCCTACCTCACTGGGGCCGTTTCAACCTCACCGGGGCCGTCCCGACCTCACCAGGGCCGTTTCAACGTCACCAGGGCTGTCCCGACCTCACCGGGGCCGTCCCGACCTCACCGGGGCCGATCCAACCTCACCGGGGCCGTCCCAACCTCACCGGGGCCGTCCCGACCTCACTGGGGCCATTTCAACCTCACCGGGGCCGTCCCGACCTCACTGGGGCCGTTTCAACCTCACCGGGGCTGTCCCGACCTCACCAGGGCCGTTTCAACCTCACCAGGGCCGTCCCGACCTCACCGGTGCCGTCTTGACCTCACCGGGGCCATTTCAACCTCACTGGGGCCATCCCGACTTCACCAGGGCTGTTTCAACCTCACCGGGGCCGTTTCAACCTCACCGGGGCCGTCCTGACCTCACTGGGGCCATTTCAACCTCACCGGGGCCATCCCGACCTCACCGGGGCCGTCCTGATCTCACTGGGGCCGTTTCAACCTCACCAGGGCTGTTTCAACCTTACCGGGGCTGTCCCAACCTCACCGGTGCCGTCTTGACTTCACCGGGGCCGTCCCAACCTCACCGGGGCCGTTTCAACCTCACCGGGGCCGTCCCAACCTCACCGGGGCCGTTTCAACCTCACCGGGGCCGTCCCAACCTCACCGGGGCCGTTTCAACCTCACTGGGGCCGTCCTGACATCACCGGGGCCGTTTCAACCTCACCGGGGCCGTCCCGACATCACCGGGGCCGTTTCAACCTCACCGGGGCTGTCCGGACCTCACCGGGGCCATCCCGACCTCACCGGTGCCGTCTTGACCTCACCGGGGCCATTTCAACCTCACCGGGGCCATTTCAACCTCACCGGGGCCGTCCCGACCTCACCAGGGCTGTTTCAACCTCACTGGGGCCGTCCCAACCTCACCCGGGCCGTCCCAACCTCACCAGGGCCGTCCCGACCTCACCAGGGCCATCCCGACCTCACCAGGGCTGTTTCAACCTCACCGGGGCCGTCCTGACCTCACCGGAGCCGTCCCGACCTCACCAGGGCTGTTTCAACCTCACCGGGGCTGTCCCAACCTCACTGGGGCCATTTCAACCTCACTGGTGCAGTCTCGACCTCGCTGGGGCCATTCTGGCCCCGGATGCCGTCCCAACCTCACTAGGGCTGTTTCAACCTCACCGAAGCCATCCCGACCTCACCGGGGCCGTTTCAACCTCACCGAAGCCATCCCGACCTCACCAGGGCCGTTTCAACCTCACCGGGGCTGTTTCAACCTCACCGAAGCCATCCCGACCTCACCGGGGCCGTTTCAACCTCACCGGGGCCGTTTCAACCTCACCGGGGCCGTTTCAACCTCACCAGGGCCGCCTCGACCTCACCCGAGCCGTTTCAACCTCACCGCCACCCAGGGCTTATTGCAGGAAGCAACCAACTGATGTGTTTCTCTCACACTGATGTTTCTCTGTTTTTCCTTTCTCTTCCACTCTTCCTAAAAAATCAATGGAAAATATCCTCGGATGAGGATTAACAAAAACAAACAAACATACAAAACAACAAAAAAACAACAACAAAGAGTTGATAAGAACTTCCCAAACCCATGGAAAGCACTGGATCTTTGAATCCAAGAAGCAAACAGAACACCTAATTATCTCAATCCCAGAAGGCCTTCTCCAAGGCACATTATATTAAAACTATAAAAAATTAGTGACAGGCCCTGGACAGATAGCTTAGTTGGTTATCAGCAGTTGCCAACCTCTCGGACATCACAGACCACCGGATGGTGACCGCTGCTCCAAAGGTTTCCTTAAACCAGCGGTAGCCAACCTTTCAGACCTCACGGACCACCAGTGGTCCAGACCATCGGTTGGTGACTGCTGGATTAGAGCCCGTCCCAATATGCCACGGTTGCAGGTTTGATCCCCAGTCAGGGCACATACAAAGAACAACCAATGAATGCATAGATAGGTGGAACAACAAATTGATGCTTCTCTCTCAAATCAATTAAAAAAAATTTCTGAAAAAGGAAAGAATTCTCAAGGCAGCCTGGGAAAAGAAGACAGTAAACTATAAAGAAAATCTCATTAGGGTTTCAGCAGAAATCCTAAAAGCCAGGGGACAGTAGAATCAAATATTCCAACCATTTGACAGACAGAAATTACCAGCCAAGAATAATATATCCAGCAAAGTTATCCTTTAGATATGAAGGAGAAATAAAGACTTTTCCAGACATACAGAAGCTGAGTGAATTTATCACAAGATTTGCACTACAGGAAAAGCAAAGGGGTTTTTCTATTCAAAACTACAAGTAAGATGACTAACAGACAGACAGAAACAGGAAATTGCAACCCTTATTCAGAAAAGGTACTATACACTTAAATATAACATAAAAAATAAAGGATAAAAACATTTTTTAAAAAGACAGTTAAAAAAGAAACATAAAAGGGGAGGTGGTAAAGGCCTGAATTTTCAAAGGGGAAATGAAGGAACATTCAGAAGAAAAAAGAACTGCTGTATATATGAAACTTTCTTTTCCAAAGCCTAATGGTAACCACACTGAAAAACAAAACAAAACACACAGACACATAATATTAAAAAAGAGGAAATAGTAAACAAATTTAAAAAATCATAGAATACCACCAAACTAAAATAACAGACAGAAACATTAGTGGGGAAAAAAAACAAAGGAGACACAGAGCTACCAGAAAACAAAAGATATAACAGCTACAGATAATCCTCATGTATCAATAATCACCCTAAATGTAAATGGACTGAACTCACCAATAAAAAAGGCGCAGAATAGAGGATTGGATTGAAAAAACAAAACGCAAACAATATGCCGCCTTCAGGAGACACATCTCAGCAACAAAGACAAATACAGAATAAGCACACAACAGATGTGCATTCGGTAATCATTGCACAAGATACTATGAATCATTTTTCTTTTTTTTTCTTTTTAAATAGCCAGCCTTATTTTCTTGGAGCAACTTGTCAAGCCGTGAGAAAGAAAAGTGATTAAAGAAACGTGTACTTTTGAGTTTACCTAAAATAAAATCTCTAAATTGTGCATGATAAAATAAGAAAAATGGGAAAATATATAGGGAAATGAGGTTCTGCAATATCATTTACCAAAAAAAATTTTTGAAGAAAATAATTTTCACTGTCCAATAATTTAAAACATTTTATATCAGATCAAGCATGAACATATGGGATAGAATTCAAAATTTACCTGAAAATTTGAGTGAAAAAGAGGCTTCAAGGAAAGGAAAGGTATTATAGGAGTAAAAAAGCAAGTTATAGAGAATGAAAAATTATTCCTATGCATAGGACAGATAAGTTTGCAGCCTCCTTAAGTGAGTATCAGGACTTACTATAACTAGGCTTGTATCCTTTGAAACTTAAAAGCTTTCTATCATAGAATATTTCATTTGGAACTATTCTTGATCTCAAGAGTCTTCCCTCCTTGTTGCCCTAGCCTGGATTACTACCTACCTACAGAACAAATCTTAAACCTTCTTAGTCTACCATTCCTGCTCATGCCTTTGGCATACTGTATCAAGATTTTAAAAGTTATCCATGCTCACAGTCTTGCTCTACCAGACATCCATAGGTCTGAATAGATCTATAATAACCAAGTCTTGCCAATCATAATCTCTGCCTGCCCATACTGCTCCTAAAATTATCACTTTAGAAATGGTGGTATTATGAATTGGGCAGACTCCTAGTATAACTGTCAATCTATTGAGTTAATATTAATTAGAAGAATCAATTTCCCAAATTTTGTTGATTAACCAAGTAGCCCAACTATATTTTTCAAACCAAAGCAAGCCAACTAAGTCAAAATACAGTGGGGCCTTGACTTACGAGTGTCCCGACTAACAAGTTTTTTGAGATACCAGCTGTCTCTCGGCCGATTTTTTGCATTGAGTTGATAGAGTAATTTGAGTTTAACGAGCTCCTTAACGAGCTTGGTCTTGGGACGAATTCGTAAGTCAAGACCCCACTGTATCCCTAATTGTGAAACACACCTGCTCCTAATAAAAATTAATTCACAAGTGAAAATCCTCCAATCATCAATGATAAAGGGTACCATATATTATTAAGACATCTTTCATTCTATCTTCTTTCTCATACAAATGCAAAGTTACAGCAACTATAAAACTGCATTATGGGGCAGAAAAATGTTAAAAAATGTTCAAGGATCCATCAATAAATAAATGGCCCTTGGCTGGTGTGGCTCAGTGGTTGAGCATCAACATATCAACCAGGAGATCACAGTTCATTCAATTCATGGTCAGGGCACATGTCTAGGTTGCAGGCTCATCCCAGTAGGGGGCTTGCAGGAGGCAGCTAGCTGATCAATGCTTCTCTCTCATCACTGATGTTTTTAACTCTCTCTGAAATCAGTAAAAATATGTTTAAAAATAAATAAATAAACCAAAGAATATATATGAACCAAAGAATATAGGCTATAACCATTAAGGTAAATAAAAACTCAATTCTTACTATCAGGTAGATTAAAACACATAATTTTTAGAAATGCCAAGATAGATTACAAATATTACATAGGTCGGGAACAACTTGGGGAGAAAAGAATGATCAGAATTCTATATCTGATCTGGGACGTTTCAGAAACCATAAATTAGTATTACAGTCTCCTCCCAAAAATGTAGTCCTCTTTGAGAATAAGCCCGTTCCTTTAGTTGCCATCCCTTGCTCAAACTTTGCCAAAAACAAAGGACTAAAGATGTTCACTCAAAAACAAAAGGGTTGGGAGAATATGGGAAGACAGAGAGGCATTCAAGTAAAATGCTTCTACATCAATTTTTCTTAAACCTGCCCACCTTCGTTAGAATTATCTGGCTCCATCTCAGACGAATTAAATCAGAATAGATGATGGTGGGTCTAGGCATGGCTATTTTTAAAAAGTTCCTTAGGTAATTTTACTCTAAGTCAGGTTACAAAAGCACCACTAAATGTAAAGGTACTAGGAAAGGGATGCTCAAGTCAGTGCTATTAAGTAAGCCCTATTTTTGATGTTGTACTAAGGCAGTGGTCAGTAAACCACGGCTCGTGAGCGACATGCAGCTCTTTGGCCCCTTGAGTGTGGCTCTTCCACAAAATACCACGTGTGGGCGTGCACGTACAGTGCGATTGAAACTTCGTGGCCCATGCGCAGAAGTCGGTTTTCGGCCTGGGCAAGTCTATTTTGAAGAAGTGGCGTTAGAAGAAGTGGGGGTATGTTCACTGAGGTCGACCCCTCAGATTGAGGACGTTTTTAGTAAAGGCCAGCTTAGGAGTACCCTAATTAAGTTAATAACAATGTACCTACCTATATAGTTTAAGTTTAAAAAATTTGGCTCTCAAAAGAAATTTCAATTGTTGTACTGTTGATATTTGGCTCTGTTGACTAATGAGTTTGGCGACCACTGTACTAAGGGAATCAAAAGATAAAGGGCCCAGCCGATGTGGCTCAGCGGTTGAGCATGGACCCGTGAACGAGGAGGTCACAGTTCTATTCCGGGTCAGGGCTCATGCCTGGGTTTCAGGCTCGATTCCCAGTAGGGGGGCATGCAGGAGGCATCCGACTGATGATTCTCTCTCATCATTGAGGTTTCCATCTCTCTCCCTCTCCCTTCCTCTCTGAAATGAATAAAAAATATTATAAAAAGATAAAGAAAAAGATAACATTTAAGTTGCTAACCTACAATTAAAGTAAATTATATTTCACTTTCTACCTGAAAATAGATTAATTTTTGAATTATAAAACCAACAGTCCTAACTATGCAACCAATTTGTTTAAAAAATTAACACTGTAAAATTTATTTTTCTTCCTCACATCTAAAAAACTACTATAATCTTGCCACAAGTAAGAAAGATTCTATCATCAAAACTGTTAAACAGAAAACCACAGGCCCTAAACGGTATCACTCTTGATGAAAGACAATGATACCAAACCTAGATTGACTACCTGATTCTTTTTTGTGTTTTTGTTAATCCTCACCAGAGGATACCTTTTTCCATTGACTTTTAGAAAGAGTGGAAGGGAGGTAGGAAAATGAGAAAGAGAGAAGAAACATCAATGTGAGAGAAAATCATTGATTGGTTGCCTCCAGCACGTACCCTAACTGGGGCTCAGTATCAAATCCACGAACCTTCTGTGCTCAGGCTACCACTCTATCCAACGAGAAACAATGGACAATGCTAATACCCGATTCTAAACACAGTTTCAGCCTCTTCCAGAATCATAATCTTAAGCAGTCTGGAATTGATTTTTTAAAATACATTTTTATTTATTTCAGAGAGGGAAAGAGAAATAGAACCTGGGGATCGAGTACGCAACCTGAGCATGTGCCCTGACCAGGAATCTAACCTTGACCTCCTGGTTCATAAGTCCTCGCTCAATCACTGAGGCATGCCGGCTGGGCCATCTGGAATTTCTTATCTGTCTGAAAAGGCCCCCCCCACCCCCCCTTTAGAGGAAGGTGTCCTAGCCTGAAATAATTCACTTTTAATTTCTTGGTTCCATCTTCATTCTGCCTATAAAAACTAAAAAAGTTGGTGGAAATGTCATTATGC
The DNA here is from genome assembly GCF_014108235.1 of Myotis myotis. Taxonomy (NCBI): domain Eukaryota; kingdom Metazoa; phylum Chordata; class Mammalia; order Chiroptera; family Vespertilionidae; genus Myotis; species Myotis myotis. The sequence goes on along the minus strand of NW_023416313.1, from coordinate 186,541,791 downwards.
AATGCATGCCTATAGTTAACTAGTTGAGTGCAAGCAAAGTGCTGACAGCCATGCAGAGGAACACAGTAAATGCAAAGGTACTTAATTGGGAGAGGGTGGGGGGAGAGGGGAGGAATTAAAGCATTACAGGAACTGAGAAAAGATGAATATAACTAGGGCATACAAAGAAGGGAGCAAGAGGAAGAATAGCTCATAATGAGGTTAGAGAGGTAGGCAGATTCAAGAACACATTGGACCCTCCAGATGATGTTACAGGTTTAACTTCATCCTCAAAACAACGGGAATCACAGTGTTTTTAAACAAAGGAGTGATCTTTTTGCAAACTGATTTGAACACAGCTAAATTTTTGCTCATGTAAAAGTGAAATGCTTTGCCTCTGACTCCATCTTGTTCAAGCCTGCGTTGTTTCTGTGACCTTCAGGATAACAGCTCCTGCTTAGTCTTGCCTTTCAAAGCTTTGGGGCACTTTGGACTGGTAACACAAACACTGACCTATAAAGAATGCCCTGACCAGCATGTCAAGAAACTTGGAAGTAATGTTCTTAAAGAGATGATAGGATCATCAGGCTATCACAGCTTGATCACATCCATCATTAAGAGTATTCTTGCTTTACTTGAATTCCATTTTTACTAAAGCAAGATTTGGATTGTACTTTAGTTTTCATGTAGTGCTTCCTATGTGGAAGACACTATGCTGGCTGGTCATGCTAACTACATTTAAAACCATTTGACACTTCACATATCTCGGTGGAAATTAGTTTATCAGTTTAGCATGAGTAACTACACACCCTATTTAATGGGTATTTAAAGTTTTGTCTGCCCCAAAAGCACTCTCCATCTTCTGTGGAAATGTCTCCCAATGATGAACTTCACTATCCTAGCCAAGGAAGCAGGTACATGACCTAGCCTGGGCCCTTCATTATATTTACCACTTCCTGGCTGTAGTGACTGATCCCAAGGATGGGCACATGACCCAAGCTGGGCCAGTCCTCTAGATTTTAAACACTGAAGCTTGGAGAAAAGTGCTTTTATTCCTCAATGTGTAGGCCCCGGAGAAGTCGATGGCCAAACGCCATGCTAGTGAAAGAGCCCAAGGAAAAGCAGAGACACTGAGAAAGTAAGGACAAGCACTGATGAGAGGCAGTGGCAGCTCGGATGCACTATAATACTGTCTAGTCAGGACCCTGAGATTAGCTGCACCTCTAACTTTCTGGATTCAGTTACTTCATGTCTTTTTGCTTAAGCTAGACTGATTTTGCAACAAAAAGAGAAGAAACATCTAATGTTATGAAATAAGGAATTAACTGGCTTTCAGTAGGTAGTATCTGTTATCATTATCTACTAGACTTTAAACATTACTTCTGTCCCACACAGAGAACAAGAAAGCTATATTTTCAGTAAGATTTTATAATTTTTGCAGGGATAACACATATTATATACTCAATAAAAGAGTAAATTAAAATCTGTAAACATTTTAAACTGGAAATTTTAGGATTAGAGCAGGGAAGAATTGAGGTCCTCACTGTCTTGTGCTACTCTGTTACCATGGACTTATTCTCAGTAAACTGCAATATCTTCACCTGAAAATTGGGGATGCTCTACATTATTCCTAAGTTTGTTTCCAGTGCTGAAATGACTGAGTACTTATGAAGATATAAAAACATACTCATTTACACTATTCCATATTAAACAAAGAAAAAGGTTAAATTCATTATTAAACATAAATTCAACTTTTTTTTTTCCTATTTGAGTCTACTCCGGCCCTGGCCAGGTAGCTTAGTTGTTTAGAGTGTCCTTCCCATACCCCAAGGTTGTGGGTTCGATCCCTGGTCAGGGCACATACAATAAACCAACCAGTGAATGCATAAGTAGATGGAACCACAAATGATGTTCCTCTCTCTCTCTCTTTCCCTTCTCTCTCTCTCTCTCTCAAATCAATAAAAATGTAAAAAAGAATCTATTCTGAAAACATATGCAAATCTCAAGGATCACTACCACAAGCAAAAGATCCCTCCAAACAAAAAAATGTGAACCCCAAGTGAAGATATTCAACAGAATGAATATTTGGTATAAACTGAATGGTCTCTTAAAAATAGAGCGTTTCCAATTACTTTTTAAGATATTTAAAACTAGAAATGTTAGATTTCTTTCTTTCTTGATCGTGCTAACGCATGCCTTGTCCTGTTACTAATTTAGAGTTCAGAAAATTCTAATTTAATATTCTGCAATACACTTGAAGTAAGGAGTAGATGGGGTAAAAAAAAAAAAAAAAAAAAGACACGAAAAAAAAAAAAACCAGCAACACAAAACTCAATACAAAAGTTAGACGGGGGGGAAAAAGTAAAATGGATTATAAAAAGAACTCCAAAGTAGAAATCAGGAAGCCAAGCTATATAAGAATTTTATTACTAACTTCCCTCCAAAGGGCAAGGTTTCTGATTTAAGTTTTCAGACTCAAATAAGCCAGCTTTGTAGCTCTGCCTCAAAACAAACAAACAAAAACAACTACTTTGGGAAACTTCTGCAAAGGAGCATTTGAACGTCAGCCCCCGTATCTAGTCCGCACGTGGGTGAAGTCCCACAGGTGAAGTCTGTGACGCCAAAGCCATCCCTCGGATGGAGAGTAAAAGCAACGTTTCCCTCGCATTGCTTTTCCTCGACGCTGACTTGGGGTGGGGAGACGGCTTCTGCCCACCTCGTTCAATTAATGACCCCGGACCCAACCCGTCGGCCGGCGCCTGCGGAGGGCAGGACCTGAGCCGGGGAAAGTGCCACCGCCCCCGAGCGGGAGGCTCCTGCCTGAGACCCCGGGACGTCAAGAGGCAACCGGGCTCCGGCAGCCTCGGAGGCTCCCACGGCTGGGGCCTGGGATTCCCCTCGGCCTGTGCGTGGCGGCCAGGGGCAGACTCACCTCGGCGTCTTCTTTGCCCTGCGGGAGCGAGGGAAACTCCAGCTTCACGTCCTCCATGATCCCGGCCGACGGACTGGTGGGTGGGGTGGGAGTAGAGTGATTCGCCAGCCCGACCGTCGGGCCGGCAGCGGCGGTAGAGGAAGGAGGGCCGGCGGACTGAGGGCTGGCGGGCGGCGGCGGCCTTACAACTGACACACGCAGACCAGAGGGTCCCGGCGGCTCCGGCGGCGGCGGCGGCGACAGAGGGGCAGAGGCGGGTGGGGCGGCTCATACCCGGCCGCCATGCTGTTGCGGTCTCCCTCCCCCGGAGTCCCCGTGCCCCGCAGGCGGCCCAGACAGGGGTACTACCACGAGCCCCACAACCGTCTTCCCTTTTCCTCCGGCCCTCCCCGCTCCGCCCAGCCAATCCCAGCCCACGCTCGCCTTCGGCCCGCCCCCCGCGGCCGCCAGGTGTCAGCGCGCCGCCGCCCCGCCCCCTCGCGACAGCGCAGCCGCAGGGGGCGGCGCCTCGGAGGGCCCGAGCGGAGCTCACCGGGGTGGGAGGCGGGGCTGCGGCAGGAGGGAGGGAAGGCCTGAAGGTCCTGGGAAAGGCAGTGGGCAATCAACCAGGTCGAGCCTTCCACACAGACGCAAACCTCTTCCTTGGTCTAAGAATGGTCAGTACATCCCAGCCACCAGTAGCTGGGATCCGAAAGGAAAACCATGGTTTCTCCCTTCTCAGAATCCTGCGCAATCTGTGGTGAGGTTATAACCAAGAGTGATGAGTGAAGCGTTCATCTTAAAAGTATGCTCCACAAAGAATGAAACACCCATCACTTTTAAGCAAATTGAAATGGTGGGCTTCGGTATATGACAACTAGGAAATCTCAAGAAATGCCAAATAGAAAAAAGTTCTAAGAAATAGAAATGGAATGGATAACTCAGTAAATTGTACATAATACTGAAGAAAGGTCTCTCCCTTTAACTTGAAGGGTATGAATATTTCAAATGGTGATGAACTACATGGCTTTCGGTATCTTTTAAAAAGGACTCAGAGTAAATACTATATTGTTAATAAAGATTAGGTATATGATGTTCTCTCTGGACCTACGGAGATACTGTTATCCTTTTTGTATTTAAACAGATGAGGAAAATCAAGCTTAGAAGAACCCACACTTTAAATATTTAAGGTTTGTATACCAAACTGATTCCTGAAAAAACCACCACCAAAGTAAAAAAGCAAGTCATTTATTAATTAAATTGCAAATTACAATGGATAAAGAGAATCACATGGGTATTTGACCTAGACCCTCCAACACAAATATCCTATTACTTTTCATATTGTCATATTTATGAAACATAGTCAACATACAGACAGAAATGGAACTGTTCAATAGTTTTGAGTTTTAGGTGGCTAGCTTCAGCAATCCATTTTTTCTACTATGTAATCTGTTTTCTCTTTTAAAGTTATAAAAAAGCATACAATACACTAATTTTGTGTTTGTGTGTATTAATCCTCACCAGAGGATAATTTTTCCATTGATTTTTAGAGTGGAAGGGAAGAAAGGGAGAGAGAGAGAGAGAAACATGAGACACATCCAGTGGTTGCCTCTCAAACTCGCCCAACTAGCTAGGATTGAACCTACAATCCAGGTACCTGTCCTTGACCGGTAATCAAACCCAAGACCTTTCGGTGGCCGAGCCAAAGCTCTGAACACTTTGCCACACTGGCCAGGTTAGTAAGTTTTTATTTTGAAGAATGATTGTATAATTAATTACCCAGGTCATATAATGTTTGTTTTTTAGTGTGTATGAAACTGAAGCCAAGTTTCTTTTTTTTTAACACCTTTAATAAGATCATCTTAATTGATGCCCAATGATGATTTCCGATTGTAACGTTAAATCTTTAACTGCCACATGATATGAGAAAGAACTGCGTATAGGTAACAGAACTTTTGTTTCAAACATTTCTGACATCAACATCCCCTACATCAGACACTCAGCCTGGTATCCATAGACACCTATAGAGTCCATGGGTGAACTTGGGAAATAATAAATCTTAAGTTTTAGTATGTGCAAAATTATGTATACTTATGTGCCAACTTTTCTGGGAAGAGGGCCCAGACTGTGACATTCTCAAAAAGGAAACTATCATCTCATATAACCTAAGAAAACCAAAAACTAAGTAATGTTTATTAGCAAATATTACTTTCAATTATAATCTAAAAGGTTATGGATGTGCTTGTACTATTTTAATTAACTATTATACAGCCTAGTTACAGTAGGTGAAAATTAAAGACTTTCTGAAAGAAGGTATCTAGACATGAAAACACAGTAAGATGCTGTTATGAAAACAGTGTGGGTACCGTTTTGAAATAAAATTAAAAAGCCAACAATCTAAATCAGTGGTGGGGAACGTCTGGCCCACCGGCCTTATTTGGTCTGGCCCTGCCAAGGCATTAGGGATGATTTAATTAAATGTTTGACCAAATTAGCAACTAATTTTTAAGTTGATAATTTTGTATGGCCTGGGAATGATGTTTTAAATATCCAAATGACCCTTGGCAAAAAAAGGTTCCCCACCCCTAATCTAAATACAACTTCATCTTGGTTATTAAATAGTTTACTTACTAAATAAAGAACCTTAAGGACAATAATAAATGTACTCTTACAAAAGACAAGAATATATGTAGAACTGAATGAAACAGATTTTATTCAACTTTTTAGGATGAGGAAAACAAACAATATAAAATAAGTCATAGAAATGTACTACTATCTCAAACCATTTTCAATGTTTTATAAAATGCTCACACAACAAATATGAAAAGTTACAACACACTTATAACTTCTGCTGCAATAAATGCAACATTAACAAACATACAAATTTCTTCTGTACCAATCTTAAAGTACAAATACTGAGTTACTAATTTTTGTTATTCATATATGTTTTTATTCATGACTTTTAATGAGATCATTGCCAATACATACATTATTTTCCTTAACTTTATTTTTACATTAAGCCAATGTCTGTCATGCAGCCATCAAAATCCTCACAGTAAATTACACAGGTTTGTAGTCTAATTTTGACTCTAGCTTCTTAGAATCAGCCACTTTTCTGACTGCTTTCATGAAGTCTTCCTGTACTACAAAATCATGATCAGCACGAATTGCAAACATACCTGTGGAAAATAAAATAATGTGATTGCTTTATATGTGAATTATCCTATCCTATATAATAAAAGCCTAATATGCAAATCGACCAACAGGGAACTACCAGCAGAATGATCAGTCACTATGACATGCACTGACCACCGGGGGCAGACACTCAACGCAGGAGCTGCCCCCCAGCCCACAGGCCCCTCCCACAGAGCGAGGCGACCTACGGCAGCAGTGGGGCTGGCAAGCGGGCGCACCAGGCCGGCCAAAGCGGGTGCCAGGAGGGGCCCCCTGATGGTCCCACCAGTTGCCCTGCAGACTGGCCCTGATCGCCAACCAGGGACCCTACCCATGCTCGAATTTCGTGCATTGGGTCTCTACTTTATTATAAGGAAACTAAATAATGTAATTCTATGGAGTACTAGTAAAGTTGAAGGAGCGTAGATTTACTACTTCTGAATCAGCAGTTCTGATCTGTTAAAAATCACTATCACTGTTCAATGACTTTCCAGCTATCATGAACATTATTTTCCAAATCCAAAGCTAGAAAACAAGATAATTATCTGAATATTTAAAATCTAAATCACACAACCCCTGTATCCAATGGCATCTTGAAAAAACAAAACAAAATCCAAGTATAAACAAAACATACACATTTTAAGCATCAGTTTCTTAACTCTACAAGTAGCAATTCCTTAGAAGGAAGTAACCCATGTATGGTTTGGGAAAACACAAAACACCTCCTGATAGCCTTGACTTGTTAATAATCAAAAGGTTAGAGAACAGGAATTTTTAGAAAGTGAACAGTACGCTTTAACATAACTCAATGCCATTATTCATGTATTAAAATTACCTTAATTATATACAAATTGATTGATATTATAACTTCCCCATTCAAGTATTGTAATTCAATTTTTTCCTTCAAGTTTCTGACACGTTACTTGTCAAATAGCTGACAAAGGAGTAAAAGCTTTTTGTTTGTATTTTTTTCTTTTTAACATTATGTAGTTATATCATGGATCCCAGGTTAGAGAGGATCCTAATTTCATAAGCTAAAGCCAATAAGGTATCCCTATTTACTAATTAAATGAATCCTACTAATATTTTCATTGAGGATCTGCTTATATTGAATTTTCACTCATATAAAATGAGTGGGTTGAATAGATTTCAAGGGTTACTTCCTATCTTCTTCCCTTTCAAGATTTCTAATTACAAGGAGTCTTGAAAATAGCTACTCTATATTGTCTTCAGAAATCAGGTGAATAGAAATAACTGATTTTTTTTAATACTGAAGTTTTAAAACTTGTCTAGAAGGCTACAACTAAATTAGGCAAGTTATTTTTCCAAACCTTGTGAATCCAAATCATTGCTTAGTAAGTGAGTGAATCTGAGATGTAGTCTAATCTAGAAAGTATGATAATCTCTGGATTTGAAAGGAAAAGACAACTATAACTGAATATAGTGTATTTTAACCTACAGGAAGATATGTTAACAAAAATACTCCAAAGAATTTCAATATGTCTCCAGATATCAATGATCCACCATTAAAAAGCTAAAAGCTTTGTTGGAAATAGCTAAATATCATTTCTTTGTATATGATGAAAAAATGGAGATCATCATAATTTGATGGTATCAGCCTTTAAGATTATGACATTCCCAAGGACAAATCTCATCCAATGGGGGATGAGAGCTTTTGTTTGGATTCCATTTTAACTAAAGCAATCTTTTGATAATTTGGTCAATGGAGACTCTGGAAAGAGAATGTCATAAATTACTTCAAGTAATTCAAACCACATGATAGTTTACCTATTAAATATTATTTTTTGTTCATTATTAAGTCTTTGTGAGCATGATTTACTCTGATTCAAACTGAATTTCTAGATTTGAACATCATCTGATTCAGATACAGAGTCACAGTATACCCACAAAGATACTCTTACGGAAAAGCCATGCCTTTAAATACTGTGTGAATGTATAAGAAATGTTAAAATAAGGCCAAAGGTGATATGGAAAAAGAGGAAATCACACATTGTAACACTTATCATAGAAATCAATTTTTTTGATTTTCAGATTCTGTGTGGAGGACGAAAATTAATTGACTATTATGTGGGGTATTAAAACCACTTGGTACCAGAAATAAAAAAAGGATCACACAACCCATAGAGAAAATTATATTTAAAATGATTACATTTACACAAGCTGTACGAACACAAAATTCATAAATCAAACTTTCAAAGCTGACAGACTAGCATCAGAAAACATGTCATCCACATTGGAGATTTCTCTGGTGCTGGCCTAGTCTCATTTCAGCCACGGGTGTGAGTGCACAGTTCTGTATAGCCTCAGACTTACTTCAGGGGACCAGTATTCTATCACATACGTGTCTTTCCATACTCTACCCTAGACATCCAAGTGCAAAAGAGTTAACATTCTCAAGGACAAATCTCATCCAATGGGGGATGAGAGCTGGTAAATAAATGCCAATCTCCCAATATTTCAGCTGGGTAATGCTAAATGGCATTCTGGTATGTTTCTCTGGATCTCATCAAAATCAGCCCTCCCTTGCCTGGAGCAGCTACCTCAATGGTGCACCCTTATAATAGCATTTCCTTTTCCCATCTCATGTGCCCTGTTCCCTCCTGCTTCTTGGAATCAGTCTTCCCCACCCCCACCCCCACCCAAAAAAAACAAGCACCCAACTCCTTACAAAGCCCAGGCTCTGCTTTTAGACAAACTCAACACATTTTGAGCAAATTAAATCAAATCAATAGCAAACACTATACTTTAAAAGCATACCTGCTTCAGTACAAACATTTCTCAGGTCTGCTCCATTAAAACCATCTGAGAGCTTCACAATTGCTTCATAATCTGGTTAGGAAAAAGCACTGGAAATTAATTTTTTTAAAAAGATGTTTTTGATTTATGCTCATAAATGGAAAATTTAAACTAAAGAGCCTACTTTGAATTTGGTCAGCTAGGCATCAACTCTGTTAACATTATACAATACTAACAACCAAAAACTATATTCTAAGTAAACCAACACCAAGAAGAAATAAACATACTTCTGAAACTTTAAAACCAAGAAATATCCTCAATATCTGAAAACATCTTTAAAAAAGTTATACACATGTGAACTTCAGATTATCTGTCAAGCTATAACTCATTAAAACTATAATCAAATATTTAATTTGAATAAACCAAGACACCAAACAACTGTAGCAACAATGGAATTTAATCTCATAAGCCAAATATAAATATACCAAAAATAGTCATCAGATACAATTTTATCATATGGAATTTTCAAATGCTAAATTAAGCACCGGTAGCTTTTCTGGTTTTTTGTGTGTGTAGGCTCCGAGTGGTATCAGATCTATGATAACAACTATTAAGTAACCTTTCTATGACAGACTTAAAATGAAGAACTAATAGCAGTAATGGACTTGATATGGGACAGAAAGAGAAACAACTGCTACAATGTGAGTAACTCTGATGGGACACCCTTTATCAGGCAATCTAGAGTATGTCAATCTCTATTAGAAATCATACAGATATCCCAGTCAGCGTGGATGAGCCTGGACCAATGAACCTGGAAGTCACGGTTCAATTCCCATCTGGGGCACATGCCTAGGCTGTGAGCTCAATCCCCAGTGAGGGGCATGCAGGAGGCAACCAATCAATGGTTCTCTCTCATCATTGAAGTTTCTATCTCTCTCTCCCCCTCTCTTCCTCTCTGAAATCAATTTTAAAAATTTTAAAAAAAGAAAGAAATCATACAGATAATTCATTAATTAGCTTCATTCAGGTCCAAATTATAAACTTCCTGAGAATAGGAATTCCCAAGGTTAACACAACATCTGGTACCTAGCAAGAGCTCAGTATCGGAAACGTATAAATTGACATTTTTAGTTCAGCTCATCTTTACAGCTCAAAATTCTTTCACATGAGCAATGAAAATATTAAGAGGCAGTAATCAACTATTTGTAATTATTCTGGACCATTAATTTCTAAAGGGCTTTTAGTACAATTACTAGATTTCCATAGTCCAGGGGTCAGCATACTTTCTGTAATGGGCCAGATAGTAAATATTTTTAAGGCTTTGCAGGCCATATGGTCTCTGTCAAAACTACTCATTTCTGCCCTGGCTGGGTGGTTCAGTTGGTTGGAGGTCATCCATACTCCAAAAGGTTATGGGTTCGATTCCCAGTCAGGGCATATAACTAGTTTGCAGGCTTGCAGGCCTGATCCCATCGGAGGCAACCCATCAATTTTTCTCTCACACACTGATACTTCTCTCTCTCTCTTTCTCTCTCTTCCTCTCTCTAAAATTCAAAAGCATATCCTTAGGTGAGGATTAAAGAAAGAAAAACAACTACTAATTTCTGCTATTATGGTGGGAAAGCAATCATAGACAAAAGATAAATGGTTGTGTTATAATATAAATTTATTTACAAATTAATTTTGTTATTCTACAAAAACAGAAGGCAGAATGTGGCCTACAAGCCATGGTTTGCTGGCCTCTACCCTAGTCTAGTCTTTCAAATCTATAGAAAACTATTTTATAATTTGTCCTCTGTCCTCAAATTTCTAACATTCCTTTCCAATCTTCACTCTGAACTTGCTTCCTATTTCATTTAGAAAATAAAAGTATTCAGAAGAAAAATTCTACAAGTTCCTTCCATATTTGAGAAACTGTCATCATAAACATCTATAATAGTCTGCCTTCCCTCCTATTCTTGTAAATGAAGTCTATATTCATAGACAGGGCCAACCTCTCTTCAAGGAAAGTGCACTATTAATTTCTCATTCTCCTAGATCCCATCAGCATAAAAATTAAATTCTTGTATCTTAAAAGAAAACTCCCCCAAATTCTCATCTCCATTTCTGATACAGCTCTACTTCTCTTCTCCTCTTTCCTACAGCTTTCTTTGAAAGAAATGTCTAAACTCAATGTCTCTCCTCCCAATCTCTCTGAAACCCCATCTGAAGTAGGCTTTCATTCCCAATTCCCACCATCTCAAAGAAACTGCTTTTGATAAGGTCACCAATGATCTCCAAAAATCCAAAGGTCCATTCTCAGACCTCTTCTTATCTAACCCACTATCAGCATTTGATAGGGAATTAATTCTTCCTATTAACCATTCACTCATCTTCAGGACACCATCAGCTTCTGGTTCTACTCCTGCCTCTGGGACACCTTCGCCGTCTCCTTTAATGGTTCTGCATCTCAACTTCCTAATGTCAGAATTAGCTCAGTTTTTGAAGCTCTCCTCTATCCACATTCATTTCCTCAGAAATCTGACCTAATCTCAAGACTTTAACAATCATTTTTATGCTATTATCCACATTTGTATCTCCAGCACAGACCACCCCCAAAGAACTATTGATGCATATAGAATTACTACTCAATATCTTTATTTGGATATCTAATTGGCATCTCAAATTTAATATACCCAGAATTAAACTCATTCTCCCTTTAAAACCTAATCTTTCCAGTCTTCCCGTGTTTTTATTTGATGGTAATTTCAGCTTTTCAGTTGTGTGAGCAAAAAACCTAGGTCTTCCCTGGTTCTTCCCTTTAGTTCACACCCCACATCCAGTTCATTAGCAAATTCTGTCACCTCTATTTTAAAAATACATCCAGAGAAGTTAAGGGGTGGGCGAGGTTACAGATGAAAAGTTTCATCTGTAAAGAGTTAATAATTATTGAGGCTGGGGGATGAGTGAGTACTTAGGGTTAGAAGTTCATTATACTCTTATCTCTACTTCAATGTATTTCTAATTTTCTACAATAAAAAGTTAAAAAAACAAAGTACAATCATTCCTTTGCTTACAATCCTCCAATGGCATCCATATCTTCACAAATAAAAGTCAAAGTTCCTACGGGATGGCATCAATAAGGCTCTACACAATCTGGTCCCTATTCCTTCTATGATTTCACTTAGTACTAATGTCCCATTTACTCTGCCATGGACACCTTGCCTCTTTGCTGCCCCTAGAATGTTCCAGACATACATCTGCTTTAAAGTCTTCTTACTTGCTACTCACTCTGCATGATTTTCCCCCAAATATTTCTATCTAGCTCCTTCACATTTGCAGATCATTGCTTAAAAATCAACCTCTTGGTAAGGCCTTCCCCCTCCCCATTTCCATTTAAACACACGCACCCACACACGCATGCACACCTGCTCCTGGCATTACCTAGTCCCCTTTTCTTGCTTTATTTTTTTCTCCACAGCACTTATCATCATCTAGTACACTATATATTTTATTCACTTTATCGTTCCTGACAAGAATGTAAGTTCTATAAAGGCAGGAATTGGTCAGTTTTGTTCACAGCTATATCCCCAGCACTTAAAACAATTCCTAACATACAGTAGATGATCAATAAATATTAGCCAAATTTAAGACCACTATGTTTGCTAAATTTAAAACTAGATATTTGATAGGCTACCAATGATATACAATAGCCTTTTGCTTCATTTACCAAATGTAAATAATATATAAAAATAGGTTATTTTCTTACCTATTTCACCATGCTTTGTAATGGGACCTGCATGGATTTTCAATATATCTAATCTTGCTTGTTCGTTTGGTAAGTCAATATCTGAAAATAAGAAATTTTAAGAAATCCTTTTGCAGTCAGTTTTGTTTGCTTGTTTTTGTTTTTTAAATACAGTAGGGGGTGAGGAAAAATAATAGAAAGAGAACTGCCCTAGTTGGTTTGGCTCAGTGGATAGAGCACTAGCCTGCAGACTGAAGGTCCCAGGTTAGATTCCAGTCAAGGGCACATGCCTGGGTTGCAGGCTAAATTCCCAGTAGGGGGCGTACAGGAGGCAGCTGATCAATGATTCTCTGTCATCATTGACTGATGTTTCCCCCTCTCTCTCTTCTTCTCCCTTCCTCTCTGAAATCAACAAAAACATATTAAAAAAAGAGAGAGAGAGAAAGAGAGAACTGAACATAGACAAAGGGAAATAGACAGCAAGTAAAGAGCCTTAACTCACGTATTTTTCTATCTAATCTTCCTGGACGAAGCAAAGCAGGATCCAGTGTATCTGGTCTGTTTGTAGCCATGATCATTTTAACTCTATGTAGAGTATCAAATCCATCCATTTGATTCAGTAACTAAGAATATATTTATAAAAATTATAGACAGATTTTACAAAACATTCCAATCATTAAAAAATATACAGGCACAATTTTTATATGCCTAATACCATGAAATGTATTGCCTACAGATAATCTTCGAAATCATCATTTCATGGAACCCAATTTTTTTCTCTCTTATATTACGGAATATACTTTCCATCTTCCAAGTTTCAAGATTATTTCACTATGTATCTTTTTATAGCTATCAGGTAGTTTTAAGTCTGGAAGTTTATTAAGTCTGGAAGTTTCCATCTGGTCAAAAATTATGAACTAAATTATGTGGATCTGATTTCCAATGTTCAAGTTTTTTTCACTTAATTACTTTTAAAAATAAAAACTAATAACAAAGACCTGACTGGTTTAGCTCAGTGGATAGAGCGTCGGCCTACGGACTGAAGGGTCCCGGGTTCAATTCCAGTCAAGGGTATGTACCTCGGTTGTGGGCACATCCCCAGTAGGGGGTGTGCAGGAGGCAGCTGATTGATGTTTCTCTCTCATCAATGTTTCTAACTCTCTATCCCTCTCCCTTCCTCTCTGTAAAAAAATCAATAAAATATATAAAATTAAAAAAACAACAACTAATAATAAAATCTAGCCGAAACCGGTTTGGCTCAGTGGATAGAGCGTCGGCCTGCGGACTGAAGGGTCCCAGGTTCGATTCCGGTCAAGGGCATGTACCTGGCTTGTGGGCACATCCCCAGTGGGAGATGTGCAGGAGGCAGCTGATCGATGTTTCTCTCTCATCGATGTTTCTGACTCTCTATCTCTCTCCCTTCCTCTCTGTAAAAAATCAATAGAATATATTTAAAAATAATAATAATAATAATAATAATAAAATCTAACATATAAAGTGCTTATGGTGTGTCTGACATAAAATTTACATTATGACAACTGGATATAATGATTATCCTACAAATCTGATAATAAATCCATTAAATATCTTTTCAAATAACTCTACTACACATAGAAATATGAGACACTAAACATTTTTTTATTCCTAAAGCTTTCTTGCATACATGTTGAAAAACCTAACTGCAGTCAACAAACTTTTAAAAATATAGCTAGCCTCACATGTCTATTTCTTTCACAAAATACGTTAGCTAACATATAAATTTAATGAATAAAACTAGTATCAGTGTTGTTTTAAAATACCTCAATTTAAGGTTTCTAAGAGACTATAATTTTAAAATACTGTATACCTTGTGAACAAATGAGTTTAATTTATGAAAAGTAATTTTCAAATACCCATTCTCAGACAGAATTTGACACTGCATTACCTATGCTACCTAGCTTCTATTTGTAGAAGTGGGAAATGTATTGAGGTTCTTTCTATCACTTTCAGATTTTTAAGTGGAGAAAGGCTTAAGTATATTCTTCATTTAAACTGTACATATTTGACCTTCAATTATCCAATGTTCACTTCTTTATTCAATAAACATTGATTTCTTTATAAAACCCCTTTACCAAATATTACCTCCATTAAAGTTCTCTGAATCTCTCTATCAGCTGAAGTACCCTCAGAAAACCGACGACCACCTAAAAAAATGACATGGAATTTCATATGCGTTACTCTTTTCTTCTATAAACATCATTTAAGACAAAATATGACTAGTGGATAGGGTTACAACCAGTAAGGTGAAAATTAAGTAGTAAGAATTATACTGACAAAGTCAATGATTTTAGTATAACATTTCTTATTTTTCAATGCCAACATCCAATTCATTTTGCTACTTCACAGAAGTTTCAATGAGAGGCGAGGGGAAAAAGTTCTTTTAAATTAAAAAAATTTTCCTAACACTTTATAGAAAAGTTTAAATTTTTAAAGATGTAACTCTTGCATTGACTGGGTGGCTCGGTTGGAGCATCATCCTGTACACCGAAAGATGGCAGGTTCGATTTCAGTCCAGGAGCAAACAGGAGGCAACCGATTGATGTTAGCATAGATCTCTCCCTTCTTCGGGTGAGGATAAAAAGAAAAAAAACAAGTTACTCTTACCAATAGCATCTATTTCATCCATAAAAATGATGCATGGCTGATGATCTCTGGCATAATTAAACATTTCTCTGATCAAACGAGCACTTTCACCAATGTACTTGTCTACAATAGAACTAGATACAACCTGGTTAAAGAAAAAACATTAAGGTAAACATAAGATAATTCAAATAAAATTCAATTTCAACATCTATAAAAAAGAATCTTCCCTTTACCTTTAAGAAATTGCAGTCTAGCTGGCTAGCAACAGCTCGTGCCAAGAGTGTTTTTCCTGTACCTAGGAATGGCAAAAGAAGTCTTAATTAGATGGAAAGTAAAACAAACTTTCAAAAGCCTTTTAAGATTGTAATCCTTTGGATAGTAAATGCTGCAAAATGGAAGCTAAATCCTACACAGAATTTTCAGTGAAAATTCCATAATACTTTTACTTTCAATATTAAAATTTTTAATTTTATTCAAAATATCTCTTGTAATTTTATTTTAAGCACACCAAATACAATAAATTTAGAAATATGTCAGCCCCTGGCTGGTTTCTCAGCGGTTAGAGCATGGGCCTGCAGCCAGCAGCCTAAAGGGTTGCGGTTCAATTCTGGTCAAGGGACATACCTCAGTTGCAAGCTTGATCCCCAGGCCAGTTTGGGTCGGGACACATGTAGGAGGCAACCAGTCATTGTGTCCCTCTCACATTGATGTTTCTCTCTGTCTCTCCCTCTCCCACTCTCTCTAAAAAAATATATACATCAATGGAAGAAATATCCTTGGGTGGGGATTAATAAAAAAAAAAAACTATATTAAACCCTATTTACAGATTACAATAGAAACTTGTTACATTAAAACACATTGGTCTCTTCTGCATACAAAATGGATCTTTAACCCATGCATGATATTACATATCAAGTATCGATTATTTAGAAACTATTCGTTCAGTGAGTTATGAAAATCTCCAAAACGTTGGTATTTTTCATTATACAATACTAAAAAGACCACATTTGTTAATATCATCACCAATTCATCCTTTTAAGTATGTAGTAGAAAGCTGTCAAGCTCATAGTGCCAGATGTAAGGTTTTAAAACTCTAATTTTCCCTTGAAAGGTTAAATTTTATCACTGGCTACAAATGGTATCAGGTGTTTTCTTTATGACAGGCAAACTTCATTTACTTTTGAAAAGCATGTGCCAAATAACCAATAACCAGTCTGAACAACCAATAACCAGTCTGATAACCACAGACTATCTAAAAATTATCCTTTCAGCTAGTTCAGCTAGCAACTCAAATAATTGCACAAAAGATTAACTATCCTATTCAATATGCAGAAGTACTTTATATGTATTTTCCATGTCATCACACAGAATAAAGATATTATTCAAGTATCAAGATTTAATAACAATAATTTTTACTACTTAACCAAGGACATTTTAAAGTGAAACTGGCATTTTAATACTGCAAGTGTGAAAAGTCAAAAACACGTTGACTAGCACCATTTTGTGTCACTGACTTAACTGAATCAAGCTACATGAGCAGTTTTACCCTTTGCAATTGCACCATCAGCACAGACACCAACACAGTGAAAAAGGCAACTAAGATCTTAGCATTATGAAACTAAGTTTTGACCTTGCAAATTTCCAACAAGTGTCTCAGGGACACCCAGAGGTCTGTGAACTATATAGGACAATACACTAGAACAGTGATGGCGAACCTTTTGAGCTTGGCATGTCAGCATTTTGAAAAATCCTAACTTAACTCTGGTACTGTGTCACATATAGAAATTTTTTGATATTTGCAACCATAGTAAAACAAAGACTTATATTTTTGATATTTATTTTATATATTTAAATGCCATTTAACAAAGAAAAATCAACCAAAAAAATGAGTTAGCGTGTCACCTCTGACACGTGTGTCATAGGTTCACCATCACTGTACTAGAATTATAGGGGGCATGTTAAGAACCACACAGGTCTACTAATGTGTGGGTTTTTCTCAATAAGTACCAATACTGCTTTCATTTGCAGTTGGGAATCTGCACACGTGGAGGGCCAACTATATGCGTTGATCTATGCCATTTCATGTAAGGGACTTGAGCATCTGCACATTTTGGTGTCCCTGTGGGTCCTAGAACCAGTGCCTGAGGATACCAAGGGATTTTAAGTTATATGCAGATTTTTGACTGTGTGTGTATGTGTATGTGTGTGGGGGGAGGGGAGCGGGGGGGGGGGGTGTCAGCGCCTCCAATACCATGTTGCTCAGGGTCAATTGTGTATCCTGTGAGGCCCAAGGGGACTAAGCATGCTGAGAGACAGCAGACACACATCTCCTATCTCTCCTTACTCCCAACAGTGTGGAGGTTGGAATTGCCCACATGAAATTTCCAACTTATTTTTTTATTCCTTGATTCATTCATTCGTGAGGTGGACATAATTAATACCAACCTGGTGGTCCATATAGCAAACAGCCTTTTGGAGGTATTATTCCTACACGTTGGAATAATTCTGGGTTTGTAAGAGGTAATTCTATCACCTAGAAAAGAAGTTGCATGTTTCTTAAACATTGGTAAAGATTTTGATGTACTTTCAAATAGTTTAAGTAAAAATATCAGTATAGTTAGGTATACACATCACAATTCATAATAGATCTAGAATCCCATGTTATGTAAAACTATTTATATTAGAGGTTTTTCTTAGGTATCTCTTACATCTAAAAAATATTAAATATTTTTAAATTAATTAATTAAAGTGTGTGGTTATTTTAACAAACCACACATTTGACTAGAGTGATGGTTATATAGGTATATAATCTGTCCAAACACATTTGAACTGTGCACTTTAAATCTACGATTTTTTTTTAACACTCATCTGAGGATATTTCTCCATTGATTTTTAGAGGAAGTAGAAGAGAGAGGAAAAGGCAGAGAAAAATACATAAATTGGGTTACCTCCTGCACTGCAGGCCTAGGTGGAGCCTGCAACAGAGGTACATGCCCTTGACTGGAATCAAACCCGGGACCCTTTGGTCTGCAGGCTGACTTTCTATTCACTGAGCCAAACTAGCTAGGGCTAAATCTATGCATCTTATTTAATGTAAGTTATACCTCAATGAAAAAAAATTTCACTACAGTAGCAATCAGTTAAGCATCAAAATCAAAAGACATATACTATTTTGCATTTGGGAATACAATCCTATATAATAAAAGCCTTATATGCAAATTGTCCCCCTCGACCTGGTCGACTGGGAGTTGGACCAGGGGGCAGGGGTGGCAGGCGGCTGGGGGAAGGAAGGTCCTAGCCAGCAGCCGCTAGGGACCCCACCAGTGCATGAATTTCGTGCACTGAGCCTCTAGTACAGTGATGGCGAACCTTTTGAACTCGGCATGTCAGCATTTTGAAAAACCCTAACTTAACTCTGGTGCCGTGTCACATATAGAAATGTTTTGATATTTGCAACCTTAGTAAAACAAAGGTTTATATTTTTGATATTTATTTTATATATTTAAATGCCATTTAACAAAGAAAAATCAACCAAAAAAATGAGTTCGCGTGTCACCTCTGACACGTGTGTCATAGGTTCGCCATCACTGCTCTAGTACAAAATAATTTTAAAATGGGGAATTTGGTAAGTTATAACTGCCACTAAGTAAAAAAGTATATAAAACTTCCATATTTAAGCCGCCTTAAAGCCAGTATTTTTCTTAAACAGCAGTAAACAGCTTTACCAAAAGAAAATATTTAGGGCACAGGTAACTTACTCTACTATAAGGGTGGGAAGCTAACAATAATAAGGGTATGGGAAAAACTATATTACACATTATCTAAATGCGCTTTGACCAAATAACCTACTATGATAATAAAATCACAGAGGCATGAGCATTGAATTATATCAATTACTAGAGGCCTAGTGGACGAAGTTCATGCACGGGTAGGGTCCCTAGGTCTGGCCGGTGATCAGGGCCTATAAGGGCCTTCTGGCTGCTGGCTGGGGCCTTCCTTCATTCCGTGCCACCCCCTGGTGGTCAGCACACGTCATAGTGAGCAATCAAACTCCCACTTGAACCCCGAGGGATACTTTGCATATTAGCCTATTATATATATAAAAAATAAATATATAGAAGATAGATCCTTAGTCAAAAAGAGCAGGATTTTTCTAACATCAAATTATCTCCACATTAACAAACACATATAATTTTCACAGCTAGAAATTCAGTACTGTTCTTCTCAGCAAGAATATTAAATGTATAATATTCAGTAACCACTATTTGGACAAAGTAATTTTTCATCCCTTTTCTCCCTTCAGGAATCTTAAAACCAATAGTATTTATTATTAAGTTCAGAAACAAAGCATACACTACCAACCTCTCTTAATTCCCGAATCTGTTCTGATAGCCCTCCAATCTCAGAATAGGACACATTCCCAGGGTCTTCATGAGACATGTTGTAAACCAATGGATCCACCTCTCTTGGCAAATACCTATAATGACAAGGTATGTAGTTTTCTTTTTAAAATGAATTTTCTCTCAGCCTACAGATAAGAGTATAAATGATGCAAGCACATTTTGGCGATTTTATTTAAAAATGTTTAAACTAATTAGAAATTAGTAAAATGAGAAGTGGCAAAATATTCAGTGATCTCTAAAAACATATTTTGGACAAAATTTTCCCTCTGTGAAAATAAACTAATTAGAATCAGAAACTTACCTCATGATAGTTAGTGTAGTCATATCCAAAGCAACTCTTGTTCCTGGCTTCAGCTTACTTTTGTCAAGCTAATTTTGTAAAACAAAAGGAGTTAAACTCTTAAAAAGGGGAGAATATGTAGAAGCCAAATAATCATTTTTACCCTGCAGATAGAACACTAATATTAGATCATTAGCACCATGCCATCAGAAGGCTATAAACATTATAATTCAAAGTTATTTCCATCTGCCCCTTTTGTGCCATCTAAGCATGAAATGTGAAATCACCAATACATAAAGTTTGAGATGTAAATGACTTTGTTCTTAAAGAAGGAATGGCCTTTAGTATTTTACTTTCAAAGGCTCATTAATACAGTTCTACTCATTTGCACTCAGGCACTGTAGTACAGTGACTTCAGTGATTACCAAGGCATTTATACAGAAATCTGTTAAGTGAACATTTTGGGAGAAGGAAAGTGGTGTGCCCATTGGATTTATTTTAAAAACTATACCTTTTGGGAAGAATGTATTACTTGATCATAGGAGAAAGGGGGAAATGCATTTTTTCCCCTTTAGAGATTTTTACTAAACTGTTAAAAACAAAACAGCCACCATCATTTCATGCCTTTGCTATATGCCAGACACTATGCTAACTGGATTATACCAGATCAGTGGTCAGCAAACTCATTAGTCAACAGAGCCAAATATCAACATTACAACGATTGAAATTTCTTTTGAGAGCCAAATTTTTTAAACTTAAACTATATAGGTAGATACACTGTTATTACCTTAATTAGGGTACTCCTAAACTGGCCTTTGCTAAAAACGTCCTCAATCTGAGGGGTCGACCTCAGCGAACATACCCCCACTTCTTCTAATACCACTTCTTCAAAATAGACTCGCCCAGGCCGAAAACCGACTTCTGCGCATGGGCCACGAAGTTTCAATCGCACTGTACATGCGCGCCCGCATGTGGTATTTTGTGGAAGAGCCACACTCAAGGGGCCAAAGAGCTGCATGTGGCTCGCGAGCCGCGGTTTGCCGACCACTGTACTAGATTGAACTATACTAAACAATTTATTGGTATATTTGGGCAGAGTAACTTATTTGGCTAGAATTGGGTAGTATCTATCCAATAGATTCGACCTCACACTCAGGATGTTACTTTCCATAAATAAAGTTACTTAAAAAAAAAAAGAAAAAGTGTGTTTATTGATTTCAGAGAGCAAATGAGAGGGAGAGATAGAAACATCAATGATGAGAGAGAATCACTGATTGGCTGCTTCCTACACACGCCTTACTGGGAATGGAGCCCACAACTCAGGCATGTACCTTGATTGGGAATTGAACCATAATCTCCTGGTTCATAGGTTGATGTTCAACCACTGAGCCACACCAGCCAGGCTAAAGTTACTTTTTCATAGATTAAAAAACTGCTTGCCAATACAATTTCAGAATCATACAAATTACTAACTACTTACCACAGAATTTTGCAAAGAGCTCTAAGGTTAGGATTTAGTATCAATTACAGTGAAGTAGAAGCAGGCAAAATACAATAGATTAAACTGAAAAAAATTACAAGTGAGGTACCTGAAAAACAGCTAAAATGAGATCAATGTGAAGCTATTTCAACATTAACATCTACAAGAAATATATACTCTGGCTTTTCCAATATTTTCCAGTTTTCAAAAACTCCCTTGCCCTCATACTAGTATCTTCGAAATGCCAACTTTTTTCTTAGTTTATTTTGTTTTTATTGATTTTTTAGAGAGAGAAGAAGGGAAAGGAAGAGAGAAACATCGATGTGGGAGACAAAACATCGATCGGCTGCCTCCTGTATGTCCCTACTGGGGATAGAGCCCACAGCTCGGGCATGTGCCCTGACTGGGAATCAAACTGGCGACTTTTTGGCCCATGGGATGGCATTCAACCAACTGAGCCATACTGGCTAGGGCAGAAATGCCAACTTTTGGCATCCAGAGGGCCCTGAAAGGAACATAATCCTTTGTCAGACTAGGCATCTAATACGTTTTATTTGGAAAATGTCATTCCATTTATATGCTATGCAAAATTCTCAGATTAGAGTTTGTCCCTGGGTTAAATTCCATCCTACTCCATGTTAAATCAATGTTTATAACAAACCTGATATGACAAATACTCAGAGAAAGCTCCTCCCAATGAATTTATAAGTATGTTCTAAGGATACTTCGTAGAGAATAGGGTAATACATAAATTGGATTCAGAGGCTACTAGTATTATGATTCAAAACCATTTGCTGGCATTTTTGATAACTGCAAAATGAAATGTGGAGTTATTTCAATTTGCCTATATTCTAATCTAAATGAACTCATACAAAATCAATTTAAGCTGTAGTACAGTCTGTAAGTAACATGAATATTTAAATATAAAACAGCTAATTGACAGGATCTAATCCTCTGAAATCCCTTTAAAAAAATATGTTAAAATAAAATCATCTGAGATATATCTAGTTCTAAAAGTCTTTGATTTCTGCCTGGCCAGTGTTGCTAAGTGGTTGAGCATCAATCCATGAACCATGAGGTCATAGTTTGATTTCTGGTCAGGGCACATGCCCAGGCTGCAGGCTTGATCCCCAGTTGGGGGGTGAGCAGGAGGCAGCCGATTGTTGTTTCTTTCTCATAGATGTTTCGATCTCTCTATCCCTCTCCCTTCTACTCTAAAATCAACAAAAATAAGTAAAAGTCTTTGATTTCTAAGTGTGTAGAGCTGACTGAGGCAACTAAGTATAGTAGCAAGTAGAGAATACCAGGAATCAAAGCCCATGGTTTTAGTTTATATCTAACAAACCACTTTTGGGAGTTATGGACGTAATACCTGACCTGCTTACCTCAAGAATTAAATAACTTTTATGAATGTACCTTGGCCAATTATAAAGCACTATACAAATTTAAAGTGTTACCTGTCGACGACAGCCCACAACATATCTTGGTCCATTTGTAGCTTTAACAATGACTAGAGAAAAGAAAATGAAAGAAAACATTTAAAAAATAGCAAGTAAAATGAAATATACCCACATCGATGTCAGGTTGAGTTTTATTTCTGTCCTCCAAGAAGACAATACATAGTTGATAGAAAATTAAGTCTATGCAAGAATAGCATCTACCGTCACTATTGTGAATAATAAGCATTATAAGCATTTCAAAAGTTGGTGGGGAGAGTCCACTCTTTTTCTTATTAATTAACAATGTAATCCACTTACATTTTTCTTCAGTTAACTGCTTTAGTACTTCACCCACAATCTAAGAAAGAAAAAAAAAAGCATTATCTTTAGCCAACAGCTTAAAAACAAAGCAATTATCTTCACCCCTTACACCGCAAACTCCATTACCTACCTGCCCAACACTTTGTAGGGCCTTCAGATCATTTTCAGACTTTTCATACTGCTTGGTAAGTTCTTTTAATTGTTCCCTTACTGAAATCATATAATTTGAACATTTTTAATTAAAAATAACCTTAGTGGGTTTAAGTTACTAAGTCTCACTTTACTTAAGTTTACTTGTCTATTTCATTTTACATATATTTCACATCCAATATATCAAAGCACAAAAGAAATAACGCTGTTTATAAGTGACACGTTTAAACATGAAATGTTACAGAGAAAGCATCATTTTTTTTTTTTTTTGATCGGCAATACATTTTAGGCTACACTCTAAAGCAGTGTTTCTCAACCTTCCTAATGCCGCGACCCTTTAGTACAGTTCCTCATGTTGTGGTGACCCCCAACCATAAAATTATTTTCGTTGCTACTTCATCACTGTGATTTTGCTACTGTTATGAATCGTCATGTAAATATCTGATATGCAGGATGTATTTTCATTGTTACAAACTGAACATAATTAAAGCACAGTGATTAATCACAAACACAATATGTAATTATATATGTGTTTTCCGATGGTCTTAGGCGACCCCTGTGAAAGGGTCGTTCGACCCCCAGGTTGAGAACCGCTGCTCTAGAGAGCTGCTGGCACTGTGACACTTCCGGATGTGCCACTACAAATCCAAACGATACAGGTTAGACCCTCCCTCACCTCTTCCCCTGCTCACTGGGTTATTATGACTGCTCTCTGGCTTTCTACCTCAAAGAAGGGCAACAGGTTCGGTGCTCCGCAGAAGTAGATGGCATGAAGGTGCACTATTAAAAACCTACAAGCGGCCTTTTAGCTCAAGAGTTAAGGGAAACTCGTGTGCCTGGCGGGGTACCACTCCAAGCTCGGAAAAGACGAGGTTACTGTGACGGCGGCCTCGCCCTCAAGCCCCTCGCCGGCTTTCCACTCCACGAACACGCAGCTACCCGAGCGCCGTCTCCTGCTGCAGCAGGTCCCTGAGCCCCGTCTCTCCCTCTCGGGGCCGGGCCCGCGCCAACCCTGCCCACCCTGCACCCCCGCCGGGCAGCACCCTGGCCCACTTGCCCTCGCCCCCCCGGTCCCCTTCCACCCCATCTCGGAGCTGGGAATGCTCTTTCTGTCCCCGGGGCCAGACCGGGCCACGTCCCGGCCCGCGGACGCTCCGCTTCCCAACCGCGGGGCGCGATGACAAAGCGCCTTGCCCCTGGCCTGAGGCCTGCCCATCGCCTGGGCCAGGGGGCCCGGCTCCGTCAGGGCCTCCGCCGCGTCCGAGACGGAGCGGGCCCAGGCCCGAGGCCGCGCGGAGAGAGGTGCACTCACACTCCTTGAGGCGGCCGTCGATCTCCTTGTGCTCCAGCAGTTTCTTGCGGTAGTCCTGCAGCGCCTTATCTCTAGGGTCCGCCATGATGAGAAGCCGTCGCTCATAGGGGATGCCGGGAAGGGCCATGGCCGCCCGGGCGGGGGTGGGGGCGGGGCGAGCGGGGACCGCCTCCCTGGGAGGGCGGGTTCGTGGGAAGCCACGCCCCTTCCTGTTGGCCCCGCCTCCCTACTCCATCTCTCCTTTCCAGGACATAGGCCTGCACTGAAAGGAGGCCTCCGACCGCACTGCCCCCTGCTGGTCAGGCTGGGTAAAGCAGGGTGCTGTTATTCCGGTCATTCCAAGAGACCTCGCTATCCTTAAATCACTGCTGTCCTGGAACCACAAAGACTTTGTAATAAGCTGAGTTCAGAGTGAAGTAGGGAATGTGCAATCTCTCTATGTAGTTTTGATGGCCTATAAGATGAAAGGCTCTTTCCCCCCATTTGATGGCCTATAAGAGGCCGCCTATGGTTATCGGTTTAACACAGTCCTACTATCCAGGACCTCTAGGTACGGAAGGAGGCTATTTCATTCATTTATTCATTCAGTGAAAGAGGTACTAAGGGTACACAGTCTAGTGGGGAGATGAAAATAAATAATCTCAGAACGTAATAAATTATATACTGTAATGTAAATACTTTTTTTAAATCCTCACCCAAGGATATGCTTAGAGAGGAAGGGACAGAGAGAGAAATATCAATGAGAGAGAGAAACATGGATCCATTGCCTTCGGTTGCCTTCTGTGCATGCCCTGACGGGGCACCCGTATACTAGTATGTGCCCTGACTGGGAATCCAACTCGGTGCACAGTACCACAGTCATCTAAACTGGCCAGGCTGTGCTGGAAGTAAAACATGGTAATGTTATAGAGCAAGGTGAGGAGAACTACTTTAGAAGAGATATCTCAAATAAGGACCCAGTTGTGCAACAAAGTGGAGAAGAACCTTCCAAACAGAAGAAACAGCAGGTGCAAAGATCCTAGGGTGAAGAAGACCTTGGCTTGTTTCAGAAACAGAAAGGAGGCCAACAAGAGCGGAAAGGGGTGGATTGTGGAGATGTGGGGCACAAGATAAAGATGCTCCCGTAGGCTGAGTCAGAAACATGAAGTCTGATAGAACTGTCTTTCAGATTTCTGTGCTTTTGGACAAATTACTTAATCTTTCAATAATCTGTAAAATGAGCATAATAATTGTACCTATCTCATAGGGATGCCATAGAGCAGGGGTCCTCAAACTACGGCCTGCGGGCCACATGCAAATACAAATATTGTATTTGTTCCCATTTTGTTTTTTTACTTCAAAATAAGATATGTGCAGTGTGCATAGGAATTTGTTCATAGTTATTTTTTTTTAAACTATAGTCCGGCCCTCCAACGGTCTGAGGGACAGTGAACTGACCCCCTGTTTAAAAGGTTTGAGGACCCCTGCTATAGAGTATTAAATAAGATGATATGCCTATGGCCATTAACATAATAAGTCTGACACACAGTAAGCATTCAATAATGTTATTTTAAATTATTTATTTTAAGGGTAGTAATGACCTCAATTTTTGCGGGCTAGGTCTCTGTAGCTGTACCTTTCCCAGCCTTGCTTGGGGAGAATTTATTGTTGTTCCAGTAGAATCAGTCAAGTTCTCCAAATAGACTCCATTCGATTTCATCTTATCCACTGGCTCTGAATTTTGAGTTTAAATAGGAATACCCTATCTCTACATATAAAGTGTAAATTTATGTGAATTAAGTTATCAACCTCACATAAACGATGTCTTCAAATTTATTTGGAAAAATATGTGTGTTGTGTGACTATTCTAGTCTGTTTTTCTAAACATAACTGGGAATTGCGGCAGACAATAAACAAGGACAATGATTTGAGCAGGAATAGTCCCTTCTCCCACTCAGCTGCAACTATTCTGGTCAAACGAGTCCATCCACGTCAAAATATAGCACCTCTGACATCAAGAAGTAAAGAAGAGAGGATAAAGCAGAGAAACAAAGACAGCACATTGGTTCAATTCAATAACTATTTATGAGCACATACTAATGTGTTATTTCAACACCAATATTTCAGACCCCCTTGACCCATATTCCCTTTCTCTCACCCATCTGGCAAAATTCCAACTTCAGAGGAACCTATCCATTTCCCCATGCCTGCAGCAGAACAGCCCTGCTCCTTTTTCATATGTCCCTGTAAGACTCTATTCCTCTCCACCAGAAAATGTAGCTCAAGTTGTAATTATACATTCATAAGTGTCATTTCCTTCCAGTAGACTATAAGTTCCAGGAAAACAAGGACTGCGACTATTTCTTGCTCATTATTGTATCCCCCGAAGATGGTTATATAGATAAATTCCTGAATGAATAAATATGTGAGTATGCCAAACACCATGATAAGTAAGCAGAGATACAGAAAGACTAAGAAATGTCATCAGGACTCAAGGAACTTACACTATCACAGAGTAGAAAAGAAGAGATATGAGAAAGTAGGGCTAACTCTTTTTGTGGGTGGGGTGGGGAAGAGTCAATAAAAGAGATGTCATAACAAGCAGTGATGAGATAGATTTAAATCTTCAAAGAATTATTTAAGAATAGTCTCCTACTTACCTATAATGTAGCGTTGATGGATGTGTGGTTTTAAAATACGTACACAAATACGTACACTTTCCCCCCACCATTCGTCAGATCAAGTGACGTGCTCTGAACAAATAGAATACAGAGGAAGGGACAGTATATAATTAGAGACCAGGCCACAAAAAGCATTGGGATTCCTCTTTATTCTCCCTTGGATCATTCCCTCTGTGGGAAGCCAGCTGTCATGTGATGAAGACACACCAGGAGATCTATGGAGAGGCCCACATGGCCAAGGTCAGCCTGCAAGAAACTGAGGCCTGCTGCCAGCAGCCATGTGAGGGAGCCCAGCAAGCCTTTAGGTGACTGAAACCCCGGTCGTGATTGCAACATCCTTAGGAGCTGAGTCACATGACCCAGTTCAGCTGTTTTTGACTTGCTGGCCCACAAAAACTGTGAGATGATAAATGTTTGTTGTTTTAGGCCACTAAGTTTTGTGATAATTTGTTATACAGTGATAGACAACTAATCTGACAGGAACTGATATTTCTCTAGAGAGAGATTGGGAAATAGTGCCAGATAGGCAAGTAGCAACTACTTTTACTCCCCCATAGCCACAACACTCCAGTCTTTTAGAAATTTGTCATCCCAAATATCCACCCCCAAATACCTACCAGAATGCACTTAATTAAATGTGTCTATGGCTAAGCAGTAAGATTTTGATGTAGGAATAGAAGTTAGAATTTGTAGGCTTTTTGGAAATACTCTTCTTTAATCAAAGTAATACACAAAGATAGTTTCTTTATTCTTTTTCTTTTTCTTTTTTTTTAAAAAGGTACTACAAGGCTTAGCTTATAAAAGAGATGTCTACTGCCCCACCTTATTCTACTTCAGAGTCCCATTCCCCCAATTCATTCTTTTTAAAATATATTTTTATTGATTTTAGAAAGGAAGGAGAGGGAAAGAGAGAAACATCAACGGTGAGAGAGAATCATTGATCTGCTGCCTCCTGCATGCTCCCTACTGGAGATTGAGCCTGCAACCTAGGCATGTGCCCTGACCGGGAATTGAACCATGACCTCCTGGTTCATAGGTCGATGCTCAACCACTGAAACCACTGAACCACACCAGCCAAGCACTAACCCCCAATTCTATATATATATATATATATATATATATATATATATAGAGAGAGAGAGAGAGAGAGAGAGAGAGAGAGAGAGAGAGTAAGGATTCGCACATGTGATTATGGATGCTGGCAAGTTCAATATCTGCCGGTCAGGTGGCAAGCTGGAGGCCCAGGAGAGCTAGTGTTCCGGTTCAAATCTGAAGGCTGTCTGCTATACAACCAGGAAAAGCTGATGCTGCAGATGATGTCCAAAGGGAATCTGCCAGGACATTGTCTCTTGCTTGAGGTAGGCTCCATTCCCCAATTCTTAAACATGTTTTTTATATATTTATCTCCATATTTCTAAATAATATGCTTATGCTGCTATTTCTTGATAGATCAACTTTAGGATTTATCTTTTGACTTTCCCATATGGAAGATAAAGACTTAGCACTCATATCACTCTTGATCCCCACTGTCTCTACCTTCATCCTCCATGCCTACAATATATTCAAGTTTTGGTTAAATCACTATCCAACATTTTAAAAAATAAATTTGTTTATGTTTTAAATATATTGTTATTGATTTCAGAGAGGAAGCAAAATGGAGAGAGAGAGATAGAAACATCATCAATGATGAGAGAGAATCATTGATAGGCTGCCTCTTGGTGAGGACAGAGCCTGCAATCTGGGCTTGTGCCTTTGACAGCAATCGATCCCAGGATCCTTCAGTCCCCAGGTCAATGCTCCATCCCAGGGGTGGGCAACCTTTTTGTGAGTGCATGCCAAAACCAGCAAAATCTCTGACTCAAAATTCTTCTGCGTGCCAACCCTAATTTTTTGAGAACATGTTATGCCTACTTGATAACTCTTAAGGTGTACGTATGTGAAGAACCTTGAAGATATAATAAAATTCATTCGAACGACAAAAACACAGTATATGATGATGAAAAAAACATTTATGTTTTAATGTATACATGTACACTGATAGTCCGACAGAAAACTTTATGACGCCGTTTGATATTATCAGTGGGACTTTTGCTGCTGCATCACCGATGACAAAGATTTTACATCAGGTTTATATTTCGTGACCTTCAGAGATATGCACGAACTACTACTTTCATCCGTCAGGCTACTCCTATTACGAGACTTAACAAAATTCATCACTGAGAACAGAGATACACAAGCATATGTGGATGAAACCAAAACACTGGTCGGATCTAGGAAGGCAGGGAGAGTTAAGGCAGAGGCATAGAAATTGCTCTTCCCCTCTCTCGTCAATCCTTGTCTATGGTCTTTAAGATAACTTGTTATGTAAAATTATTTATTTATCTAAGATGCACCTACACTGAATTTATCTGAAAAATAAAAAAATCGATATTAAGAAAAAAATAGTAAATGGAAGATTATAAGAGAGGGTTTTGCGTGCCAGCAAAAGTTACTGGCATGCCATGTTTTGCACGCGTGCCAGGGATTGCCCACGCCTGTTCTATCCACTTAGCCAAACCAGCTAGGGTTATCCAACATTGTCTTTTTACTGTGGGGTGATGTAAGTCAAGCAATATACTATAGTTAGGTTTGCTTTATTGTAAAACAGTTTTGTACTTCTTGGAATGAAAAGCTGCCTCATTTTAACAATGTGCTTAGTCTTGCCTGGCTGGTTAGAGTGTTGGCCCTTGGACTGGAACGCAGTCAAGGACACATACCTCCATTGAAGGCCCTAGTCAGGGCTCATGGGAGGCAACCAATCAATGTGTCTCTCTCACATTGATGTTTCTCTCTCTCTCTTTGTCTCTCCCGCTCCCTTCCACTCTAAAAATCAATGGAAAATAGATCCTTAGGTGAGGATTAACAACAACAAAGATGTGCTTCATTGCTGTTGTTGTTCTTAATAACTTTTTTCTTCCCAACTTTACAATTGTGAGCTCCCTCTGAATAACGTTTTTCAGAAAGTCAGTCGGATTAGGTGTCTGGAATTGGAACACATCCAGTCCTGCGTTCCCCAGAGACACTCTGGAGGCCTCCGTCCTCTTGCTCTAATCCGGGCTCCAGGGCAGTTGCATCGCTCTCTCCTAGCACTTTTTAAACTACTCTCCTAAGTGCTACCTTTGGTTTTCTGATACCCAGGTCCCCTCATTTTTGTTCACTCATGTGTTTGGATCATATCCTCTCAGTACTTTTCTGGAAAAGGATTTAAAGATGTGCATTATTCTTCATAGCTAACAATACCTTAATTCTATTCTCATATTTGACTAATAGTTTGGCTGGCAATAGGATTCTCTCAGAATTTGGAACGCCTTGCTCCATTGTACTGGAACTCCTGATGCTTTTGTAGTTGCTCTTCTAATTCTCAATTCTTTGTAGGGACCAGGGTTTTTGTTTCTCTTTCTGAAAGTTTTATGTCTGTTAAGGGCATTTTCCATTCCTAGACCTGGTATGCAGTGTGCCCTATCAATCTAGATAGCCATCCTTCAATTTTGGCTATTTTCTTGAATTACTTCTAAGATTATCCTCTCTTCTGTTCTCATGTTCTCTCTTAGTGGCACTGTTATTAGTCAGACCCTGTTTTCCTTGAATGAATCTTCTATTTTTTCCATCTCTTCTCATCTATTTCTTTTTATTCCTCTGTCTTTTTATTCCACTATCTAGGATATTTCCTCAATGTTTCTTCTAAAGTTTTTGTTGAAACTTTTTATTTTGGTTATTGGATATTTAGTTTCTAAGAACCCTTTCTTGTCCTCTGATTGTTCTTTTTTATAAAATCCTGTTCTTAAGCCTTTGATGATATTGATTACAGCTTTTTGTTTGTCTTCCTTTCTTCCCTTGCTGTTTCCTCAATGTTCCTTTTTTCCCTATTTCTTTTGGTCTCTGTGTTTCATAATTGGAGGCTTTCCCTAACAGTCTGGCCAGCCTTGGTCTTCTGGTCATAGAGTGAGGCACTAAAATAAAAAGGCAGTAAAATTCTGAATGTGTGACTAGAAGGGATCAGCTCTTTTGATGTTTTTTGATGCCACTGTTTATTCCTAGAAGAATTCTCCACCTCTTTGAGAATGGGAGAGGAGAGAATCAGGCCTGATGGGGCAAGTGGGAAGCAGCTGTAGTATAAGGTCTGCAGTTTTGGAACTGAGCCTTACAGGTGGCCTGTGGAGGCAGGGGAGGAGTTTTAATATTCAGCATGAAAGGACTTCGCAATCCACTGCTCACCCCCCCTCCCCCCACACACAAACACCACACACTTCGCAACTTTCTTTCCTCTTCCTGGAATTGTGCTAAGCAGAGTCCTGGGTTTGTAGCCACTCTTGTTTCTTAACTAAATAATCCTGATCTTAAAATACTTTCTAAATGAATCTCAGATAACTTTCTTTCTTTTTTTTTTTTTTTAAATGAATCAAGTGGTAGTTGATCCCTTATTTTCTCATCAGCTTTCCAACATCCATACCTTTTGTGAATTTTCTCTTGTCAATTCTATTGTGTCCTTTCCCCCATCCACAATTACTCCTGCCCAATATGATGGCTTTGCCTCTAAGCTTTTAGAGTTTGAATCATAATCACACATTGCCCTGTGACATCTCATGCTGTTATTATCTCTTCAAGTTTGTTAGTTAGCGAATTTATTTGTACATTCATGAATTCATTCAGAAGTCATCTTGTGAAGCACATACATA
Source organism: Myotis myotis (assembly GCF_014108235.1). Lineage (NCBI taxonomy): Eukaryota > Metazoa > Chordata > Mammalia > Chiroptera > Vespertilionidae > Myotis > Myotis myotis. The sequence continues at coordinate 186,509,861 of NW_023416313.1, read as the reverse complement.
ACACTAAGTGCTGGGGAACCTGAGACTACCAAGGCAGGTTCCCAAACCCCTCTGTTGAATGGGAGAAACCTAAACATAAACATAGAGTTCATTCTATGTGGTAAGCACAATTATGTGACCTCATGGAACCAAGAGGAGGAACCTAATCTAACCAGAGGAGAGGTTGGGGAGGGAGCCAAGTGAAGTGAAGGTGATGGGTGTAGGACAGGGGAGAAAACATCTCAGGAGAGGAAACAGGCTGAGCAAAGATGTGGAAGCTGGAAGCAAGGTCCATATGGGAAATTGTTAACAGTTCACTGACGTGTAGTCAGAGAGGAAGCTGGAAGTAGGTGGGGCCAGATCTTGGGAACCTTGAATGTCATACTGAGAATCTTAGATTTATTCCTTAGACCATCATGAGTATTGAGGATTTTAAACAGCAATGGGGCTCAGTCAGATTTGCAGTTTTGAGAAAACAGGCTAGTGTGGAGGCAGTTTTTTGAGGGGTCCATACCTAGAGGCTGGATGATCAGTTAAGGAAATGTGATAATCAGGCGAGTGACAATAAGGGGTAAAACTAAGTGGTTGATCATAAAGATGAAAAGGAAGGGATAAATAAAAGACAGAACCGGCAGAGCTTGCTTTCTCAACAGGTCATGAGAGGTGAAAGAGAGGGAGAAACTGAAGATGGCTTTCGCTTCTTGGTGTCCAGATATGGATGGTGGTGTGACCAAACATTTCTGAGAAAACCAGACGGGTGTGCCCAATAGGCAGTTGGATTTTGAAGCTAAGGGAGCTATCTGAACTGGAAAATGATTTGGGAGTCATCAGCATAGAGGAGGTATTTACAGTCATGAGGTTGGGCAAGTTTCTCCAGGGGAGAATATAGATGAAGAAGAGCACTGAACAAAGGATAGACTCCTTAGAGGTGGGCTGGGGAGAGCTCGTGAAAGAGATAGTGAAATAATACCAGTGAGAAATAACAAGGAGAATCTGGAGTATTTAATACATAGGAAATTAACTAAAGGAGGGAGGAGTCAGCTTGTCAAAGTGCGGCAGAAATTTCATGATGTCATGCATATGGTCATTAGACTTGGTCAGGTAAAGAGCATTTGCAGGAGGGTGGAGTAGGAAACCAGATTGCACAGTGGATTAAGGTGTGAATAGGAAGTCAAGAAATGAAGTCAGTTACTATAGGTAGCTTGCCTTTTCAGGAGCATTCTGTAAATAAAGATGGTGAAGATAGAGCTTAGGTGGCATATCTCCCCAACTCAGACGATCTCAAGTATCTTGAGAGAAAAGTATAGCAATATACCATGTGTGTATTTGTATTGAATAACTATTAAATAAGTAGATTTAATCAAATATCAGCACCAAACTTTCAGATTTCTATTTACCCTTTCTTCCTTGTGTGTCATAATATTCCTTTTCTTTGACCAACATTTTTTCTTTAAATTATGTCTGTCCAGTCTATTCAATGCCAGAAAATGTTTAGGCACAGGAAAGCTTCCCATGGAAATCTTCATGTCTCATTTCAAGCTATTTCCGGCTTTGGTCATTAAAAAAAAAAAAAAAAAAGCTGATATTTGCACAGTAATCATAATTCCATCAAGAAATGCTGTGTACATTAAATCTAAGTCATGTTATTGTTGTAATGACTAGTATTAGAATAATAACAAGGTGTAGCTTTGTTCATCTCTGAAAGATTTAATGTTTAGCAAAGTTATAATAGATGGGAGGCTGGACTTAGAGAAATAGAAGGTTGAACTATGTACCCTGTGGGTACTCCTTAATTAGTTTTTGAATGACTAATCAGTTATTTAATGGACTACAGAACACAGGCAAGACGAGGTGGTTGCCGGAGCAGGCACAGTTGAAGTAAGCTCACACAAAGGTCCAACTTGAAGGATTCTCAAGGAAATGTCAGTGATAGTTATACAGCGTGTATAAACTGTATTTTACACCTTCTAAAATATTTCATAAATCCGGAAGGAAAAATTATAATTACCAAGAAAATAAAGTAAGATCCAGCCATCCCACTTCTGGTATATATCCAAAGAAAACAAAAGCATGATCCCGAAGACATATCTGCACTCCCATGTTCATTGCAACATTATTCACAACTGCCAAAGTTTGGCAACAACCTAAGTCTGGCAATGGATAAATGGATAAAGAAGCTGTGGCATACATATACAATGGACTATTATTCAGCCACGAGAAAGAAGGAAATCCTGCTACAACCATTTGCTACAACAATGGGTAGGACTTGAGAGCAACATGCTAAGTGAAATAAGCCAGACAGAGAAAACAAATACTACATGGTATCACTAATTATATGAGATAATGGATGTGTTCATTAACTCTATGGGGGGAATCCTTTCACAATGTCTATGTATATTAAATCACCACAATGTACATTTAAATAACTTACAATTTTATTTGTCCATTATATCTCAATGAAGCTAAAAAAAAAAGGACAATAAAGTAAAAAAGTTGTCTTATATGGTGATTGTTTGTAAGTTTGCTGGAAATTTGCTCTGGGAAAGAGTTTGAGTCTTATGGAATAGAGTTTCCATCCTGAGAACAATGACACTTTTAACTCTTCCAAATTACAGGCTGTTGCATCAGGGTGAAATCCAGAGCTGATTCATGTTCAGATTGCTTCCTTCTGCATTTTAGTCTTTATTCATGTAGCTTCCTCTTTCATATTGTGTCTCTCACTTTGATGGCCTAATCTTCAGATATTGATGCTGTGGCCACATGAAAAATATTCATTCATTTTACAAACATGTGCAGGGAAGCTCCTTGTTAAGATCTCTGGGTGTCACCAGGCATGTTGGAATCATAATCCCTGTTTAGGCGTTTAAAGAAATTACATTCAGGGGTAGAAAATTTCATAAAAGATTACATACTCAGTTCCACGGGGTGTTCTCCCATATGAAGAACTGGGCCTTGCACATCGTTATGTCTAATGTCAAGCTCAGCCTGGCATAGAGTTAATTTATTGAATTACATGCCAGTCTGCTTGACAGTGATGGACAGAGCATGTGATTTTGGATAATGTACACAAACATTCTATGCCTATTTTTCTCAGCTAGAAAAATAGAAAAATACCTATTTTGGGCCTATCATATCCTAAGCTACTTCATTAAATGATGGCTTTAGAAAGAAAGACCAAAAAAAAGAGATAATTTTATATAACTTTTAATGTGTAAGATGTTGGGAAACTTTCCAGTTTCACCTTAAAAACGTCAAAAAGCTAATAGACTAGTCCCCATAGCTGGGAATCCGAGGACCTGGCTCTGCCCAGGACCCAGCTCAGTCTTGGCTCACACCACTCACCTCGCTGGCCTGTTTCCCCTCTTAGAGAGGGGAGTCTCCACCTCGCTGTCCCATTTGACTCTGGACTGTGGCCAGTACGCATAAAACACACAGCAGATTTCAAAGGTTAAAAAAAGATGCAAAACATTTTACGAATAATATTGAGTATATTTTGAAGTATTTTGCATATATTGGGTAAAATAAATCATTAACAATAATGTCACCTGATTCTTTTTGCCCTTTTGATGTGACTATGAGAAAAACTAGATACCTATACAGCTCTGAGTCAGATGATCACTAACATCCCTTTTAGGTTTGACAGACAGCTGGGGGCGGGGGGGGGGGGTAAGGGGGAGAGACTGCCAGGGACATGAATTTCGCATTTCACACGGTTCGATTTCCTTGCGTTGAATTGGGGAGGGTGGGCCCCGAGAGCGCGCGGTGGGGCGGGCCCTGCGGGAAGCCGGCGCGGGCTCTCGCTCTCGCGCTCGGAGCGGAGAGGACCCGGGCGGCGGCGCGGGGACGGCGGGCAGGCGGGCCTAGTCTCCCCGCTCGCGACGTCGGGGAGGCGGGGGCGCGGCGGCCCGGCGGGCGGATCCGGGAAGCGGGCTCGTTCGTCAGCCTCGCGCGCGAAGCAGGAAACCGGCGGGAGGCCCGGGGCGGCCGGCGCGGGCGCCGGGGCACGTCCGCAGGTTCCGCGGGGAGGTGGCGGCCGCTGAGAGGCCGGAGAGCGAGGGCGGGCCTGGGAGGCGGCCGGGAGGTGGGGCGCGGGCGGGGCCGGCGCGGGCTTCATCTGCGGACGCACGGCCTGCTCCCCAGAGCTGGTTCTCCAGGGCGCCGGGCGACGACCGGCTGGATCGGCTATGGACCGCCGCTGGGGCTTCCTGATCGGCCTCCTGAGCGCCGTGTGGCTGCTGCTCCGCTCGGGCCACGACGAGCCGCGGCCCCCGGAGACGGCGGCGCAGAGGTGCTTCTGCCAGGTGAGGGGTGCGCGCGGCCGTGCTGACCTTCCCGGGGCTCCCCAGCCGCGTCCTGCGCTGCATCCCGCGCGCCCCGGCGGGTGAGGTGCTGGGGTGCTTCTTTGCATCGGCACCCGCCCGGGCTGAGCCCCCCCGTGCCCCTGCTCCCTGGCCTGGGCTGAGCCCTCTGCAGCTCGCTGGGTGGATGGGGACGGCTCTCCCACCGCCGCCTGGACCTCGGCGCGCTCTCCCGCGCTCGGGATCAGGCGTGGGGCGAGGGGGTGGGTGGGTGCCGTATGTTTCCACCGAGTTGATTTATGCATCTTTGTCGGGCTTTCCTAAAGCAGAGAGGGTGCGCGCAGTGTGCAAGCGCACTCAGTATTTTCTATTTCCACGGGAGCTGGGTCTTTCCAACTTCTAACTTGACCTGGAACTGCGTACGCTGTGCCCGTGCTGGGTGCCTTCGCCAGCCTTTCGGGCCGGGCCGGGCTTTTGCCAGGGGCGGGTGTGGTGTGATGCTGCTGTCAAATCTCGTTGTCAGGCGGGGAATGGCTTCCTGTGGCTTTTCTGCGTCTGAGCCCAGTGCCTGGTGTCTTTGGGGTCGCGGCACCTCCTGGCTCCTCGCCCCTGTGAGGTTTTTCATTTTCCTTAATGTCATGAGGTTCTCTTACCGTGATACCCATACAACCGGTCTGAATTGGGCTGATAACAAATTTGATATCAAGTACATTATGATCATTTCCTTGTGTTAGGGATAAGCAAAAAATTGAAAGAACTTTCCAGGTTTCTGGACCGCCACGTTCTGGTATTTTAATGTCATTACTCTTAAAGTCACCGTTTAGTTGGCTTCTGTGGATGAAAATTACGGAATTGAGGTAGGCATCCAAATTGTTCCTTTTAAGTGGGTTTTACTATTCATTTATTGTCAGAAACAACATTTGATGTTTGTAAAGGCAATGGTACGATTTCACAGAGGAAGGGAACACTAAGTATCAGGAGAGGAGGAGAGATCTCTTTCACTGCTTTACATCCACGGATTTTGTTTTGTTTTGCTTAGGGATTTGGGTGTTAGGTGTTATCTGGCACCCTGCAAGATAAGTTACAAAGAAGTTGCTGCTTTACAACTAAGAGATTGAAAGGCTCCTTTACCTTCAGTGATTGTGAACAGCACACAGTATTTCAATAGGAAAAGGGTCATTTTTCTTCTGATCACAGAAATCTTGTAACACAAAGTTTAAACATTTAAAAATAAGTAATGTAGCCCTAGCCGGTTTGGCTCCGTGGATAGAGCATCGGCCTGCGGACTGAAGAGTTCCAGGTTCGATTTCCGTCAAGGGCGTGTATCTTGGTTGCGGGCCCATCCCCAGTAGGGGTGTGCAGGAGGCAGCTGATGGATGTTTCTAACTCTCTATTCCTCTACCTTCCTCTCTAACAAATCAATAAAATATATTTAAAAAATAAGAAATGTAGAAATAAGGCTTTTGGTGTTGAAAGAAGATGACCAATATAACATTTTCAACTGCGTTCTAGAAATTGGATAATGGAGTAAAATTTCATGTTGAGCTTTTCATTTTTCAATCCTCCCCCCTAACCTTTTCACATATCTAAAATAGGGGAGCTTTTACATTTTAACATTTATTGATTGATTTGAGAGAGAGAGAGAGATATTTGTTGTTCCACATATGCGTTCATTGGTTACTTCTTGTATGTGCCCTGACCAGGGGATCATATCCACAACCTTGGCACATCAGGACGATGCTTTTTCCCTCCCCCCAACCCCTCCCAATCAAATCTATAAAAAAATAAAAATAAAAAAGAGCTAAAAAAAAAGAGTTGTTCCAATCTACTCTATCAACAAATGAATACTTATGTTCTTTTTTATGGTCACAAAACAATAAAATTAATACAACTAAAGTTATTTGGCAAATAAAGTGTACTTTGAGCACTTTTACAAAGTATTTCAGATTTATATGAGTTTGAGGAATATATTCTTACAGTGCTTTAGGAAAAAAATGATGTCTGTAGTAGGACTAGAAGTTGGTGGTACACAAGGAAATTATTTGGAAAGTATTTTTGTTTTGTCTTTCATTGAAAACGGAAGTTTACCTCTAACCAGAGAACAGTGAACAAGCAGGCCAGTGTTATTTATTTTCTTTTGCCTTTTATGCAGTATTTTGGTATTCGGTTCAAACCAGTCAGAATCAATGGAGAAAGCAATTGAGGCTCCTTCCATGGCTGACTTTTGGTTATCTAGTTCTATGTTCTATTGGGGCTACAGATGTAAGGTTTTTGGAAAATTTTACTTTAAAATTTTTTGAAAACTTGGCCTTTGCCTCCCATTAAAAACTTGTTGTAGGTTGCTTTGGGGAATAATAAGATCCCTTTCACTGGAAGTATTTTAACAGTGGTAAGGTAATAATAGTGATTACCATTTTACTTTGTCATTTTATTTTATCTTATGTTTTTATTGATTTTAGAGAGAGAGAAAGGGAGAGGGGGAGAGAGAGAAAAACATAGACTGGTTGCTTCCTGCATGTCCCCTACCAGGGATCCAGCCTGCAACACAGGCATGTGCCCCAACCAGGGAATTGAACTGTGATCTCCTGGTTCATGGGTGAACACTCAACCACTGAGCCACACCAGCCAGGCTAAATTTTTAATTTTATAATACTTTTAGATTTGCAGAAAAATCATGAAGATAGTACAGAGTTTCCATATACTCCACATCTAATTTCCTCTGTGATTAACATCTTACATTAATATGTTACATATATTATAATTAATGAACCAATGCTAATATATTATTACTAAAGTCCATATTTTATTCAGATTTTCTTGGTTTCCCCCGAATGTCATTTTATTTTGATATCAGCACTTTGAGATAGGAACTGTTATTTTTTCTATTTTGTATTCAGATAGGAAACTGAGGTCTAGAGAGGTTAAAAAATGCAGGTAAGGAAACAGCAGATCAGTAGTAGAGATGGGATTTGACCCTGGCTCAGAGCCTGTATGCTCACCTTTGTTATACCCTGCCTCCTCCTGGAAGGAGTGTAGGAGGGGACTGCTGTATTGCTTGGGAGGTTTCCAAGGCTTTCCAATTCTTAAGAAACTAGGACTTTAAACTGGGTGATGTTATATCAGGCCTACATTGGTTCTCAAATCTACCATTGCTCCACAAGGGCCTTTTCATTGCCACTTATTAATTTGGGCCCCTACCCATGGCTGAATGTCACCTGAAGCCTAGAGCAGTAAGTTTCACATTTTAGCATGCATCAGTCATGTGGTGGTGGTGGTGGGGGTGGTGGTGTGTGTGTGTGTGTGTGTGTACATGTGTACATTTTTTTAAAAATTCAGATTTCTGTGGCATGGCCAGATTTCTGTTTCACTTTTGGAAACAGGAGTAGTAGTTATTTAAGCAGGTTTAGTACATTCTGAGTACACTATCACGTCATTCTTGTTATCTGTCCGCACCTGTCTTTTGGTTTTACTTTAAGTAATACAACTTTGCTTTGTTTCCAAGATTCAACCGTGGGTCTATTGACTGGATTTCTACCTTAGTCTTTTCTGGGACTCTACTTTGGTAACATGACTGGTTCTCTAGTTGCTAGAACTGGGCGTGGTGTTATTTCTGCCAGACTCCTGCCAGGTTTCAGGTTCTGCTACCTGTTGGCAGGCTTATCCAAATGGCTAGATGACTTAGATTCCCAATTCCTTCCTGTCTCTTCTTTGCTGAGCTCTCTCTATCTAGTGATCCCCGTTCTACCTCCTTAGCTGCCCTGCAACCTCTGGTTGTAGTTGGGGAAACCTCCTACTCAATTTCTAAGGTAAGAAGATTTAAAAATCTACCATTTAAAATCTGGCAGGTATCATACTCCGCCTCCTCGCCGTTTGAGGTCTCTGGGCTATATGCCACCTTTGCCCAGGATGCTTCTTGCATTCCTTTCTGGTTTGGGGCTTCCTATAGCTTCCTTTGTAATTAGGATGTGGATCAGTAGAATGATGGATGCAAAGGGTTGTTATCTTTGCAGCTTGCTTTCCTTGCTCTGTGAGTGCACGCCTGCCGCTTGAGCTGGTGTGGTCGGGGGCACCATAGGTGACCTGGTGGTACATAAGTATAATTAGGCAGTGCAGTGCTCATCTGCAGCGAGAGCGACAGTGCACCGTGGTCCTTCATTCATTCACTCACCCATTCCACAAATAGTTACTGATCATCTACTGTGTGCATTCTAGAAGTTCAGCAGTACTAAGTTCATATGAAGAAGAACAAACATGATTTCACTCTCAGGGGTTTTAAACTGTAGTGGGTGGGAGTGAAGTAGACAAATTCAATACAGTGAAGTGATTATCACGTAGAAGAGTATGTGGACTGTCGTGGGAGCACATGGGAGGGGCGGTTAACCCAACTAGGGGTGAGTGGTACCCCAGGGGCAGCTTCTCAAAAGAGGCGATGCTTACTGGTAGGCTTGAGTGTTGAAGATAGACTTTGTCTTAAAATGAATTCCTCAGGAGGACAAATGGATTGTTTCAAACCCTTTCTCTCAAGTATTTTATGTGTTTGTTTTTTTGTGTGACTTAATGTCTCTATCTGGCATCTGTCCCTTTGGCCTTTGTAGTCTTTGTGCCAGTTATTCTTTGTATAATATTTTATATCCTGCCGCGACCTTCACGGGAGTTCAGGATGACTTGCAGGAGGGTTGACAACACAATGAGTATACTATACAAGAAATATGAATTTTGAAGGCACTGGAGGCCAGGTGGAAACCTCTTTCATGAAAAGGCTCATGAAGTCTGGGTTCTGCCCACTTTTATTCACTTTGAATACACACTTGCCCTTTAGCAATGCATATAGGCAGATCAAAGGTAAAGTTTGGTAAACAATGTAAGGAGTATCAGGTCGGGAAATTGCTTCCAGCCATCGCAATCATAGCAGGAGCAATCTTTTGTTGATTCCAGCTGGAATCAATGTCCATTGGCCTTCCTATGTCTCTTTTGCACTTTTATGCAAATGCTTGTTATGCTTTGGCCTCCCGCAGTATCCAACGGGAGAAACAGTAGCTATTTCATGTTCTTTAGAAGTTCTGCTTTTAACACTCAAAAGAAAGGTGTGAAAAATAAAATCATCTAGATTAGCAGCACTTTTGTTTTGTTGATACCCAGAATTAGGACTCTGAGGTTTTTGTATGCTCAAAGAACTTTTAACAGAAAACAAGGGCATATTTGCATATGAATGAAAACAGTTATTACAGTGACAAATATGTAGATCAGATTTCTAGAAACTGAATTTTAGTCTAAAACAAGACTAGGCAAGGTAAAAAAAATCTTAACTCTTGAATATTGCTGTCATCATTCAAGTATTCTTTTTTAAAAAATTTTGTTTTATTGCTTAAAGTATTACAAAGAGTATTACATATGTTTCCTCTCCCCCCTTGCTATTCACCCGGCCTCCCCTACCCCCCAGTGTCTTATGTCCATTCGTTATGCTTATATGCATGCATACAAGTCCTTCAGTTGATCTCTTACCCCCCAACCCTCCCCAGCCTTCCTGCTGTAGTTTGACAGTCTGTTCGATGCTGCTCTGCCTCTGTATCTATTTTTGTTCATCTGTTTATAATGGTCTTTATTATACATAAATGAGTGAGATCATGTGGTATTTTTCTTTCATTGACTAGCTTATTTCACTTAGCATAATGCTCTCCAGTTCCATCCATGCTGTTGCAAATGGTAAGAGTTCCTTCTTTTTTACAGCAGCATAGTTTTCCATTGTGTAGATGTACCACAGTTTTCTAATCCATTCATCTGCTGATGGGAACTTAGGCTGTTTCCAGATCTTAGCTATGGTGAATTGTGCTGCTATGAACATAGGGGTGCATATATCCTTTCTGATTGGTGTTTCTGGTTTCTTGGGATATATTAGTAGAAGTGGGATCACTGGGTCAAATGGGAGTTCCATTTTTAACTTTTTGAGGAAACTCCATACTGTCTTCCATAGTGGCTGTACCAGTCTGCATTCCCACCAGCAGTGCACGAGTGTTCCTTTTTCTCCACATCCTCTCTAGCACTTGTCATTTGTTGATTTGTTGATGATAGCCATTCTGACAGGTGTGAGATGATACCTCATTGTTGTTTTGATTTGCATCTCTTGAATGATTAGTGACTTTGAGCATGTTTTCATATGTCTCTTGGCTTTCTGAATGTCCTCTTTTGAAAAGTGTCTATTTAGGTCCTTTGCAAATTTTTGTATTGGATTGTTCATCTTCCTTTTGTTAAGTTGTATGAGTTCCCTGTAAATGTTGGCGATTAAACCCTTATCGGTGATAACATTGGCAAATATGTTCTTCCATACAGTGGGCTTTCTTGTTGTTTTGTTGATGGTTTCTTTTGCTGTGCAGAAGCTTTTTATTTTGATGTAGTCCCATTTGTTTATTTTCTCTTTAGTTTCCAATGCCCTAGGAGCTGTATCAGTGAAGAAATTGCTTTGGCATATGTCTGAGATTTTGTTGCGTTGGATTCCTCTAGTATTTTTATGGTTTCCCGTCTTACATTTAAGTCCTTTATCCATTTTGAGTTTATTTTTGTGTATGGTGTAAGCTGGTGGTCTAGTTTCATTTTTTTACATGTATCTGTCCAATTTTCCCAACACCATTTATTGAAGAGACTATCTTGACTCTATTGTATGTTCTTGCCTCATTTGCCAAATATTAATTGAGCATATTGGTTCGGGTCGATTTCTGGATTCCCTATTCTATTCCATTGATCTATATGTCTGTTTTTGTGCCAGTACCAAGCAGTTTTGAGAACAGTGGCTTTGTTATACAGCTTGATATCAGGTATTGAGATCCCACCTACTTTGTTCTTCTTTCTCAGGATCGCTGCAGCTATTTGGGGTCTTTTTTTTTTATTCCAGATGAATTTTTTTGGAGAGTTCATTCTAGGTCTGTGAAATATGCTGTTGGTATTTTAATGGGAAGTGCGTTGAATTTATAGATTGCTTTGGGTAGTATGGACATTTTAATGATGTTGATTCTACCAATGCATGAACATGGCATGTTCTTCCATCCGTTTATGTCTTCCTCTATCTCTTTTTTTTTTTTAACATCCTGTAGTTTTCTGCGTAGAGGTCTTTTACCTCTTTAAGTTTATTCCTAAGTATCTTAATTTTTTTGGTGTGAATTAAATGGGATTGCTTTTTTAGTCTCTCTTTCTGTAAGTTCACTCTTGGTATATAGTCATTTAAGTATTCTTATCTCTTAGGTGAAAAATTTTCATTACTGTTTTGTGATGTTCTAAAATTAAAAGGTAGTATAGGATTTTATATATCCCCAAAGAAAACATCTAAATTCAGTATTTCAGTAAAGTATTATTTGCTTCCTCACCATTAGATTAAAAAAAATTTTTGTTGGCATTTCCCTAAAATATAATCAAAAGTGGTTTATAATGTAAATATTTAACCCAAAGTATGATAAGGATCTCTCTCTTGTTTTTTTTTTTTTTTTTTAATTCTCATCTGAGGGCATGCTTGGAGAGAGGAAGGGAGAAAGATAAAAAACAAACTAACCATGAATGTGAGAGAGAAACATCTATAGATTGCCTCTTGTATGCTCCCCTACTAGGGATCAAACCAGAACCCCCTGCCCTGGGCATGTGCTTACAACCTCTTGGTGCACCAGATGTTGCTCAACCAACTGAGCCACTCTGGCTGGACAGGGTCTCTTTTCTGCAGCATGCTGTATATTAAAATTTTTTTCTAGTTACTGTACTTCTAAACAATCATGTTGTATTTGTTACTTCCTTAAAGCAATGTTAATTCTGTTAGGTGTTTACCTAGCCCCAAATAAATATCTAAGAATTTTATTTTCACATCTGGTAACGCTGTCTGACTCTAATACGACTTCCCATTGTACATTTAATACTTTGATTTAGTAAATACAGCTAAGACATCAGTTTTAATTAAGCATTTGAAGATCAGGATTGGCTTTGCAGGCAATTTGCTATCTCAGTGTTGCTAATGAGAAGTAATTTCTAAGCACCATTTCAAACCTACAGAAATTATCACAGCCCCGTATTTGAGGGTTGTTAGATCCTTATAATAAACTAGTGGCCCAGTGCATGGATTTGTGTACATTGGAAGGAAATTAATTAGGATAAATATTTTAATATTGCTATTCACTCTTTCTCTATAATAGAAGTGTAGAGATGAAAGAAAATTAGTAAAATGTACATGAAAATAATATATAAATTGATTAATAAATAAACAGTAACAACATGATATAACAACAACAAAGAAATGAAATAAAAACAACAAAAATATGATATAAAAACAACATCGATAAAAACAATGACTGATAAATTGATTAAACTTATTCTAATATCTCCCTGTATACCACATTAAGAGTAAAAACAGCCCTAACTGGTTTGGTGCAGTGGATAGAGGATCATCCTGTGGACTGAAGGGTCCCAAGTTTGATTCCAGTCAGGGGCACATGCCTGGGTTATGGGGCTCCATCCCCAGTGGGGGGGTGTGCGGAAGGCGGCCGATCAATGATTCTCTCTCATCATTGATGTTTCTATCTCTCTATCCTCCCTTCCTCTCTGAAATCAATAAAAATATATTTAAAAAAAGAGTAAAAACACTTTCAGAGTGCTTGACTAATTTCCCTTGTGATGAGGTATTTACATCTTTAACTTTAACATCACCTGCTCTTCGAACTTGAGAGAAAGCAACATATAACTGACCATGTCTGAAGACGGGTTCAGGTAGGAATATTCCTACTCTGTCTGGAGTTTGTCCTTGTGACTTATTAATAGTCATAGCAGATGCTGGCATCACGGGAAACTATCTTCAAATTAATTTAAATGGGAGGCCAGTGTCAGATGGGGACAAATCAATTCTTGGAATCAGAACAACATTTCCTTCTGCAGATCCTGTTAATACTTTAGTTTCAATTATGTTAGGTCGCAATCTTTTGATAATAAATCTTATACCATTACAAAGACCATTTACTATTAAGATTTCTCAGTAACATGATGATTGCACCTACTTTCAATTTTAATTTATGACACGGCATTCCTGAAGGAGTAATACTATTAAGAAATTCGATGAGAAAATTTTTCTTTTTGGCATCATCCGTTGAATGGATGGAATCATCACTCAAATATGTGTGAAAATCTCCATCGAGTATATCCGAAATTTCTTCATTTAAGTTATGAACGTGCTCATTTTCAGAACAAAGAATCAAATTAAATATATTTAGAACATATATATTTTAGATATATTTTTAATATTATCTATAGATATATTATTTCCAAAGGTAGCTTCAATAATAGATCTCTTATAAATCATTTCATGGGGGATTTCAATAATATCCATTCCTAAATGAAAACTGCTATCAAGTTTGCCATCTCCAAGTTTTACTAACCATTTGCTATAAGCAGAATCCTCTGATCTCATATTTGTTGTAAGAGACAACTGTCTGAAACATCCCCAAACATTACAGTACTTTAAACTCATTTGTACTATGGCTGATGGCATAGCATGCAGTACAATACTGAGACATTGTCAAAAGTCCCCTCTGAGAAGGAGAACTTTCCCACCAAATGCAACATTCAAATTCATTATTTCTCTTAGTAATCTGTCTGTGGCTTTTATAGCATGACTGGGTGCCATGGCGCATTCATCAATAATGAGAAGTTGGGCCTTTTTAATGGTTTTAGCAATTTCACTCTTTGAGTCTAGAAATTGAAGTTTCATTTAATAAAATTGGTAATTTATATTGGGAAAGAAAGGTTCTTTCACTGAGAAGTAAATTTGCAGCAATTCCTGTAGATGCTGTGGGTAAAACAGTACCACCACAAACTCTAATATAATGTATTAAAAGTTTATAAAGATATGTTTTTCCACTACCGCTCGGACCATTCAAGAAAAAGCATTTGGGGTGTACAGTTTGATCTTCGATGGCTGAAGTTATGGTCTGAAAGGCTGCCAACTGTTCCATCGTTCAGAGAATTGATCAAAACCTCTGCCTGTTGTCACTCATACAATTCATCACATGCATTTGTATTCGTTAATAAAGGATAGTCCAGAAGTTTGAAATCTGAACATTTCATTCCATGCAATGTGAGTACTTCTTGAATTTCATTAAGGGCATGCATTTCACAGTTCACCCAGGCACCTTCTCTTTGGTGTACTTTCCAACAAAAATCTTCAATAAAATGAGATTTATTCTCATCCCATAATTTGTCTGCATCAGAAGGACATCCAAATACGCATATATATGCAAAAAATTGCCGTAGTTGTTTGGGCATATTAAGGATAATTGCATTATCAGTCACATCTTTCCAGATACTGTCATTGATTAATAATCCTCTATGTTTAGCAGCTTCACGAAAAATATCATAAATTACACCTCCTACAGTTCTCAGATCAGCAAAACTTATCTCACCTTTTACATGCAAAAGCAAAAGTATAAGATAATATTGTCTGGTTCTCTAAAGCTCACAGCAAACACCTGCCCTTTTGGCATTTTCTCCATGAAGAATTATTAAATACATAATGTTGTGGAATCTCCCATTAATAATAATTATGCGTGTCAAAATCTTCTTGGTGCCAGTGAGAGCTTTATATGTATTGTGCATGTGCGAATCAAAGTTTATTTTTAAATTGCCAGAGTGTGTTATATGTACCGGCCGGTCGGTCGGTCAGATGGTCAGATAGTGGAAGGTAGATCACTTAGCCTTTTCCTATATAAAATTGTCCCCTTGAGCAGGAGTTTGTCCTGGAGTTCGACCAGGGGGTGGGGCTGGCCGGGGGAAGGGAGGGAGTATCCAGCTGGCAGCTGCTTGGGACACTACCAGTGTATGAATTTCATGCGCTGGGCTTCTAGTATATATATATAAGATTATTGTTTGTCTTACAAATTCATTATCTCTTCACCCATCTTGTCTCTAACCTACAAATCCTGTGGGAAACTAAAATAAGGGAAAGACAGAGAAAAGGGAATTATAAGTACATAGAGTCCCAGAAAAGCCATGGGTGCCAATGCAGCTGGGCTTCAGGAAAGACGGTAGAAGTGGGGAAACCCTCTGGAGTCCAGGTAGCATATGTTTTCTATCTCCTGTCTCTAGTTCTGTGTATGTTTTAAAATCTTTCCTTTCTCTGCTAACTGGTCATGTGCTTCTCAGTTCACATGATGGAATATGGTCTGAGTTACTTGCTTACTGTCTAGGGAGAGACATCATGGTCTCAATTCCAGATTCCTGGAGAAGGGACTGTGATCTGGTTTGGGTCGGATGTATCTCTGAGTATCTATCTTTGTGTAACCCACCCCTGGTCAGGCCTGGCGGGCAGGGCTACCAGGTGGCTGCAGGGGACCAAATCTTGGGGTGTATATGTGTTGCTATTGTTAGGTCTATGCTGACAGGAGCCAGGCCAACACACGTGAGAGTGTAAGAAACTTTATTGCATTCTCTCACAGCGGGCTGAGACCAGGGTGTTGGTGTCAGCCCCGAGGGGGTGGTGAGGTTCTCTTATATAGGGTAGAAGTATGCAGTAGAGGGTCAGGATGTGGGTGCATGAGTTGGTCAAGGGGAGGGGAGGGCACAAGTGGGTCAAGGGAGGCAAGGGAGGAGAGTGCACAGGTTGGTCAGGCCAAGAGTTCTTCTTATCTTGCTTCTGCAGGCATGACTGGCCATCTGCCCCATGCTATGGGAAAAGGCTTATAACAATAAGGAGAGATTAGAGGTGGTTCATCCTAACAGTTATGAGCTCAGTACACCCTACAAAAAGTATCCACAGTATTCCTCTAGGTCAGTGATGGTGAACCTTTTGAGCTCGGCGTGTCAGCATTTTGAAAAACCCTAACTTAACTCTGGTGCCGTGTCACATATAGCAATTTTTTGATATTTGCAACCATAGTAAAAAAAAGACTTATATTTTTGATATTTATTTTATATATTTAAATGCTATTTAACAAAGAAAAATCAACCAAAAAAATGAGTTCGCGTGTCACCTCTGACACGCGTGTCATAGGTTCGCCATCACTGCTCTAGATCCATAGTAAGAGCAATAGCATTACTCGATTATTGTTCTATCCGATCTCAGAAAATTATGGGGAGGAGGGAGGATAAAGGTTGGGTGAGTAGAAGACTTTCATCATAACGAGGTGAGGAAAAAGAACTCTGTTGCATCTAAGACATTTTGATTTAATGTTTCATTTTCTTTGTAACAGGTCAGTGGTTACTTGGATGATTGTACCTGTGATGTTGAAACCATTGATAAATTTAATAACTACAGGCTTTTCCCAAGACTACAAAAACTTCTTGAAAGTGACTACTTTAGATATTACAAGGTATTTTAATTTTGTATAAGAATACTTAAAGTTTAAATGGATAATTACATTTTCTTAGGCATTGCTGGGCTTCAAAATTGTAGCTAGTGCTTGAAATTGATTGAGGACATATTAGGAAAATTCAGTTCACAAGAGTGAATAACGTGGTTCTGAGACTACCCATTGTATACTTTTAATTTTAATAACTGAGTTTTACATGAGTTAGAAACTAGTAGGTTAAACTGAAGTCAGAAAAGAAACTAGTATGTGTTTTGTAATCAAAATTGTGAGTTCATATTTTCTAGAACATCAGATTTATTCCAATTACTTAATGTAAGTAAATGAAATATTTTTGAGAAGCATAGCTTTATTTTGACCTGTATTATATTAACAAGTCACTCATCATACTTTATCTTGAGATATCTACTGAAAGAGTTTAGAAAACCTGATCATTGGATTATATAGTTATAGTTTAAGTTCACAGTTGTCTAATGATTCTGCCATGTTAACTGTTACTTGCTTTAAAAGAATGTGAGTTGAGTAGTGGTGATCTGAGCTACTTTGGCTCCTAGATGCCATCTGCTCAGTGTTTGTTTAGTCACAGTCTGTGAATTTCTAAGTCTACCAATTTACTTATTAGCAGCTACACCTTTATGTCAACATTGGAACTTGACACCTGATAAGTGAAAGCAATAGAATAATTGTAGCCAATAACACGATCAGGTTATAGCACCACAATTCAACATGTGTTAATTCCAAACTTTTTCTGTTTTTAGAGATTGTTTTTAAATGTTTTCTATTGTTATTTTACAAGGTAAACCTGAAGAGGCCCTGCCCTTTCTGGAAAGATATCAGCCAGTGTGGAAGAAGAGACTGTGCCGTCAAGCCTTGTCAATCTGTAAGAACCGTGTAAATATTTAAGAACTGTTATCATCTTTTTTTCAAATAATTACAGCTTTTTGAAAGGGGCAAATATAACTAAAATGATATTTTAATCCTTAGGCTAAATATAATGTGTAATATTTACATATTAAAAACCTAAACTTACAAATATAAAACACTTTGAATTATACTGCCTTTATAATAATAGAATTAAAATTTTGTGGTTAATCTAATCCTCTTACTTATTAGTGAGATTAATACAAATGGTCCCCAACTCAATCGATGGTTTAATTTATGGCTTTCTAACTTTAGGGTGGTGTGAAAGCTGCATTTAGTGGAAACTGTAATGAGAATTTTGATCTTTTGCTGGGCTACTTTACTTGGCATGACAGTCTCTCGAGATGCTGGGCAGTGGCAGTGAGATGCTTTTGCCCAACCATAGGCTAATGTAAGTGTTCTGAGCACATTTAAGGTAGGCCAAGCTCAGCTATGAGATTAGGTGTATTAAATTCATTGGATTTACTGTGTTTTCAACTTATGACTTATAATGGGTTTATCGGGGTATAACCCGTTATAAGTCAAGGAGCATCTGTAGTTTTTTTGGCTTAATAGTTTTTCTTCTTATAGCTTACCTGAACAAAGTTATGTTTATAGTATAATAAAATGAAGTTAATCAATGTATAAACCAAATCCTTCTCCCTTTTTTGTGGGTGTATTATTTTCCTTGCATTTCCTTGGGTGGGAGGAGTTGGAGAAAATACCTGGTTTTATGAAGGATTTCTCAGAGCATTACAATTTGAAGTATCCTACTCTGGAAGCAGAGAATTTCATGCTTTTCAATGAAGTTTTTTTTTTTTTTTTTTCCTTTAAAGTATACCTTTTTGCCCAGCTGGTGTGGCTCTTCGGTTGAGTGTCGACCAATGAACCAATAGGTCAGGGTTCGATTCCCGGTCAGGGTACATGCCTGGGTTGTGGGCTTGATCTCCAGTGTGGGGTGTGTAGGAGACAGCCAATCAATGATTCTCTCTCATCATGATGTTTCTATCTCTCCCTCCCTTCCTTTCTCTGAAATCAATAAAAAAATATTTTTAAAAAGAATAAAAGTTTAGCCCTAGCTGGTTTGGCTCAGCGGATAAAGCGTCGGCTTGCGGACTCAAGGGTCCCAGGTTCGATTCCGGTCAAGGGCATGTACCTGGGTTGTGGGCACATCCCCAGTAGGGGGCGTGCAAGAGGCAGCTGAATCGATGTTTCTCTTTCATCGATGTTTCTAACTCACTATCCCTCTCCCTCTCCCTTCCTCTCTGTAAAAAAATCAATAAAATATATTAAAAAAAGAATAAAAGTTTATATTTTTACTTTTTCATCATGGTAAAATATACATAAACATAATTTTACTATTTTAATCATTTTTAAGTGTATAATTCATTGACATTAAATACTACATTGTTGTGCAACTATCACCATCTCCCATCCCCAGAGCTTTTTCATCTTCCCAAACTAAAATGCCATACTCATTAAACAATACTTTCTCATTCCCCACTCCTCTGGCAATCACTATTCCACTTTCTTTCTCTATGAATTTGACTATTCTCGGTCCCTCGTATAAGGGGAATCATTACAATATTTTTCCTTTTGTGTCTGGTTAGTTCACTTAGCATATGTTTTTCAAGGTTTATCTACATTGCAGCATGTATTTTATTCCTTTTTTTTGTTTGTTTGTTTTTAATCCTCACTGAGGATATTTTTTCCATTGCTTTTTTTTTTTTAAGAGAGTGCGTATGGGGTAGGGTGGGGGGAGGAGTGGGGGAGAGAGGAAGAGAGAGAGAGAGAGAGAGAGGGAGAGAGAGAAATATCAATGTGAGAGGGACACATGGACTATTGACTGATTGCTTCCCACGCGTACCCCGACTGAGAATTGAACCCATGACCTTTCAGTGTGCAGGCCGATGCTGTAACCACTTAGCCACACCAGCCAGGGTAGATTTTATTCCTTTTTAAGTCTGAATTGGATTCCCTAGTGTGTGTATACGACATTTTGTTTATCCATTCACTTGTTGATTGACTTTTGGATTGTTTCTACTTTTTAGTTAGTGTGAATAATACTGCTATGGACGTGGGTGTACAAATGTCTGCTTGAGTCTCTACTTTCAATTTTTTTGGGTATATATACCCAGACGTAGAATTGCTAGATCATTTAGTATTGCTGGATCTGTGTTTAATTTTTGAGGCACACCATGCTGTCTTCCACTATGGCTGTACCATTTTACATTCCCACTAGCAATGCACAGGGGTTTTAGTTTCTCCACATCCTCCCTAACACATGCTTTTTCCTGTTTTTTTTTGATAATAGCCATCTTAGTGGGTGTGAAGTACTAGTGTAGTTTCTTTAAAATATATTTTTATTGATTTCAGAGAGGAAGGGAGAGGGAGAGAGAGAGATAGAAACATCAGTGATGAGAGAGAATCATTGATCGGCTGCTTTCTGCTCGCCCCCTACTGGGGATAGAGCCACAACCCAGGTATGTGCCCTTGACCAGAATCAAACCCAGGATCCTTCAGTCCATAGGCCAACACTCTATCCATTGAATCAAACCAGCTAGGACTCGTGTAGTTTTGAGCAGTTAATTTTTATTTTTGTAAATATTGTCATATTGACCTATCTAGCATGTGGAATTAAGGTAAATATAAGATTATTTACTAGTATTTTACCACTAGATGAATGAGAAGCATGCTTTTAGTTATATTAATCCTTATAGGTACAGCTTTTGAAAATTTAAGGATTAACTTATGAAACACCTTGTGTTACTATGATTAAAGCATGAGTTTATCATTAAAGTCATATTATTAATTTAAATGTTTCATTTTACTTCATAAGTTTAGAATTTATATTTAGTAATATAAAAAATGTTGGGAAAATTCAAATTGACCAATAACTTATTTATATGACTTATTAAAATGCAAAAATATGGCAGATACTTAATAAAGGCATTTCATTATACTTGTATATTAAATGGGATATTATTTTTCATGCTGAATTTCCTTACTAAATGGCCTATTATTAACCTTAGAACAAGCAAATAGTTTTAAAATTATTACAAATTTGATCTCATCTCAAAGTAGCAATCATTTCTGATTATTGTTAATGAAGGATTGAGCTAGGGGATGCCACCTTAAGAAGACAGGAGGGGGCAGGAAACCTGAGAGATACTTAGAATCAAGTAATAGCTTATCAATTCCCAGATGGACTGACTGAGGATGGGACCTATTTTACTGTAAAATCTAGAGATAACAACCAATTTTAGCATTTTAGAAATGCTAAAAGATAGATGTCTATTACTTGACTTGAACACATAGAAATGCTAAGAAAGCATCAGGTGGAAGTTAGCAATTTGTACTGAGAAACTGAGACAGAAACTAGTTATTTCACCTTTCGCAGAATGGGACAGAGTGCCTTTCATGCCAGTAGTCTGTTTTTTTCTTGAACTGGTTTCATAATGGAGAGTCGGCTTTTAGATAATTAGATGATGTTTATCCACCTAAAGATATTATCCTATATAATAAAAGGTTAATATGCAAATTGCCCCCTTGGGATTTCTACTGACCAGGAGTTCAACCACTCGCTATGACATGCGCTGACCACCGGGGGGAAGGGAGAGCAGAGCGAAAGAAGGCCCCAGCCAGCAGCTGGCAGCTGGGGGAAGGAAGGCCCTGATTGGCCCTGATCGCTGGCCAGGCCTAGGGACCCTACCTGTGCAAGAATTTTGTGAACCGGGCCTCCAGTTAGATTATAATTATGCACATATCGGGTGTGTGTGTGTGTGTGTGTGTTGTGTGTGTGTGTGTGTGTGTGTATTGTAATGCCATGATTAGACCCAAGATTTTGGAAAGGTAACTGGCAGTGTTGTGAGGAGTGGGGAGGAAGATGAGAAAGGAGATGGAGGAAAAACTGGTAAAGGAATATCGCTTAGCAATGGAATGTAATTTGGTTCAGTAGTGAATATTTTTTGAGGGTCTACTGCGTGCCACAATCTGGACATGTAAGATGAGCTTTTACCATGAGGAGCTATGGTTTAGTAGGGGAGACAGACACTAAGTGACAGTTGCAATGCAAGTGTGATAGCCCAGTAGTAGATGTACTGAACATGTACACGCTGTGGGAGCAGAGGGGAAGGCAGAGCAGAGGAGGGAGACATGAGAAACTCCACTGTAAGTGGCAGTGAGGCAATGAGCCATTCATATTCCCCTTAGGACAAGCTGGGCTCAGTTCCAACCGTTCCTAAAATAGGGCCCATTCTGTCAGAACCAAAGAGTGATTAGAGATCATTTCAAATACTTTGATACACTTGCTCCAGGCTGAATAATCAGCTTTCATGGCTAGAATTTATACTGCACATGACTGATATTTTGACATCTATTCTACTTCAGTCTGCATCTTTAAAATAAGAACATTACATTATGAACACAATGTAGTTACCGCACCTAAAACACTTAAAAATTCTTTCTTAACCTGATGTACAAGGTTAAATACAGTTAACTCACCACTTTACATGGTCTGCTGCTGTTTTGTTAACACCTTTTTGGGCTAAACAGGGAATCAACATCAGTTTCCCTTTTCAGTTCAATTTAGACTTGGTTCAGTTATACTCTGGGACCCAGCAGGAGATAGAAAAATAATAAAAGTTGAAACTCTCTTCCTCAAACGTGGTCTTTAAAATGCATACCCTTTGATTCACACTCCTGATTCCAGAGAATATTTGAATGTGGCTGGTGGTCTCACCACAGAGGCTGGACCCTCTCTGTAAGCTGAAACACTGGTTACTTCCTTTACAGTGAATCAAAACATGGTTCTTTCTCCTCCATTACTTAGTGGCCCAGGCGAAAAAGAGTAACAACAGCCAGTGTTAAGAAATAAGCACTCCAGCGGTGAAGTCTTTTCGAGATCAATTTGGCAAATGTATCAAACACATTAAAAAGGTACATATCCGGGACCTAGCAATTCCACTAGGAATTTCACTGACTAAAATAATCAAACAAATGTTCAAAGATGATTGTAAAGCAGTACTGAATTTTGTAGAGATGTCAATTCTGCTGAAATTGGCCTATAAAGTTGGCATGGTTTATTATGTGAAAAAATTAGAAACCATCTAAATACCTGGGCATAGAAAAAGAACACATGTTGACCTAGTTCAGAGTCTGAAGGGTACATGATAAAGTGCATGTCTCTGTGTGGGTCCTCCCCTTTGAGCAAACTCTAATTCAGGGATATATTTAGCATTGGGCCTGCAATTTACAGAGTTCTCCCATGTACCTCATTATCTGCACTCACAGCATCACTTTGATGATAGGCAGATAGGCCCTGTAGTTGGTAAGTGGCCAATGCTTGACTAAAAAATGGTTCTATTTTGCTCTGAAAAGAACGAAGCCTTCTTAAAACAAAACCAACCAACCAACCAACCAAACAAACAAAAAAACACCACAAGCAATTCCAAGACTGGAACAAGAAATATACAAGATGAACTTGGAGTATCTTGTCATAACAGAAATAAAAAATGCTGTTAAAGATTACTGGGGTAGAGGGGGTGGGTGGGGAGAGATTAACGGGGGAATTTAGATGCATCTATGCATAGCCCATGGACACACACAATAGTGTGGTGAGGGCCTGGGAGGGGCTAGTGCAGGGTGGAGGGGTTCAATGGGGAAAAAAAGGGGACATCTGCAATACTTTCAACAATAAAGATAAATTAAACAACAACAACAAAAACAACTGGGGTAATATCAAAAGACACAGGTGCAAATATCAAGTAAGCATAAGTGGGTCCCCTAGTGGCCAAATGTGGACAATTTGAGCATCACATTGAATAAGTGACTGTTTTTACATTTCCATGCTGAAATATATATCAGCAATCCATAGAATAATTTGTTGTTGAATTTTTATTTACTAACAGAAAATAATGTTATAACTGCCCAACTGTTCTCAGTTAAAAAACGTTAACTTCAATAATTTGTTTCATGAATTTTTCTCATAAATCATGGAAATTTAAAATACTTTATCAGTAGGATAAATGTCATGTAAAAGCATTTTTTTTTCTTTTTCAGGATGAAGTTCCTGATGGAATTAAATCTGCAAGCTACAAGGTATGTATATATTGATTAATGTGTCCAATATCTTAACAAAGACTCATTTCCCCTACCAGCTACTACCCCATTTCTCTGCTCCCCGTCATAGTGAAACCCCATGAGAGTTATTTGTACTCAATGACTCCAGTTCTTTTGTTCAACCCTTTGTTATGCAAAGCATGAAAGAAAAATTAAAGTAGAGGAAACAAACCCACAACATGTACCCATCACAGAGCTTCAGCAGTTACCAATGTGTGGTTAATCTTGTTTCATCTGTACATCCCACCTTATTCTCCCAAGTACTTAAAACCAGTATCAGGTAAATCATTTTGTTTACAAATACTTTATATACATCCCTAAGATTAAAATATACTTAAAAAATATAACCACAGTTAGGCTTTGCATTTCTTTAGTTGTTTCATAAGTATCTTAATAGCTTGTTTGAAACAGGATTCAAATATATTTCATGCATTGCATTTGGTTAATGTGTCTCTTATGTCTCTCTTTAAATAAATTTTAATTTCATTATACTTTTATTTATTTTTATTTTTTTAAATATACTTTATTGACTTTTTACAGAGAGGAAGGGAGAGGGCTAGAGAGTTAGAAACATCAATGAGAGAGAAGCATCGATTAGCTGCCTCCTGCACACCCCCTACTGGGGTTGTGCCTGCAACCAAGGTACATGCCCTTGACCGGAACCGAACTTGGGACCCTTCAGTCCGCAGGCTGACTCTCTATCCACTGATCCAAACCGGTCAGGGCCATAATACTTTTAGATTTATAGAAAAAATTGTGAAGATAGTACAGAGTTTCCATGTACTCCACACTTAGTTTCCGCTGTGATTAACATCTTACATTTGTATGATACATTTATTACAATTAGTGAACCGATATTGATACATTATTACTATCTAAAGTCCACGTTTTATTCAGATTTCCTTGGTTTCCCCCTAATGTCCTTCTTCTGTTTCAGGATGACATCCAAGATAGCACGTTACAGTTAGGGGTCATATCTCTTAGGTTCCTCTTTGCTGGGACTCATTCTCAGCCTTGCCTTGTTTTTGATAAGATACTTTTAAGGTGTACTAGTCAGGCATTTGTGGAATGATCCCCAGTTGGGATTTGTCTCATGTTTTTCTCATGCTCAGAGTGGGGTTATGTTTTTGGGAGGAAGACCACCGAAGTAAAGTGCCATTTTCCTCATGTACATCACATAACGTCTTGTCACGTCACGTCACGTCATGTCACGTATTGCCAATATGACTCCTTTCTATTAAAGTTGACCTTGATCACCTGGTTGAGGTAGTTTTGTCAGCTTTCTCCACCATAGATTTATTCTTTCTCACCCTTTTCATACTGTATTCTTTGGAAGGAAGTCACCACTATGCACAGCCCACATTTACGGAGTGCTTCATCTCCTTGAGGATATAAGTTGTCTGGAATTCTTCAGTATGAGAGACTTGTATCTTTCCCCTCTATTTACTTATTTATTACAGATTCTAAACTGATTTTGCTTATTTCAATCCCATGTTTTCTTGTTTACATACAGAGTGAAGTCATAGCCAATGTGTTAAAAAATTCTTTTTTAAACGTTTAAAAATGCAGTAAAGTTGGATTCTATTTATTCCCCTTTTCATTTCAGTATTCTGAAGAAGGCAATAATCTCATTGAAGAATGTGAACAGGCTGAACGACTTGGAGCTGTGGATGAGTCTCTGAGGTTTGATTTTTTTTTTTTTTGGCAGCAGCAGCATTTTGTGTTTTGTCCCCCCCCCCCCCCCAGGTGAAATGTTAACTTTAAAGAAAGAATAACACTGTTATCTTTGTTTGAAGTGAGGAAACGCAGAAGGCCGTTCTTCAGTGGACCAAGCATGATGATTCCTCAGACAACTTCTGTGAAGCTGATGGTAAAACCTTTTTTATAGTATGCATTTTGTTTAAGATTGTACCCAAGAAAGAAATAATTCTTTAAAAATGACTTTTATAAGTTCATTTTCTAATGGTTTGGCATTTTCTCAAAAAGTAAACCTAGAGTTACCATATGACTTGACAATTCAACTCCTAAGCAAACACCTAAAAAGACTGACTACAGGGAAACATATTTTTACACCTATGTTTATAGCAGCATTATTCACAATAACCAAGAGGTGGGAAAAGTTTCCATGAATGGATGAATATACAGTATAAAGGAAGTGTAGTACCTACATACAATGAAATACTGTTTTGCCATAAAAAGAAATAAAGTTCTGATACATGCTACAGTGTGAATTAACGTTCAGAACATAATGCTAAATGAAATAAGCCAGACAGAAAAGGGCAAGTATTGTATGATTCCATTTGTATGAAATATCTAGATTAGGTAACTTATCACATAGAGACAGAAAGTAGATTAGCGTTTACCAAGGGCTGGAGGGAAGGGAGGTGGGGAGTTATTGCTTAATGGTTATAGAGTTTCTGTTTGGGGTCATAGAAAAGGTCGGAAACAGTGATGGTGGTTGCACAACATTGTGTATGTAATGCCACTGAGTTGTACACTTAACCATGTTTAAAATAGTAAATTTTATGTTATATATATTTTACCACAATAAAAACGTTTAAAAAGGAAACTCAGGCCCATGTGAGGTTTAGACGGCCCATGTGAGGCTGGGACAGCCCCGATGAGGCTGGGACGGCCCCTGTGAGGCTGAGATGGCCCCTGTGAGACTGAGACGGCCCCTGGGAAGCTGAGAAAAATACCACATGAACTCACTCATTTATGGATAATAAGGACCATTATAGACTGATGAACAAAAATGGACACAGAGGCAGAGCAGCATTGAGCAGAATGTCAAACTACAGTGGGAACCCTGGGGAGGGTTGGGAAGGGGTAGGAGATCAACCGAAGGACTTATATGCATGCATATGAGAATAACTAATGGACACAAGACACTGGGGGTGGGGAAGCCAGGGGAATGTCGGGGGGCTGGGAGGGGGGAAGGAAACATGTGTAATACTCTTTGTAATACTTTAAGAAATAAAGTATTTATCTTTCTCCTGAAAAGTTGTTTTTAAGTCCCTGAGGCATTGACACATCTGTGATGCCTTAGAATCAATGGAATACTTCTATGCTAGCTTTTTAAAGGTAACTATAAAGAAGAAAGTTTCAATAGAAACTTTTATTTTATAGACATACAGTCTCCTGATGCTGAGTACGTAGATTTGCTCCTTAATCCTGAGCGCTACACAGGTTACAAGGGACCAGATGCTTGGAGGATATGGAATGTCATCTATGAAGAAAACTGTTTTAAGTATGTGTCATTTCCATTTATAAATTTTTAGGAGATGTGGGGATTTCTCTTTGTAAGCAAACAAAATAATAATGATTTAAGTACAAATGAAATTTACTTTGTTAACGGATGTATTGGGACATAGGAACATACTTATTCATGAAACCAGGTCTCCTCTGGGAAAACATGTAGACATGTTTCAACAAATATCTTTCTTCTTTAAAAGACTTAGAATAGTATTATACTTTTACGGGAGTGTTGTGGGCACTTAAAATGTTCCTTGAGTGGGGTCAGAGAGCCTCATTTTCTAGATGAGCTAACCTAGAGCCTGAGAGAGATTTACTTCATTTTCTAAAATCATATGGTTAGTGGCAGAGAATAGATCAGAATATATAACTCCTTATTCTCTTTTTGGTGACTTTTACTCCTCTTTTTGTACCTATAGTTATTTTACCCACTTCAAGGTTAAATTAATTTCACAGAATAATTATAATAACTAACACTTTTGAACACTCACTCTGTGTAGGCATTGTGCTAATAAGCATGTTACATAGATCTTCTCCTTTAGTCTTTCCAGTCACCCTGTGTTGTAGTCCTTACAGTTTAGAGATGGAGAAACAGAAATTTGGAAAGCTGATTTTAAGTGGTTTGTCCACCGTCAAAGAACCCACTTTGTACTCTAAATCACTATAGTGGAAGCAGTCAATTTGATCACTGGGTGACTGAGACATACTTCAAGTTTACTCACTTCTAAGCTTCTAAGCTCTAAACAATGTGCTTATTGGTTTTTGGAAGTGTGTGTGTGTGTGTGTGTGTGTGTTATGCTATCTCAGAGATGAGGGGAAATTCTGGGAAAATCTTTGGAGTTTCCAGATATGGCAACAATGCATTTCACTTTTTATAAGTCAAATATAAACATAAGAGACCAGCAAGTATACTTATACCCATAAAATGTCAGACTGTTCCTTTTATTGACTTGAAGAATTTCTCCAGTTTGGGTAGTGGAGAGTTTTCGTTATTTACTTATTTTTGCCATATGTTTCATTTCAATTCTCTTGACTATTATTCAGAATGTTTATGTTTGGTTTACTGACTTACTTTAAAGGCTGTTTTTTTTTTTTTTAAGTGAACTAAAATAGAGTCCAACTGAAGCACTTGTTAGATTTTGTATTAGTTTTATAGTTCTTTTCTAACATATCACGATTACCACAATATTTCTAAAATATAAATGGTATTTTATATTTTATGCCATGTCTTGTTCCTCTTCTAGCCCTTTCCACTGTTTAGTATGAGGTGCTAAATTGAGCATGTTAAAATATAACTTACATGTTCTGTTCTCAAAATGTCCCAACTTGTACAAATTTGTAAAATTTAAATAATGGATGTTAAAACAATCCCTGCACTTCACAAAGTGATACTAATGAATATTCATTTTGAGATTTAAAAGCACTTTAGTGACATATTAACTCTCTTTTTTATCCTTATAAAAAAAACACACCTTTTATTGAAATCATAACCAACTTGATGGCCACAGGGAAGACTGAGATGCCCAAGATTTCCTAAGTGGAAGATAATCTACCCACACTTTTTTTCTTTCTTATTTTAATGCTTGTGTTGGGTATTTACATTTTTTGTTTGTCTTTCAATTTGGATTGTACTTTGTGGCATATCCACATATGTGTATGTAATACATTTAAAAGCATTTTAGTGTACTCCAGGAGAAGAGCTTGAGTGGTATTTTTTTCTTCCTTTGTTTGAAGAGGTAATTAAGAAATGACATTCTGGCTGTTATAATGGGAAAAGATCAGAAACTATTATCATTAAAACAAATAACAACCACCCTTCCCTTAAGTTGCTTCCCTTAAAGCAATTAGAGAAAACTAAATATTTTATAAGCTCAATAAAACAGTTTGGTTTTGGATATAGTCACTAAGAAACTTTCTGAGATAATTTTCATTTTTACTTAAGTAACATTATAGATGACATATTTATATTTTATAACTTTATTTTGATTCCAGGCCACAGACAATTAAAAGACCTTTAAATCCTTTGGCTTCCAGTCAAGGTGAGTTATTTAATTGCATTGTTATATTCATCAGCCAATGAACTTTGGTTAGAGGAGGGGGAAGGCCTGAAAAAAGGGTTGGCAAGAGCACGTGAGGTGATATGCTAGTATTCCTTTTTTCCATAGAAGTTATACCTTATTCTTGCAGAGAAACTGGTGTTTGACATGCACTTCAGGAAGGAGTATTTTTGTAATGAAGTTCCTGGTATTAGACTACCATAGTATGAAGATTAAGTTATATGTTTATCCTATGCATTTTCACATAATGTGTGCTCAGTTTTTCTACTATTTTTACTCATTTTCTAGTTAAATGAATGTCCAAAACCTTCTGCCTCACATCTTTCCCAACACTTGAAATTATTGGGAGTCTGATTTCAAATTCTCAGGTCTTTGTAACTCATTAACGTTTTTCATTTTCTACTTACACTTAAGGTCTGGCCCACATGCTTCCTTTTCCACAAAGCTTTTGCTGGTCCTCCAAACTGGAAGTGGTCTTTTCTCCTTAGGAAGTGATCTTATGCCATGTCTTGTTCCTCTTCTAGCCCTTTCCACTGTTTAGCATTATTTGACTATTTACATATCTGTTGATATACACTGTACTTTGGACACATTTATTGGTTTCATCTGTTAATCTAGAGCCTAGCACATCATAGAGTTTGTTAGATAATTGATGGATGAAAAGTGTCCTCACTTAATGGTCTTGTTCCTTCAACAAATGATTATCCACCATGTACTATATGCTACGCACTGTGTAGGTGCAGAAGGGATGCGAAACTGAAATTCACAAATCCTTCTCCAGTCTATAATAAGCAGTTATAATATCTATACCTATTCTCTGAATATGTGCTTACCGATGAAAACTTTGATGTACTTTTAGCAAATGTGGGAGGTTATTGTTTTCAAATTTATTTGAAAAGCTACTGATCTCATATAGTCCATAAATATAAATTTCCTCCTCGAAAGCAATGGGTTGCATCATCCCCTAAATGCTGGCAGATTAGTCTTTCTTAGATTAGAAATAGAAGAACATCTTTAAACAAGGCTTTTGAGTTTATGGAGATACATATGGTAACTCAGTGGAAGGTATTGATTTAATATCAGGTGAAATGCAAATTCCTAGACAAGAGGTGATCTTCAGTGTGAATTCATATTATGGTCTGATAAATTAATTAACCACCTTCACTTATCTTAAAGATACATAGGAACAATTTAAATGTTTATCATTTCGGGAGTGGTTAAATGATTTATGGTATATTCACATAGCCATTATAAAAGGTGATGAAATTTGTATTCATTTGTGTCAATAGTGATCAGTAACACATTGAGAAAAAACAGGTATGGAAACATTACAGAAGTAGGTATAATACATTTTTGTAAAAATATAATAGCTAAATATCTATACACGAAAAAAGGACATTTACCAAGATGTAAATGGTATTTATCTT
This sequence comes from Myotis myotis, assembly GCF_014108235.1. NCBI lineage: Eukaryota > Metazoa > Chordata > Mammalia > Chiroptera > Vespertilionidae > Myotis > Myotis myotis. Next base: position 186,479,502 of record NW_023416313.1, on the reverse strand, counting down.
TGGGCAGAGAGAGTTTTGGATGATATTTTTTATTTTGTTTGTGTTCTCTTTTTAAAAAACACGTATTTGCAATGAGCATATGTTACTTAATAATCAAACAGTGATAGCATTGAATGAAAGTGGGCAAATGAAGATAATTTTTCCATAGTAAATGAGCAGCTGCATACCAACTGCTGAATTGTGCATAATTTGAGTCTTACAAATAGTCTCTAAAAATATTCCTGAATAGAGTAAAATTTTATAATGTCAGTCTGGAGGTTTCAGATCTGTAGTAGAAACTACATTATAGCTTTAGGATAAATAAATGTGGAGAAAGCCTCTGCCAGCCAAATAACCGTAAGTCCTTAAGGTATTCAAGAGCACTCTCAGGTGACAGATTAGGTTTTCCTCTCCTGTTAGCCCATATTAAATCTTATATGAGCTGCAGCTACTCTTTATTGGGGCTCTTGGAGATGATGCCACTAATCTGGCATAATTCCTATCACCAATAAGAGTTGCAGCCAGGAGTATCTCATGGATTCTGCTTATGTAGATGAACTGATGAGCTAAAACTAACCCTTATTAAAAGTCTTATTTTTATAGAAGTATAGTATTTTAAAAGGGGCATCTGGAAGGAGTTTATAATAATAAACACTTTGTTTTGTTTTTCAGGGAAAAGTGAAGGTAAGTAGACTCTCTTTATCATACATTACATATATGACTTTTCTTATAGATCCAGATGTTTATTTGGAAAATTTTTTCTTCTTCTCACTTCTGAGACTCAGAAGAGGTTAATTTTTATTTCTTCAGTCTGCAGGCCGACGCTCTATCCATTGAGCCAAACCAGTTAGGGCTGGATTATCTTTCTTAATCCTCTCCCCGATTTTTATTTCTTTATTTAAAATTCTGGAGGCGAAAGCACAGGTTAAGGGAAAATGACTGCTTGTGTCTGGGATCAGGCAGTAGGGGCAGCAGGCATCAGCCTCTGATAATTCACTCCTACGTGTTCCACTGCATGTGGAAGCTAGACAGGGAAAGACCCTGTTACTGGTTGAACTTGAGGATCTGCTAGGACTCATACAGAAAGGTTCCAGGCATGATCAGAGTGTTGATTTGCTGGCGTCCAAGGTTTATGCTGACTCTTGGGTGTAGGTATCATTGCCGACTCTCTAATTCTAATGCTAAACTTTTTGACATATTGTAGGTTTACTTTGTCTTTTTCAGAATCCTTTTGCTTTATGAGCGAGATCAAAATGATTTTTGTTATTAAGGCCACGTGTTTAACAGTATGAAAAGACTAAGCTGTACTTAGCTTTAGTCCAGCTAGACAAAATGGCTAAATGTGAAGTATCACTTCCCTCTCCCTCAGAAGTTTATGAACATTATTTTTATGAATTGCTTTTGCATTATGTCTAAAAAAGTAATATTAATGTCTTACAACATTGCTATTTTATTATTGTACGTTAGAAGTAATGCTGAATCAGGCCCAGCCAGTGTAGCTCAATGTGACCCATGAGCTCAGAGGTCATGGTTCAGTTCCTGGTCAGGGCACATGCCTGGGTTGCAGGCTTATTCCCCAGTAGGGGGCGTTGAGGATGCAGCTGACCCATAATTCTGTCTCATCATTGATGTTTCTATCTCTCCCTCTTCCTTCCTCTCTCTAAAATCAATAAAAAACAAAAATAAAAAATAATACTAAATCATACTCTACTGTTTGGAAGAGAAATCTCTTTAGCAGTGATATTATTTTTCCAAGGAGCCTCATATTTTGTTACTGTTAGTGTTGAGCCTATAATTTTCAGTTTTGAGTAACTTTATTCTGCCTTGGGTGTTCCTAGTTCTATGCTGTATTCCACCTACACCAGGAAAGGCTATTTTGTTGGTTTTTTTTTCTTCAGTACTATTTGAAGATCTCAACCTGCTTCTCATCAGAGAAAAGATTGTTAATCTGTGGAGGCTCTCCTTAGAGAAACTATCTTTTTTATGACTGTATTTGTATGTATTCATTTTGGTCAGATATGAAAAGGTTACCTCTGAAAGCTGTCAGATTAGGTGATTATCTAACTGAATTACAGTCAGGTCAAGCTGAGAATAACTACATCAGGATTATAAAACTGAACTGAAAATTTCATCAGAAGGCTAGGTCCCAAACAATATTACACTCTTGCTCCTCCCTGCCCCATTCACAGTCCAAAATTTGAAAAAAAAAAAAAACCCCCAAAAACAAAACTAAAGGTTTTTATAAGAAAACACATCACTTGTAATCCCACAACTCCAAAATCACTGATAATGATAATGGCTAAGTCGACATGCAATTTTCTTCTAAGAAATTTATAAATATGATTTCATTTAACCCTTTCAACAACCTTAGAGGTATTATATATATATATATATATATATATATATATATATATATATATATATATATATTTACTGTTTTCAGAGAGGAAGGGAGAGGGAGATAGAAACATCAGTGATGAGAGAGAATCATTGATTGGCTGCCTCCTGCATGCCCCCAATGGGGGATCAGGCCCGCAACCTGGGCATATGCATATGCTCTGACGGGGAATCGAATTGTGACCTCCTGGTTCTTAAGTCGACGCTCAACCACTAAGCCAGGTCGGCTGTGCTAGGAGGTATTACAAGGAAAATGAGTCCCAGAGCCATTTAGCAGCGCAGCTAAAATCATATGACTTGTAAGTAGCAGACTTTGGATTCCAAGCAGGCAGTTTGGCTCCAGGATCCATGCTCTTAGTTACTATCTCATACTGCTTCTCTGTTAACATTTTGATAATAATGATTGTTTATATATGTATACTTTAATAATAGATATATTATAGTTTTGTATATTATTATTTCCATTTTAATAATAGATATATTATAGTTTTATATATAACTAGAGGCCTGATGCACAAAGATTCATGCAAGAATAGGCCTTCCTTCCCTCCGGCACCCAGGACCCGGGCTGCTTCGCTCCGGCTGCCGCAGCCACCCACCAGGACCCGGGCTGCTTTGCTCCTGCCACTGCCAGGCATTTGGGACTGGAGCTGCGTTGCTCCAGCCTCTGCCACCACCCACCGGGGGCATGCTCTGAGCCATGCCTTGGCCTCTCGGAGCATGCCCCCCCACCCCTGGTGTGTGTCCACTGAGGCTGGGGGCGGCATGAAGTCCCCTCCCTCCCATCTGTGCACGCAGCTCCTTCTGAGCGGTCATGATGCAGCCTATTCCTGAACCGGTTGTGACGCCCGGCTAATTTGCTTATTACTGCTTTATATATATAGACTAGAGGCCTGGTGCACAAAAATTTGTGCACTCGGGGGGGAGGGGGGGGTCCCTCAGCCCGGCCTGTGCCCTCTCGCAGTCTGGGACCCCCTCGGGAGATAATGACCTGCTGGCTTAGGCCTGCTCCCGGGTGGCAGAGGGCTGGCCCAATCCCTAGGTGCAGCCCCTGCTCGGGCTCAGAGCAGGGCCGATAGGGGAGTTGGGGCGCCGCCCTGTCATGCACAGAGCAAGGCAGATTGGGAGGTTGTGATGCCACCCTCAGTCACGCTCAGGGTAGGGCCAATTGGGGGGTTGGGGCACCGTCCCCTGTCACACTCAAGGCAGGGTCGATGGGGAGGTTGCGGCACCACCCCCTGTCACGCACAGAGCAGGGCCAATCGGGGTTGGGGCACCGCCCTCTATCACCCACAGAGCAGGGCTGATCAGGGGGTTGGGGCGCCGCCACTCTCACACTCAGGGCAGGGCCGATGGGGAGGTTATGGCTCTACCCCATCACACACAGAGCAGGGCCCGTGGGGGGGGGGGGTTGGGGAGCTCCCCCCTATCAGGCACAGAGAAGGGCTGCTCAGGGGGTTGGGGCCCCGCCCCCTGTCACACACAGAGCCGCAGGGCGATCAGGGGGTTTGGGCGCTGCCCCCTGTCACACTGATCCCGGTGCCGGGAGGCATATTACCCTTTTACTATATAGGGTAGAGGCCTGGTGCATGGGTGGGGCCGGCTGGTTTGCCCTGAAGGGTGTCCTGGATCAGGGTGGGGGTCCCCACTGGGGTGCCTGGCCAGACTGGGTGAGGGGCTGAGGGCTGTTTTCAGGCTGGGAGTGACTGAAGTTCCCAACGGCTCCTTTTTTTCTTTTTTTTTTTATTCTGGGCCAGCTTTACCTTGAGGCTTGGCTCCAGCTCTTAGGCCTCCGTGGCTAAAAGTAGGTTTCTGGCCTTTGCTTACAATGTTGCGAATCTGCTGGCTGAAGTCCGGCGGTATTTGTTACAGTGTTTCTTAAACTGCCTGCTAAGAGGCCTGCAGCCGCAGATGGGGAACGTTGGTTTCCTCCAACGATCCTCCGTCACTGAGGCAAGCAAGCCTCATGTTAGTTTCAAGCTACCTGGCTGCCGGCCGCCATCTTGGCTGACAGTTAATTTGCATATCTCACTGATTAGCCAATGAAAAGGGTAGCGGTTGTACGCCAATTACCATGTTTCTCTTTTATTAGTGTAGATTATTCCCATGCCCACTCGCTTCCTTAACCTATGTCTTAGTCAGCTCAGGCTGCTTTGACAAAAGACCATAGACTGGGAGGCTTAAACCAAAGACACTTACTTTCTCACAGTTCTGGAGGCTGGGAAGTCCTATGAAGGTGCCAGCAGATTTGGTGTCTGGGAGGGCTCTCTTCCTGACTTGCAGATAGCCAGCCTTCTTGCTGTATTCTCACATGGCAGAGAAAGAGAGAGTTTGGGTCTCTTCCTCTTCTTATAAAGACTCTAATTCCATCATGGGGACCCCACCCTCATTACCTCAACTGACCCAATTACCTCCCAAAGGCCCCACCTTCAAATACCCTCACGGGGGCTTCCATATAATTTTAGGGGATATGCAAACATTTATCTCTAATCGCCTAGATTTCTAGAAATGGCTTTACTGGATCAAAGGTTATGGCATTTTAGGCTCTTGATACATAGGATGAGATTGCATTTTGTCATGGAAAGGATGTGCTAATTTATACCCCTTCCAATCACTGTGCCAGCTGACTTTACCCCTCCATTGTCAGCATTAAATATTATATTTTTATCTTTACTGTTAACAGTGGTATCTCTATAGTTTTAATTTGTATTTTTTTTATTACTTATGAGACTGAGCAATTTTTGTCTATTACCATTTGTATTTATTCATTGTGAATTCTCTGTTCATATTATTTGCCCATCTGTAATGGGCACTTTAGCATTTTTATTCAGTTTATGAGCTTTTTATATTTTTAGGATATTATCCCTTTGTTGAATTTGAAACATCCATCCATTTTATACACTTTGTTGTTTGTATTTTGTTTTTATTTGTGAAGTTTTCCAATAGACCTTTTAAGTTTTCAAGTAGTCTGATTTATTCTTTTTGTCATTTCTTCCATTACTTTTATGCTTGCTTGGTTCATTTTTAATATTACTATAAGCAACTTTATTTTATTTTTATTTTTATTTATTTATTTATTTATTTATTTATTTATTTATTTATTTATTTTATTGCTTAAAGTATTACAAAGGGTATTACATATGTGTCCATTTTATCCCCCCACCCTAGACAGTCCCCTAGCCTCCCCTATCCCCCAGTGTCTTATGTCCATTGGTTATGCTTATATGCATGCATACAAGTCCTTTAGTTGATCTCTTACCCCCCTACCTCCTGACCCCCAACCCTCCCCGGCCTTCCTGCTGCAGTTTGACAATCTGTTTGAGGCAGCTCTGCCTCTGTATCTATTATTGTTCAAAAGTTTATAATGGTCTCTATTATCCATGAATGAATGAGATCATGTGGTATTTTTCCTTCATTGACTGGCTTATTTCACTTAGCATAATGCTCTCCAGTTCCATCCATGACGAAGCAACTTTATTTTATTTTTAAAAAAATATATATTTTATTGATTTTTTACAGAGAGGAAGGGAGAGGGATAGAGAGTTAGAAACATTGATGAGAGAGAAACATCGATTCAACTGCCTCCTACACACTCCCTACTGGGGATGTGCTTGCAACCAAGGTACATGCCCTTGACCGGGATCGAACCTGAGACCCTTCAGTCCACAGGCTGACGCTCTATCCACTGAGCCAAACCGGTTAGGGCTATTATAAGCAATTGTAGTCAAAGAACAATATAGTACAATGTTTGCTATATCTAGTAAATGCATACTTAGAATCTTTACATAGTTATAATTATTTATGTCCTTTAATATATTATTTTAGATAAATATTTTCATGTTACACATTCTTGTCATTTTATTTAAAATATTTATTTTATTTTATTATTATTTTTTTTTTTAAGAGAGAGAGAGACAAGAAGGGAGAGGGAAACATCAATCGATTGCCTCCGGTACATACCCCGCCTGGGGACCATTATTGTCATTTTAATACTTTTATATTATTCTACCATGCTAACTAGTTATATAGTATTCTGTCTTGTTAAATTGGGCATCATTGTTCATTTTAATTATTTCAGGTTTTAATATATATAGCATAATCATCTTTCTAAAAATTATAGCCTCTCCATTTTGAGTTATTTCTTTTTTAAAAAATATATTTTTATTGATTTCAGAGAGGAAGGGAGAAGGAGAGAGAGATAGAAACATCAGCGATGAGAGAGAATCATTGATTGGCTGCCTCCTGCACACCCACAGTGTGGATCCGGGCATGTCCCTGACTGGGAATTGAACCTTGACCTCCTAGTTCATAGGACAACGCTTAATTACTGAGCCATGCTGTCTGGGCATTGAATTATTTCTTTAGAACATAATTCTAAAAGCAGAATTATACTAGGTCTAAGTATATTAACAGTGATGTTATTAGGTCACAGAATATAAGTGATGTTTAGTTTCTGTAACTTTTCTTTGATTTGCTCTTTTGAAATGTTGAATGGTATATAATACCGAGTTATATACACTTCTAATTCTACTTTATAATTTTTATTTACTTTTCAAATTTAAAAAAACCTATAATGAGTTCTTAGTTCTCATAGTATGAACTGTTATCAAGGCTAAGTATTTTTCCATGTATTGACTTAACATTTAAATTCTGCTTTGACTTTCTGTAAAACACTTTATCTAGAAAGTTATTAGCCTGAGCTACTTAATGCTAAAGGCTTCCAAAGACTGAGCAGGAGAGTGGTACTTAACTGACCCCATACCAGGGCATCACTCCTTCCTTTGGAGAAATTGCAAATAAAATTTGGACCTTTTGTCAAACAATCTTTAAATCACTGTTTGGCACACATTTGCTATATTTTTAAACTTTTGAAAAACTTACCTTTTGGCATTTTTGTAATCTTGTGACTTTTCTTTTAATTTCAGAGAACACATTTTACAGCTGGCTAGAAGGTAATTGAAAACTTTTCAACAAATTTAAATGATTTCTCCCCCTCATTTTTAAAAAGACACATGAAGTTAATTTCATCACCTTACACGTTTCACATATGAAATGTCTATTTCCAAATTCCCTCTTTTAGGTCTCTGTGTAGAAAAAAGAGCCTTCTACAGACTGATATCTGGCCTGCATGCAAGCATTAATGTGCACTTGAGCGCACGGTATCTTCTACAAGGTATGTGATGTTTACTTTCATTCCCTTGACCACACTTTGTTTCAGGTATTCTTAACATTTTCTTGGTATTTACCTGAATGGAACACTATTAACCTTACTGAGTATTAAGCAGGAAAAGTTCATTCTTAAATGGTAGTAATCAGGAATACAGGAACTGTAGTTACTATAAGGAAAAGTTCAGCATTATCTTAGCTCTTTACCTTCTTTTAAGAAGCTGCTCAAAACTTTACACATCTCTCTGGAAATGCTCTTCTGTTGTGAGAACTGAAACAGCACAGATTGTTATTCTTTAGATATTACTGTATCGGAACTCATTTATCTGTGTGCCAGCATCAGGCCTGAAGTTGAATGGGTAAAAGCATTTTCTGTTGCTCTTTAGCCTTTAAGAATGCTCTTCAAAATGAGACCATGATTGATTTTCATGAGTAATATATTTCTTCTGGAACTAAAGTAATTTTTACATTTTAGAAATAAACTGTAGTAACCTGAAGGCTTCAAACTCATTAGTAATACTGGATAGTCATTTTTAATTGTGTCTTTTGGTCTTATGAATACATTTATATTCAGAAACTTGATTTTTATTGAACCTGGTTTCTCAGTAAAACATTTAATTTATTTTCCTTTTATGCATGTGTTCTAGAAGATAAAATATTAATATAGAACTATTAAAGGCTAAGTTATGAAAAGTTTTCATGGTTATATTATTATATATTTTAGTATATAAAATTAAATTAATTTCTGTAGCTATAAACAATCTAATGTAATTTTATCTAATTAAGCCTACTTAATTTTAAAATTAAATTTTTAATATTTAATTCTTTTGTCTTCTTAGATACCTGGTTAGAACAGATATGGGGACACAACGTAACAGAATTTCAGCAGCGGTTTGATGGAATTTTGACTGAGGGAGAAGGTCCAAGAAGACTTAAGAATTTGTATTTTCTCTACTTAATAGAATTAAAGGCTTTATCTAAAGTGGTACCATTCTTTGAGCGCCCAGATTTTCAACTCTTTACTGGGAATAAAGTTCAGGATGCAGATAACAAAATGTTACTTCTGGAAATACTTCATGAAATCAAGTAAATGATATTTTTACACTTATATGTATATATTTTAAAATATATTTTTATTGATTTTAGAGAGAAAGGGAGAAGGAGAGAAAGATCAATGAAGAGAGAGAATCATTGATCGGCTGCCTCCTGCACGCTCCCCACTAGGGATCTAGGCTGCAACCTGGGCATGTGCCCTGACAGGGAATCAAACCGTGACCTCCTGGTTCATAGGTTGATGTTCAGCTGCTGAGCTATGCCGGCCGGGATACACATATATTAATAGAAGAGTGACAAGTGGTATCCAAAATTAAATTCTTAAATATGCAATATAGAGAAAGAAAAACTACTTAAAAAATAATTAACAGCAAATTTTGCTCATAGGCCTTTAGAATTGATTTATGGTTTTGTTTTAACCTGGGTACTAAAAAGCATATATTTTTAATTTTAAGAGCTATTCTTTTAGTAATTAGATACCTGCATTATTTTCACATTTAATTGAATAGGTTGGATTTGGGGCCAAACTTCAATTATATTTTGCAGTTAGCTTTTAGATTCAAGGGTAAGAATTTGCTTGGGGGCATCAGAGTGTTCCTTTTACTCTATTTTCTACTCTATTTTAATTATATGATTCATCACTGACCAGCAAAATATCTTTTTAGCAGACCTTTTAATATTTTCTAAAATATAAAAATGAATATTCTCTGTTTTAAAATGCAGGTCATTTCCTTTGCATTTTGATGAGAATTCGTTTTTTGCTGGGGATAAAAAAGAAGCAAACAAACTAAAGGTAATTATTTTATACTTTAACTTAATTTTTAGATACAAACTCTTAGGCAGGAATGAATATAAACCCATGTTTTTATCCTTAACAATAAATATTGATATACATCCTGAAATTATAAGAAAAATCAGAGTCCTACTGTTTCTTTTCCTCAAAAAAGGGAAGCCCAAAAAGCAGGTCCAACTTATGATTTAGTTTGTGTTGTGTTAAAAATAACAACGGAAATCTGTGGGTTCCATACTGATAGGCTCATGTAATAAAGAGAGGTTATAAATTAAAGAAGCAGGATCTCTAGATCATGAGTGGAAGTTATAGTCTGTCTTTGGTTAGAGAGAATTCTGAAAATGGTTTTCGTTAAATTAAAGGATTCCTTTAGGGGAAGAGGCACAATGTTGTTTTGTGATTCATCTTATTCAATGGGAATGAAAGGCATTTAGGAGTGCCAGCAGGTAGCTGTGGCTAGAACAGAAGACCTGATACCCCACAAAATGGAATGTTTTTGCCTTGCCTCTTTTTGTTTATTGATGTGTGTGTGTGTGTGTATGTATATATAAATTTTTAATTACAGATGACATACAGTATTATATTAGTTTAGGTGTACAATTTGCCTTGCCTTTTAAAGAGTTATAACCTCAGGCAAGACCATTTTTGTGTCTATTTGCATCAAAATATGACAAATATAAAATAGTACTAAGAAGATTTATTAAATGCTTACTGTGTGGAAGGCATGATTTTTGTCATTAAAGGGAGAGACAGCTCCTATCCTCAGGGGATTTCTAGCCCATCTGGGGACTCAAGTAAAATTATACTACTGTTCTTTGTCACAAAGGTATGTGTAAGTAAAGGTGGGTGGCCTTCAGGAACATTGAGCTAATTTCATCAGAATATTTTTAACAGTCTTCCTCTGTTTCTTGTTCTTTGTTTCTTACTGTAAGGAAAGAACCTGATTTTATGCCATTTGCAAGCAAAATCCTTTTTGCAGTCAAGTTTTGTGCTGTTAGATAACAGTTATTTTTGACCTCCCATCTACCTCCTACTTAAAGCATTCTTGCTAGAAATACATACCTCACTGCTTATATAACCTCCCAAACAGCTTCCAGGAACTTAGAAATGAGGGGGAAGATGCTGTAATAAGATCCGCCCCCTCCATACTAGTTTCAGGATCTTCCTTATTTTTAGGCTACTTGCTGGTTTATTGTAGAGTTTTTCGGCATTCACTCTTTTTTAGATTGCGTAGATTAGAAATATTTCTCACAATGTTTTAATTTTATCAGAACGAAAACCCTCAAGTTTGATGTCCTGTGGCATTTAACAGATAACTTTTCAAAATCCTTTTACAAGAAAGGAGTAAAAAAAACCCAAGAGAATTTGTTAATATTGGGGATTTACTTTCTTAAAATAGTAGTTTATGGTGAATATCATGGATTTGAACAGTCACACAGGTTCATTTAAAAGTCTTATCTTTTCTCCTTTATGCTCTATCAGTGTTTGGTTAGAAATAGAAGACTTGCATGAGAGAGGATTGTTTCGTGTTCAGTTCAAACTAGAATACGATTTTACTTGAAGGCTTAAAAACATTTGAGAATTGGATGAGAATTGTTTTTTGGTCAATTGGTTTCATGGAATATAAGTCACAGTATATAACCACAGCATGTTTGATTATTCTACCCCCGGTTATACTTTTAATTGTTGATCTAAAAATTGGACACACACAGGGGAATTTGTAAGTGACTTAGGTTCTGGTTATTTTTTGGATCATAAGTTTTTCTCATCTGAGATAACTTTGGAATATATGCAGGATATTGGACATTGATTGCTATTTGTGGAAATCTCAAGGATTTTCTCCTGTTCTGAGTTAGTTAATTTCTGGCTTATTAATTTGGTTCTAGCATATTAAGTTCACTTAAGCGCTGTGCTTGGTTTTAATTTTGCAGTGTTAGAAACTTACCCTCTCTGTATGTGCCATACAAAGATTTACTTAAGAGCTGCCTTACATTCAAGTATTTGAATTTACATGGATTCAAATACCGAATTTACACAGTGTCTACAAAAGCAAGCACAGTCTTTTATAACAAAGGTTTCCATCCTTTGCAAGTATGAAAGTCAAAAACTTTCAAGGACCTTACTCACTTTAAATTAGTAACATTTTAAAGTAAAAGTTGTGTTTTATTGATCATAACATTTTTATCCATTTGGAAATTTATAGTGCATAACAGGGAGCTATTTATTCAGTCTCTATACAATACTTGTCTATAAATGGATTTTGTAGGCCCTTGTAACAACTATTAAGTCTCCCAGAGGTCAACGCCTCATAGGATAGGCACATCTACTTTAGAGTAATTTTACTGCTCCCTTATTAGTGTTAAAAGTATGATTTTCCTGTAATTCAAAGTTGAAACATAAATTTAAAGAAAACCTCATATCAAATCACCAAAACCTTAAGAGTAATATGAGTAATATTACTGGGTACATATTTTTAAAAAGTAGATTTTAAGTTAGGATTCTGAGCTCAGCCCAAAAGATACAGAAACACAAGATATAAGTATTGCTAACATATGGTAAACATTAATAGTAATAATGTGGGCTTTGTATGAACACAAAATTTGTATTAAAAAAGATACAAGCTCTGGGATCCTATTAAAGATCTTTTACATGTTACAGCTGTTTCAGAGCCTCAAGCTGAATGAAACATCTGGGGAAAGACTGAATTGAGTAAATTAGAGTGAATTGAAGTCTGCTTTGAATAGTGGGTTCCAATCTTTACTGATTTATTCCCAGTTTTAGATCTCTGGTCCTGTTCTCTTCTGGTTGAGCCTAGTGTGTGGTTATTAAAAAAAAGAGAAGAACACTATATGCTCCCCAAATTATAGGTCAGTTGGTACACTGTATGTTTCATCTGAAATGTATGTCAGGTTTCCTGCTTACAGTACTGTAAGCTGATTCTAGTATCAGTCCAGGATAGAGGGAGTCACGTGGAGGATCAATTGATAATTCTTACCTTTGGAGTAAATGAAGATGTGTTCTTGGCTTCACTTCTCTTCTCCTTATTAGTTAAGGACATCTATTACTTTTGGATGAGCTGGATGTCTGTTGCCCTATTATAAACAATATAGTACCCTGATGTTCAAAGACATACACACATTTATTAAAAGTATAAAGACAAAAAATTCAGTTCGGCTGGTGTAGCTCAGTTGTTGAGCATTGACCTATGAAGCAGGAGATCATAGTTCGATTCATGGTCAGGGCACATGCCGGGTTGCTGGCTTGATCCCCGGTGTGGGGTGTGCAGGAGGCAGCCAATCAGTGATTCTCTCTTATCATTGATGTTTCTATCTCTCTTTTTCTCTCCCTTCCTCTCTGAAATCAATAACAAATATATATATATTTTTAATTCAGAATGTTCAATTTTACTTGTAATGGTTTCTTTATAAAACTTGGTAAAGGGTACATGGATGTTCACTATATTCTGTATATTTTTGAATAATAATAATAATAATGATAATATCTGATTTTTCTCACCTACTATGATTTTTTAACTACTATGAAGTCAAAGATTTTTATTTTTTTCTCTTCCATCTCTTTCTTTTTTTTTTTTTTTTTGGTAAATGACGCCATCCAACCCTTGTTCCCTCTTTGACATAGTTAATAGTCACATACAACAGAATACCTCACAGGCATTCAGAAAATAGTATTTGACTATATACTGCAGCTTAATATAATTTTGTTACTTGTTCTTAGGAGGAATTTCGACTGCATTTTAGAAATATTTCAAGAATCATGGATTGTGTTGGTTGTTTTAAATGTAGACTGTGGGGAAAGCTTCAGGTAAGCAAATCTATCTCAATCCTATTTTTCATTTATTCTTTACACAAAGCATTTTCTGATATTTTCCTTTTTTCTTATTTCTATTATAGACTCAGGGTTTGGGTACTGCTCTGAAGATCTTGTTTTCTGAGAAACTGATAGCAAATATGCCAGAAAGTGGGCCCAGTTACGAATTCCAACTCACCAGACAAGAAATAGTATCATTATTTAATGCATTTGGAAGGTTAGTTTAAATGTATTAAAATTGTTTCTGCTATCAAGTAAGTCTAATGCAACATATATACTCTCAGATAAAACTGGGTAAGGAATATCCTTTAGAGTGAAATTATCTCATTATGGAATTCTAGGATCTTATGATACCTTAAGTATGTAGATACAAACAATCATTACGTGATATTCTTTATTTTTATCTGTTGACTTTTATAGTCATGATTAGTTTACTGCTTGGACCTCAAAATTCATCGTACTGAATTTGTATATTTTTTAATTATTATTATTATTTTTGTTGTTAACCCTCATCCAAGGATATATTTCCATTGATTTTTTTTAGAGAGTTGAAGGGACAGACGGGGAAAGGGAGAGAGAGAAACATCAATCTGAGAGGGAAACATTGACTGGTTGCTACACTTGCTCATTTGGACTGGGGCTGGGGATTGAACCTGCAACCCAGGTACATGCCCTTGACCGGGAATTGAACCCTCGACCCTCCAGTCTGTGGGCTGACGCATTAACCCCTGAACCACATGGTCTAGGGCTCCAATTATTTAAAAGTAGTTTCTTGTGCTGCCCAAATATCTTTTTAATATATATTTCTTATTGATTTCAGAGAGGAAGGGAGAGGAAGAGAGAAATAGAAACATGTGATGAGAGAATCATTGATTGGCTGCCTCTACATGCCCCCTACTGGGGATTGAGCCTGCAACCCAGGCATGTGCCCTTGACTGGAATCAAACCCTGGGCCCTTCAGTCCACGGGCCGGTGCTCTATCCACTGAGCCAAACCAGCTAGGACCCAAATATTTTTTATAGGTCCTGGAAAAACTCATGTTTTGTATAGGTGTAGATGTAAAATTTCTTTGTAAATTCACCCCTATGTAAAAAGGTTAATAATTCTTTAAAAATAATTTAATTTCATAAAAATGATTGGAAGATAAATTTGAAATAAGGCACTTACATTATTAAATTTAAGTATATCTGTACTTCTTTCTGGTCTCTCATATATAAAGATGCAGAGATTTGGAAAAACTAATATTTTCTAAGGACTAACAGATATGATTTAATATTTTGGGTTTGAAATAATTGACCTCCAAAATTATTCTTTTTTGTTGTTATTAATCCTCACCCGAAGGTATTTTTACACTGATTTTTAGGGAGAGTGGAAGAGAGAGGGAAAGACAGAAACATTGATGTGAGAGAAACACATCAATTGGTTGCCTCCTGCATGAGCCCTGACCAGGGCCCGGGTAGGGGAAGAGCCTGCAATCAAGTTATGTGCCCTTGATGGGGAATCAAACCCGGGACCCTTTGATCCATAGGCCAATGCTCTATCCAATGAGCCAAACTGGCTCAGGCCAAAATTATTTTTTAGTACCCAGAAGCTTGACAGTTATATTTCATTGAGTACTCTGCTACTTCTTTCATGGTGGTGAGCAGAGCTAAACTGCACTTGAAGTAATGAACAAACTTTACTTTTTATAAAAATTAGTAAGAACAATTTGATCACATGTTTACTATTCTTACTCTTTAAAGTCCAAACGCTTTGGTTCTTTGTATATTTACTAAATATGATGATTAGTTTTCAGCACTTGTATACTTATGCATATTTAAAATGCATATTTTAATGATCTACTTATATGTATGTACTTTAAATACTAAGCATATGAATATACTTATGATTACTTAAAATAACGAGAATTTTAATATTTTTGTACTTTGTAATTCTATAATTTAAAACTGTAATAATAAGTTATGAATACTTAAATATAACAAATTTCTGGGCAATACTATCTTAGTTTTACCACATCAAGTTAAGAACTAAAGTACATCAAAATAGATTAAATGATTTATGTACCTTTAAATTTGTTGAAATAAATTACTTAAAAAATTTTTTTCTGTGCTCGATAAGTGCAAAGTGAATAACTTTCAGAGAAAAGTTACCTAAGATAATTTCTGAGTGAAAAAAAAAATTTGTTTGTTACAGAATTTCTACAAGTGTGAAAGAATTAGAAAACTTCAGGAACTTGTTGCAAAATGTTCGTTAAAGAAAATGAGTTGAGATGTGCCTGTTTTGGACAATGGAGGTCAAAGAGTGGAATTTCATTCAAAGGCATAACAACGACAGTCTTAAGGCAAATATTTTATAAAGCTGCTTTTGTAAAAGGAGAATTATATTATTTTAAGTAAACATTTTTTAAAATTGTATTGTCTATGTATAATATTGTGAATAAAAGATACTTTGGTAATGTGGTACAAATTTTAAAGTTTAATATTGAATAAATCAGGATTATTAAATTCATATATGTTAGCAGTACCTGATGTTCTAAGTCTCTCAAACTAGAATTTTGTGTAAGATGTAATATAAATAAAACTATGGCCAATGTGACAAGTGTTTAATAAAAAAATACTAAGGAGGCTCATGAATAACCCATAATTAACAGCCTAAAAGTTTTCAATACATTTAGACTTAACTGATTTAGTAAATAAAAATACAGAATGCCCAGTTATATTTGAGTTTCAGATAAACAAAAACTTTTAAAAATATAAGTATGTTGCATGCAATATTTGGGACATACTTAAAACAAAAAAATTATTCCTTATTTAAAATTCAAATTTAACTGGTTAGCTTTGTGTTTTATCTGGCAACTCCAAAATATATTGATATGAAAAAAATGTCACTTTTAGAATTATGTTACTATTTTGATTGGCTTGGTTTTGTTTGTTGAAAGATACAATCAGAACTAAATGGTATAGGGGATTTCTATGCATTGTGAAAAGTTGAAAAGATTTATACATTTATTCTCATAATACTTTACCTAATATTGAATAAATTTAGGAGAAATCTTTTATTTTTATATAATTTCAAATTTACAGGAAAGTTTCTAGGATAGTACGAAGAACTTTTATCCAGATTCATTGATTGTTAATATTTGCTTTATCTTTCTTGCTCTCTCTATATACACATACTATTTTTAACTCAATCATTTGAAAGTCAGTGACAGGCCCTTTGAACCCTACATACCTTAGTTTGTAATACTGAGTAATTTATTTAATATGATTTTTTTCAGGAAAAAAAAATCTGGAACTGTAATGTGATAAGCCTTACAATAAGGAATCATTTTGAGTTTGTTTTGTCGCCCTTTTAATGTTTGATCTGTAAACTCACAGGGATGTCATTTAATTTATTTTTTGGTATTCATTTCCTTTTTCTCCTTAAAAACTGAACTTTTGGAGGTTTTATTAGTGAAAGCTCTTCAATGATAAAAATTTTTGAAGGGGTTTGGGAATTTATATCACATGGTGGTTATAGAGAAAAAAGAAACTATACCTCAAAATTATGTGCCTCTTTATATGTCACATTATTAATGAAGTAGGGTTTATTTATATAATGGTTTAGAAATGTCATTTTACACTGCTGTATTCTTTTTCTTCTCTGTGTCCCTAAGACCTGGTGTAGTGTTAAACACATAGTGGGTATCCAATAAATATTTGTTGAATGAATGTATGAATATGTACTCTGTATATTTTAAATGAATAATTTCAGAGCTAAGTTTAACAATATGTTGTATTTCCCTTTTTCCCCTTCATTTGAATAGGGTAGGAAAAGAAAGACATTAACTTACTAGTTAAATCAATATTCTTGGAGACTCAAAGGACTATGAAATAATTACCATATATAAAAGTTTAAGGACATTTGTAGTGCTCTGAAAATGTGGTAGATGGATTTAAATGGTAATTTGCCTGTATACCTCTCTCATGCCCCTGCCCTTTTTTAACAGCCAAAATTTTTTTGAAATAAATTCCTATCTTCACTTTGTCACCTTCCACTTGCTCTTTAGCTAAAATCGGGCTTTTGGCTCTGTAGTTCTTAACAATTTCTTCCTTTGAAGTCTAAACTCCCAGTTCTAAATCCACAGTTCAGGTCAAAAGGCATTTCTTATTTGACTTTATTTTTTATGCATTTGACATTGTTGACAACCCCTTCTTTAAAAATCCCCTTCTAAACCTCTGATTTCCTTATATTTCACTTAATCCTGGATGCCTTTCTTTTACCTGATTTAATTTATACTCCTCAGGCTCTCATTCTTGCTCTCTTAATCACCACCACTTCTTACTTTTGGGTAATTCCAATTCAGTGATTTCTAAATCCTTATCTTTAGCTCAGACTTCTCCATCTGTCTACGACATATCTTTACTTGGTTGTCTTAAAGCATTCATTCTCCCCCAAGCCTACTCTTATACCTATGTTCCTTACTCTGATTAAATTCAGAATCATTATCATCTAAATTCTCTAGGCTCACTCCTTTCCTCCATCTTACCCCTATCCAGTCAGTGTCTAAGTGCTAGGGATTTTATCTCCATATTTCTGATACATCACTGTCTTTTCATTTTAATTGATTGTTCTTACCTAAAGTACTACACTAACCTGTCTTATACCCAGCCTGTTTTTTCTGTTTTGTTCCACGATGCTACTAGAGTGGGTTTTCTAGAAGCACTCTAACAAGGTTCTCTGATGTGTGTCTCCCAGTCCCACGTCCCCCACCACCCACATTTTGATAAAATGGACTTAGAGTTCTTCAAATGCACCATGGTCAGTCCCCTACACCTTGGTTCATGCTGTTCTCTTTGCATCAATTTGCCCTAGCTATCCTTCCCCACCTGGAAAATTTCTGTCCCCCTGAAGGCCCCCATAAAGCATCACCTCTGTGAAATCTCTCGTTTCATCCCAGGAGGACCATAACTAACTTCCTTTATTTGTGTTACCACTGTAATTACAACCTACCTCTATTGTGGCACTTATTGTACTGTATTATTTTTGTTTTTTAAAGCCTCCTCTACTAGAATGTGAGCTCCTTAAGGGCAGGAAAAGGAACTTGATCCATTTTTGCATCTCTATAGCATAGTTTTTGGCATATGAACACTTAATAAATGAATGTTTGTTGAATAAATTGCTTTTAAAATAATAACTTTATTCTACTAGAGGTCATATTTTCACTCCAAATGTTCTTCACAGCAACAGTCAGTGGATTCCCAAAGATCTGTGGACTTTAGGGGAGTCAATAAAGGTCCTGAAATTGTATTCAAAATTTGGTGTGGTTTTGGTGGACTATGAAAACGGTCAATTATGGAAAAAATAGTAAGACCTCTTCTTTCAGGGGAAAAGGTAACATCATTGAGGAATTTTTGAATAATCAAAGAATAACTGCGCAAGATTATGGGCTAAATTTATCCCTATCCTATCTAATAATAGACAAACATGGTAATTAACTGTAACTTTGCTACCCTTCCCAATGGCTAATCAGGGTGATGTGCAAATTAACTGCCAGCAAAGATGGCGGCTGGCAGCCAGGCAGCTGAAGCGAACAGGAAGCTTGCTTGCTCCAGTGATGGAGGAAGCCAAGGTTCCCCGCCTGCTGCTGCCGGCCTCTGAGCTGCACTCTAAGAAACAATGTTGCAATTATAGAAGCTAAACAAACCCAGAAACCTGCTTTCAGCCGTCAGAGCTGGAGCAAGCAGGACCACAACAATGTTGCAATTATAGAAGCCAAACAAACCCTAGATTCCTGCTTTCAGCAGCCGAGGTCTCAGAGCTGGAGCCGAGGCTCAGAGCTAAAGCCAGCTCTCAGTTCCAGTGACAGCCATAGAAGGTAAATAAATCCCAGAATTAAAAAAAAAAAAGGAGAGGTTGGGAGCTTCAGTCACCCGACAGCCTGAAAACGGCCCTCAGTCCCTTACCCAGACTGGCCAGGCACCCCAGTGGGGACCCCCACTCTGAAGGGGGTGTGACCAGCTGCAAACAGCCATCAGCCCCTCATCCAGGCTGGCCAGGCACCCAAGCAGGACCCCCACCCTGATCCGGGACACCCTTCAGGGCAAACCAGCTGGCCCCCACCCGTGCACCAGGTCTCTATCCTATATAGTAAAAGGGTAATATACAAACTGACCCTAACAGCAGAAGGACTGGGAATGACTGGTCACTATGACACACACTGACCACCAGGGGGCAGATGCTCAATGCAGGAGCTGCCCTCTGGTGGTCAGGGCGCTCTCACTTGGGAGGAGCTCTGCTCAGCCACAAGCAAGGCTGATGGCTGCCAGTACAGCGGTGATGGTGGGAGCCTCTCCTGCCTCCTCAGCAGCGCTAAGGATGTCCGACTGCAGTTTAGGCCTGCTCCCTGCTGGCAAGTGGACATCCCCCGAGGGCTCCTGGGCTGCCAGAGGGATGTCTGATTGCCATCTTATGCCCAATCCCCCATGGAGGGGGCCTAAGCCAGCAGGTGGTCATCCCGTAAGGGGTCCCAGACTGCGAGAGGGTACAGGCCGGGCTGAGAGGCCCCCCCCCTCCCCCCTGAGTGCACAAATTTTTGTGCACCGAGCCTCTAGTTTAAGGGAAAGGAGGGGGGTTATAAGTTATTTCATACAAGGATTTTTAGTGTTTAAATAAACATGTGCTATCTATATCGTTTAAAGTACAGTGTATAGCAGTTATCAAAATTACTGTATAATACTAAGGAACATGATGGTCAGGTATGAGTAATTACAAGCTCACTAGCAGAGTATATTGTAATTCCTCTTTTTTCTCTCTCTGGTAGCACTAGGGTTCTTATCCTTATGTAACAGAAACTCATTTGGTATAGTTCATTAAGAGAGATTAAGAAAACCAGACCTTCAAATAAAAGCACAAACACTTTTATTTTAACAGTAGTGTTTTGTTACAATTTAGTGAAACAACAAATAAATACATTCATTGACCACAGCTATACTTTTACAACCAGTTTGAAACTGATCATATAGCTGAGAAACACTGTTAAACAATAAAAAGGCAGCTATGCATAAAAAAGCTACTAGCTATAAATTACATCTTTAATAAAAACTACAACCAGCTATAGTGAGTGGTAAGAGTTTCAAAATTAATGGCCACCCAAATGAAATGATAAAAACAAGTACTGCTAATCACTGTAGAATTACACACTTAAGCAATGAAATGCATTGTTCTAATTAATGAACCAAGAGGAAGGTTTGAAATTGTCATCATGTGCTTCAGTGCAGGATGAACAAGGAATCGGTAGCCCTTTGATTTTATAAACAACTCCTTTCAAGACCAAACTTAAAGTGCTCCTAGTGCTTTGGAATTTTCAAGCAAAAATTGGGCCAGAAGCTTATATTTCTTTGTCTTTGGTGATGTATTGTGGGAGATGTGTATAAAGAGACAAAGGCAAGAATTTAGGTACCCTAGTCAGTCATAAGAATATATTTATAAATCTCAAATTTGGAGGAACCAACTAAAGCAATTGAAAGAACCAAGTTACAGTATTTTATCTAAAATACTTTTTTAAAAAAGTAATCTTTGCTTATCTGGTCAAATAGAAACATTATCTAGGGAAGCCTTCCTAGAAAAAAATGTCCTATATTTGAATCCCAAGGGTTAACACAAATCTTGTCATACAGCTTCAGATAATTAAATACCTAACATTATTAGGAAAATTAATAGTTGGCTTTCTGAAAAGAAATCTAATAACTGAAGTTGTAATCACAATATACTGAGCTGCATACTCTATTGTCATGTAAATACCAAGGTTAACTTCTGTAATATACATTTTAAAATAATTTGGTTACAATAAGAGAACTTATGAACCTAAAGTAGCATAACTATAGGTTTATGCTTCTGATTGAATTCAAAGTCATCTTGTATGATAAAAAGAATAAATTTATTTGGCTGTGTACCAGCCTCCCAAAAGACCGAAAGCATTAAAAATTTCATTTATTCCTTGGGGGTTTCATGTACTGTTATACTTTTGTGAAGTTACTGCATCCATTATTAAAAAGTTGAAAGGTATTTTAAGCGAGAGTAGAAATAAAACATAACTTTCAAATAAAATTAAGAGACAGAAAAGGACAGTTGTCTTATTAGTTCCAGTTCTGAAGAAACAGATCAGCAGACAATTGTATAAAGTTAGGTGTCTTAAAGTATGCTGTGACAGCTTCCCAATGTTGCCTGTTCCCTTGGCATCTTGAGGTATGCAGCAATCCTTCTCTTAATATAAACACTGGTAGAAAGTGCATTTTAAAATTCTCTATTACCTTAGCCTACCATATATTTTTTTAGATTTGGGATAGGACATTCAAGACAGTTTTAATATAATTCAAAAAGTATTCCAATGTTGCTAACCACTGGTTTTATACTTACCTAGTTAGTACCTTCATATCAGTTTGCTTATTTATATAGTGTTGGAATTAAATTTAATTTGGCTTTGCCCATATAAGATATAAAAATGTGAAAACTAAAGGAGGACTTATGTCTTACAAAGTATTGCACTTGAGTTCACTGCAATGATGTATCATGATTAAATTTACCTGAGGACAATCCTGCTTTTCTGGTAAAACCAGGTAAAATCTTGTTTCAGCTAAATCAAATGCTTTTGCAAATGTATTCATGTTTTAAGTTAGAATTGTATATTTCATGAATAACTCTTAAATGCATCTGTAAACTTGTTTAGTCCCAAGAGATTTCTACCAAAATACCCCTATGCAAAAACCACTATTGCTTTCTTGAAGAGTCATGCTTAACCTACTACATGTATCTTAATCAGACAAAATAATCACTTGACTACTTCTACTCAAAGTAGCCACATAATTTTCACTGGTGTACTTTCTTCTTGAAGAAATAACTGTGGCTTTCTAAAGAACACTGCTGGTCATCACTGTAAAGGTTTACTACTATCATTAAAAAAAAAAAAAGATTGTTTGAATAATTGAAGTTGGTATTTTATGATCATGCTTAAAAGAACTATCTTCAATGATTACATATTTTTTAGTATATTTAAAAAAAGAATAATACATTTTTATGCTTTAGTTCTGTGCACTTTTCACACTGTAAAATTTTTATTGGGTAAAAATTCCATATAGAGTACACCATGTAATACACGGATGTTTATTTTAATAGGAAAATTGCCTCTTAATTTGGTGTACAATATAATATCGCAGGGTGAACACTGGAGTATGACTTTGAGGACTGCAGTGTACTCTTCAGAACAAAGATAAAAGTGCAAATATGCAAATATGCTTTTGATGTTCCACAGTCAAGTTGTTTGGAGACCATCAAGGGCCTTAAGATCTAATCTCTCTTTTCTCCCACTCCAAATGTTCCATTTAACTTCACTGTACTATGAAGAGGTCAAAGTAATAGCTGTGTCCTCTGCTGAACACAGCCACATTTCCAGGCGTTGTTTTCAGTTGCAAAAGATAATGGAATGTTTATGTAGATGGCATTTAAATGCATTGAATACACACATTCATGAAAAACAACTGAAGAATCACAACTTGGTAATGCTGTCAGTTTTGTGGTGTTACATATAAGCTATGGTGATTGTTCAAATCGAAATTACTACAAGTGAAGAGCAAAGGAGCAGTATCTGTCATAGGTCCGTTCAGGTGGGGAGAGACGGTGTAGCTGTTGCTGCCACACCCTGCCATGGTGCCATACCAGCCCAACCCTTGTGAATTTGATAAACTGCAACAACAAAGAAAGCCACAGGACTGTGATCAGTATATAAGTCACACTGGCATTTTTAGTTTTCAATGAATTTTATAACATATTGAAATAACATAATGACTTTCTATAAAATTTAATGATTTTTACCTAATATCCTTGATTGTATATAATATATTACAAAATAATGAATAAATACCACTCAGAACTAGAACCTGATTAACAGATAATAATAATAGTACATATTATGTACTAGGTTCTATTCTAAGACATTTGGCATACACATGTAGAATTATGTATATATGCACACATACATGAAGATTACTATAAATGAGTATGTGTGCATATATACATAATTCTACATGTGTATGCCAAATGTCTTAGAATAGAACCTAGTACATAATATGTACTATTATTATTATTATTAAACCATTTTTTAGCCTGTTTTTCATCTGTAAAATAGGAATAATAGAATCTATAGGGCTGTTATGAAGATTACTATAAATGAAACAGCCCTATAGATTCTATTATTCCTATTTTACAGATGAAAAACAGGCTAAAAAATGGGTTAAGTTACAGATGAAAAACAGGATAAAAAACAGATGAAGTGAGGATCATAAAAAATGCTCTAGCAAGCTAAAAGCATTATATCGGTGTGTATTGAGGCTTTCATTTTGCCCTGATACACAGGTGAATGGTTTGGATTTGCAATGATTTTGGAATTAAAGAGGTCACAAATGATTTCCCTGCCATCTAAGGTTCCCAAGAGTTTTATCTAGGGTTTCACTGTGGATTTTGAATAGCACTAGTATATAGATAAGGAAATACATATGTATATACATATATATATATATATATATATATATATATTTTTTCACTATAACAGTATTTCTTTCCTGCTCACCAATGCCCACCAGCTTTGAACCAATAAAGGATCCTGAAATGAACTGGTACTATTTTACCCCAAAGGCTTAGAGTTCAATGATAGTTCTTTATAGTACAGGTCCCACCATGGATTTAACATCTGCTACTCTAAGCTTCAATATCAAATGATTTTATTTATTGATTTGTAACACCAAATCACCTACTACACATTTGGGTTAAAGCTTAGATTTGCTCCTTTAAATCTATTTTAGTACTAATTCAGTACATCTACCTTCCTTCTCTTGAACTTCCCAGTCTTGGCAGGTCATCATCACTATCATATCGTCTTGGATTGTCAAAAAAATAAGCTCTGGGACTATAACCGTGACTATTTATCATGCCAGCAGGTGCCTGTGAAAAAAGTATTAGATAACATATGAAGATTTACTTTTCAATTAAGACAGGAGGCTAGAATCTATAATGCTTTTTAGTCTTAAACTTTGCTAAACATAGACAGACAATCAATATAAATGTTCCATTATTTTTAAAAGTAAGGAGAACAGGCATTAGGGAATATTATGATATCTTACCAAATTCTGGTTTAATCTCTGTGCCCGGAAAAATAGTACCACCGACCATGCTGGCACATGTTCCCACAGAAAGAGGACCATTCCAAATACAATATACTCTTCTCCATTTACATCTTGCATATGAGCCTGTAAATAGAGTATGGCAGAGCAATATTGAAATCTGGTTTATGTATAATCGGTCACTCTCCACAATTAACTTGCTTCAGGTAGAGTAAGTTAAAATATATTAACTACAAGCACATAAAACTCTGAATTAATTTTCTATAATTTGTGGTTTCTCATGTAATCATATTTATCCTTTAAAGAATATAAAAATGCATTAATGCTACATAGAAGAAAAAGCTATCAACTTTTTCAATTTATCGATTTATGAAAATATTTTTAATACATGGATAATATGGAGTGATCTCATTTTCAGTCCCCATAGTTGGAAGAGAGTTACAAAATAGACTACCGGTTCCAGCTGCTCCATAGGCAAATAGCACATACCCGGAGTTAAAACTTAGAGAATGTAACATGTACATTGCTCAGCTCTTCTGTTACTTAAAAATATGCTTTTGGGCCTAATCTCCATGTTAAATTTGTTTCTATTCTACTAGATGTAGGGAGAGATAAGGGGGAAGGGGAGTGAAGAGAATCTGTTACATGTGTAAATTCCTTCTCTGTATAAAGGTAACTGATATTCTGCCCTGGCTGGGCAGCTCAGTTTGTTAGAGCATTGTCCCAAAACACCAAGGGTTCGATCCCTGGTCAGGGCACATGCAAGAAGCAACCAATGAATGCATAAATAAGTGGAACAACAAATCAATGTTTCTCTTTTTCTCTCCCTCTCTAAAATCAATAAATTTAAATTTTTTTTTAAAAAAGGTAACTGAATTCTGATATAAGGGGATTCTAGAATTCCTTAAATTCAGTACAAATTTAAATTAATATAAATAGAGATGACATATAGTATGTCAAAAAGCACTTTAAGGAAGGAGCTGGAGAACACTGGGAGTTTAAATATGCATAGCTAGAGTACTGTGAATTAGTATAGCAAACACCCAGGCAACCAAGGAACTATGAATGATCTTCCATTACCAAGACTGATTTGCCAATGATACATCTGGTCAGAGGTTAATTTCCAAAATATATAAAGAACTTACACAGCTCAACAACAGGAAGACAAACAATCCTATTTTTAAAAACGGACAAAGGATTGGAATAACTTCTCCAAAGAGGACATAGCCAACAGACACATGAAAAAATACTCAAAGTCAATAATTATCAAAGTCAATAATCGAACCAGGAGGTCATGGTTCGATTAGATCATGACTTAAACATCTAAAAATAAACAAAATATTTAGGTTATATGTAGTGCTTGGGTAAAAGAGAATTAAGTTTATCCTAACAAATTAAATACCAGTTTTCCCTAGCCAATGACAGGCAATTAATTTATCTAGAGATATTTAAATACTATCCTTTTCTAAAAAAATTAGCAAAATAGGGTTATGATCAATAGATTTATGGCACTATTAGTATTTTTTACAAAAGAAAGGAAAACACTCCTTTGGGAGACGTTCTCTCTGAAGAGTAATTTCAAGTGCCATATGTAAATGAGGATTTTTATTGAAACAGTAATAAAAATAAAAACTCCCAGCAAACAAGAGACCTGGCCTAAAATGGCTTCACAGGGGAGTTTTAACAAACATTCAAAGAAGAACTAACACCTATCCTCCTCAAACTATTCTAAAAAAATCCAAGAAAAGGGAAGACTTCTAGGTTCTTTTTATGAGGCCGAGATTATCCTAATTCCAAACCAGAAAAGACACTACAAAGGAAGAAAATTATAGGCCAATATCTCTGATGATCATAGATGCTAAAATCCTCAACAAAATATTAGCAAACTGGATTCAGCAATACATTAAAAAGATCATATATTATGATCAAGTGGGATTTATTCTGGGGATTCAAGGTTGGTACAATATTCTTAAATCAATAAATGTGATACATCACATAAACAGATTGAAAGACAAAAACCATGTGATCATATCGATAGATGCAGAAAAAGCATTTCATAAAATCTAGCACCCATTTTTGATAAAAACTTTCAGCAAAGTGGGAATAGAGGGGATCATACTTCAACATAATAAAGGCCATATGACAAACCTACAGCCAACATCATAATCAACGGGAAAAAACTAAAAGCATTTCCCTTAAGATGAGCAACAAGACAGGAATGTCTGTTTTCACCACTCTAATTCAACATAGTACTACAAGTCCTAGCCACAGCAATCAGACGAGAAGAAGAAATAAAAGGCATACAAATTGGAAAGGAGGTAATAAAACTGTCATTGTTCGCAGATGACATTAACATTGCACATAGAAAACCCTGAAGACTCCACCAAAAACCTACTAAATATCATAAATGAACTCTGCAAAGTAGCAGGAATCAAAATTAATATTAAAAAATTGGTGGCATTTTTATAAACCAATAATGAACTATCAGAAAGAGAAACGAAGAAAAAAATCTATTACAACAACAAAAAAAATAAGGTACTTGGGAATAAATTTAACCAAGGAGGTAAAAGACCTGTACTTGGAAAACTACAGGACATTGAAGAAAGAAATTAAGATACAAATAAATGGAAGCATAGTCCGTGTTCATGGATGAAAGAACTAACATCATTAAAATGTCCATACTACCCAAAGCAATCTATACATTCAACACAATTCCTATTAAAATACCAATGGCATGTTTCACAGATCTAGAACAAATATTCCAAAAATGTATATGAAACCAAAAGAGACCTAGAATAGCCTCAGTAATCTTGAGAAAGAATAAAGTTGGAGGTAACACAATACCTGATATCAAACTATACTACAAGGCCATTGTAATAATAATAAAAAAAGCCTGGTACTGGCATAAGAACAGGCATATAGATCAATGGAAAAGAACAGAGCCCAGAAATAAACCCATACCTTTATGGTCAATTAATATTTGACAAAGAAGGCAAGAACAAACAATGGTAAACACAGTTTTTTCAATAAATGGTGTTGGGAAAATGGGACAGGGACATAGAAAAAATGAAACAAGATCACCAACTTACACCATACATAAGAATAAACTCAAAATGGATAAAAGACTTAAATGTAAGTCACAAACCATAAAAATCTTAGAAGAATACATAGTCAGTAAAACTCAGACATCTCTCATAGCAATATTTTTGCTGATATATCTTCTAGGGGATGGGAAACTAAGGAGAAAATAAACAAATGGGACTACATCAAAAGCTTCTGCACAGCAAAAGAAACCATCAACAAAATGAAAACAGAACCCACTATATGGGAGAACATATTTGCCAATGATACACCTGGTCAGAGGTTAATTTCCAAAATATATAAAGAACTTATACTGCTCAACAACAGGAAGACAAACAATCCTATTTTAAAAACGGGCAAAGGACTGGAATAGACACTTCTCCAAAGAGGACATAGCCAACAGACACATGAAAAAATGCTCAAAGTCAATAATTATCAGAGAGATGCAAATTAAAACCACAATGAGATATCACTTCACACCTGTCAGAATGGCTATCATCAACAAATCAACAAACAACAAGTGCTGGAGAGGATGTGGAGAAAAGGGAATCCTTGTGTACTGTTTGTGGGAATGCAGGCTGGTGCAGTGACTGTGGAAAACAGTACGGAATTTCTTCAAAAGATTAAAAATGGAAGTGCCTTTTGACCCAGTGATTCCATTTCTGGGAATATATCCTTAGAATCCCAAAACACCAATTCAAAAATATATATGTACCCCTATATTTATTGCAGTGTTATTTATAATAGCCAAGACCTGGAAATAGCCTAAGTGCCCTCAGTAGATGAGTGGATAAAAAAGCTATGATACATTTACACAATGGAATACTATGCTGCATGGATGAACCTGGAGAATATTATACTAAGTGAAATAAGCCAGTAGAGAAAGACAAATACCATATGATCTCACATGGAACAGACTGACAACTGTCAGAGGGTGGGGCAGGGAAGACTGGATGAAAGAAGGTGAAGGGATTAGCCAAAGAACATATATGCATAACCCATAGACACAGACAACAGTGTAGTGATGGCCAGAGGGAAGGGGTATGTGGGATAGGTGGAGGTAAGCATGGTAGGGGGAATGGGGAATCAGTATATCAACAAAAAAAAGGAAGTTAAAAAAATAGCCCAAGCAGTGTGTCTCAGTGGTTGAGGATCGACCTATGAACCAGGAGGTCATGGTTCGATTCCACATCAGGGCACATGCCCGGGTTGCGGGCTTGATCGCCAGTAGTGGGTGTGCAGGAGGCAGTTGATCAATGATTCTCTCCCATTATTGATGTTTCTCTCTCTCCCTTCCTCTCTGATATCAATAAAAAAATATATATATTTACAAAAACATATATTAAAAAAAACCCAGTTTTAAGTATTTTAGATAGAAGCTAGAGATTTCATAAAAGTATTTATAAGTCAAACACTTAAAATATTCTCCTATTAAGGCTAATTCCATTATCATATTGTTAGATTGGCAATACATGGTAGATACTTACCTTATCTGAAAGATTATACCAGCCATAATTAAATGGACTTTCTAATGTATCCTGAGATAGGGTGATCACCACCAAATTATAACATGCTCTTGAGGAGTACAGAAGAATGACTACAGAGCTTACGACAACAGTCTGGCACAGAGACATACCCTAAAAGAAATAAAAATCATCATCACAATACTCTGCACATTTGTCATGACAAGGTACTCATCCACCTGCTCAGCTTAATCACTTCTTGCAATGCACTCCTAGAAAACACTGAATGAACACCTGTTGAAACAACTATTATTCGCTTTACAATTCCTATTCTTAGAACCACATGTGTTTAATCTACCCTGTTAATACAAATAAGCTCTTTGCCAGCTTGTCCAATGGCACATGGAGAAAGACTTGTTCTGCTAGTTACCTCACTCCCTTAATAATGATTAAGTAGTAGGCAAAAGATCTGAGCTATGATTGACATTAATCAGAGAGGTAGTTAATCATGAGAAAAGAATGGGAAATAGAAGCATTAATTCATTTGATACACTTAATTTCCAATAAGATACAAACAAAATATAAATACAGCTCCTATGCTATTTGCTTCATTCTATTAGATTATATTAGTTGAGTTAATCCCCACTGATACCGTTATGTTGAAGATAAAATGATGTAGGCACTAAAAAATGCACTTTAAAATCCATAATACTAAAACTTTTCACTGATTCCTCAAATATAGAAGGCCCTTATAACTTAGTGGTTCTCAAATGGAGTGTGCATATTGAAAGGGGTGTGGTATCCACCATTGAATGATTCGTAAGCAGGAGTTTGTATTTCAATACAGTTGGTTTATTTTGTAATCCTATTTATCTTATGCATTAAAAATATTATTCTGAAAAGTGACACAATTGCCAAAGAGATCCACTGCAAAAAACAACAACACCTAATATACTGTTTTGATTGTCACAATGATTAAGGGGCAATGATGGCATTTAGCGCCGAAGGACCATGGATGCTACATGACTTGAAATTTGTAGGAAAGTTCTCCACATTAGAGAATTCTTCTCTGACTTTCATACTTTCCAATGTCCTTCTCGACATTCATGAAGATGAAAAGCCTGTTTATAATGATCTAACCCCAAACCGAATTCTGTTATACATATAAACAAAGTTTATGTTTGTATAATTTAAATAGATGCCAACATTTCAAGAAACACATATATCATGTAAATTAAGGAAAATTTGTGTTTTGTTCAGAACTTTGTCAAAAATGGTCAAATATTTCAGAAAATTATGAAACTGCAGCAGTACTGCTTGTGTTACATAAGACACCAATGCAACACACCTGTAACAGTTTGCATTTGTAGTGGTCCATGCACAGCTTCTATGCATATATATAAGCATCTGAGTACTTACTACACTATGCCCCCAAATTTTCATATTGAAATATTTGTTAATTACTTATATTTCCTCTTTCTATTACAATTATGGTAATTACATTGAATTTTTGAAGTTATGTGTGTAGGTAGGTTAAACAATCTTAATTTCAGGATAGAAACAGGATATTAAAAATGTGATTAGAGCTCTGGGTGGTTTGGCTCAATGGATAGAGCGTTGACCTGGGGACTAAAGGGTCCCGGGTTCGATTCTAGCCAAGGGCACATGCATGAAGAAGGCAGCAGATCAATGATTCTCTCTCATCATTGATGTTTCTATCTCTCTCCCTTCCTCTCTGAAATCAATAAAAACGTATATTTTAAAAATGTGATTAGAAGATTTGGTAGGATTGCACTGGGTTTGGTAGGATTGAGAACCATTATTATAAATGACTTCCTTATAAGAACATTACATTTTAGAGGTATATAAGAAGAAAGAGAACTAAAAGATGAAAGATATCTTAAAAGATGTTGGGATAGTAACTGAGTACCTTCTCTAAGCTAACCCACTACCATACCAAAAAGTATGTGTGAAAAGAAATAAAACCCTAGCAATATTATATTTTTTACAAATAAAGGCTAAAATTTTTTGCAATGTACATTTTATTTTTGTGAATCCCCAAAAAAAGTTGTAATAAAAGAGCTAACCTAAAACCAATCCAGATCTAAATTTTAAAGTACTATATTATTAAAGAAAAGTTAGCAAGAAAAGTTAGAATGTTCTAAGCATTACCATTCTTAAAATAACCATAAATACATTTACATAGTCAGTGCTTTAAGAAATAGAAAGACATCTTATAATATGGAGAGAGTCTGCTTATACATGTAAATGCTATAAAATTTTTTTAAAAAGATTGTGAGAAAGAGCAAAGAATCAGTAATACCAAAGCAATTAATAAAGAAAATTGCAGCCAAATTACATACATATAACAATGAAAGCAGCTTATTGATTTAGAAAACAAAGTAAGATTCTTCCTGCAAAATACAGAATTACAAAACAAAAAATAAGGACCACATGGAAAGTGTTGTAAAAAGTTAAAGAAAACCTTCCTAAATGAACAGTCATAACAAACAATTCTATTCAGGAGCAATCCTCAAAAAATAATTCTCCCTTCTTCCATCTCTGACATTTATACACTATTTTTTTAAAAAAAAAAATTCCATACTTGACAAATAAAGAAGAGTTATACCTCACTCTAGTGCACATACCATTAACAGTTCAGTATGCATATCATTAACTAGAGTTCAATATTTGTTTACAGGTGTCTTTAAAATGCGGAATAGACAGAAACCTCAACTGACCATTTGAGTTTTGACAAATGTGTGCACCTGTATAACCCAAATCTCTACCAAAATAGAGAACATTACATTTCACAAAGTTTCCATATACCCCTCCCCCCAACTATTTTGTTTTTACCATAAAATAGTTTTGCCTACTGTAGAACTTCTTATAACTGAACTTATAAAATATGAACTATTTGATAGGTTTCATTCATTTAGCATAACATTTTGAAATTCATCCATGTTGTTGGATGTGTCAGTAGTTAGGTCTTTGTATTGCCGAGGTGGATAGCTAGGTCTTTGTACCAGTACTGCTGGTTTGCTCAAGAGTTTCATAGCGTTAGCACTGCAAGTCCCACATCCCAGAAAACTTCTCAGTCCGGGGCAAACCAGCACAGCTAGTTCCACTAACTCTATTGTATAATTATGTGAGTTTGTTTATATGACAGTTCATTTATTCATTTTTATGTTGATGGACAATTTATATGAACATTCTTATACAAATCTTTTTGTGGACATATGCTTTCACTAAAAAAAACCAAAAAAACCCCCCAAAAAAAACAACAACAAAAAAAACCCCTAAGAGTGAAATTGCTGGGTCATATGGTAGGTATAAATTCAGCTGTATAAGAAACTACCAGATCTTTCCCCAAATGGATGTCCAATTTAACACTTCCAACAAAGTATTAGAGTTCCAGTTGCTCCACACCTTAGCATTTGGGGTTGTCAATCTTTTTATTTTTAGCCATGCTGGTGGATGTGTAGTATATCATTTTGATTTTAATCTGCATTTCCTTGATGACTAATGATATTGTGCTTATTGACCATTTTTCTATATTCTTTGTGAAGAACGTTTTCATAGCTTCCACCACTTCTAAATTGTTTATTTATTTATTGTTGAGTTGTATTTTGAAATTTTCCTTGTAACTCACATGGAAATACAACAAGAATGGGTACTGTGGTTTTAAAAGAATTTTTTCCAAAAACTTTTAAAAATCTTAATTTGATATTGAACTATTTTACATATTAATCATCCTTTAGTCTAAAAGAAAAATTTTTCATATTTAAGAATTTATTATTACTTAGGAATATGGAGTTATTGTTTAGTGGATACAGAGTTTCAGTATGGGATGATGAAAATGTTCTGGAGATGGACATTGGGATTGGTTGCACAACAATGTGAATGTACTTAATGCCACTGAAATGAACACTTAAAATAGTTAAAGTGGTAAATTTTATGTTTTGTATATTTTAGCACAATAAAAGTATATCTTTCTCAACACACAGGATCCCTGTTTATTTCTAAGATGCTGAGAAAGATGAAAGTATTAGAATTCTCTGACTCAACAAAGAGTCTCCCTCAAAGGAACTGGGTGAAATTGTTTTCTTGTTTTCTCAAATAAAATGTCATAAAAACTATTTTTGGTCTTGTCTGGATAGCTCAGTTGGTTAGAGATTCATCCTGTTCTTGAGGGTTTGATTCCCTGTCAGGGCACATACTTAGGTTGAGGTTCAATCCCCCGTCAAGCAGTGTGTAGGAGGCAACCAATTGATGTTTCTTTCTCATATAGATGTCTCTCTCTCTCTCTCTCTCTCTCTCTCTCTCTCTCTCTCTCTTTCTCTCTCTCAATGAGTGAAAGCATATCCTCAAGTGAGGATTAAAAAACGAACAATCTTTCAATAGATTTTATAAATGTAAATAATTTGCCTTATTGTGTCTTCTGCAACAAAACATTTTTGAGTAGCATTATAGTCCAAGCATTATTTGAAACTAATTATTCAGAATATAAAGCAAAAGGAATTGAAATTTTAAATGCAGGTGTGCTGATAACTTTAAATACCAAAAACTATTTTTATAACTTTCCATGGTGGAAATTAAAAAGCCATTCAAGCATTTCACAGGCTATTATTATACTGCATTGACTGGTAAAGTACCCATAATAGCTGAGAGACCAGGAAAGCCTTATGTGGTTGACATTACTGAACAAATGCCTGCTAGATGTAAAGTCCATAAAAGAAATTATGGCATTGCCAATTTCCAGTAATACAGACATTTACTGATTTAAAAATTTAACTGAAAACATAAATGAATCTGATGTAGCAGTACTAATTTTGTTTGTATTCACTGGTGTCAGTACCAACTAATCATTCAAGAAGATACTCTTTTATGTGAATGCCTGAGAAATACAAGCGGTATATCCAAGGTTTTGAAAATTCCTCTGCTCATTTATCCTGGGCCAACTGTGTTAATATTTTCACTAATGGTACAAAAGCAATGGTGGGTAAAAGTTCTGGACCTAAGCACAAATCAGTTCTAATAATGTATATACAGGTAGATATAAAACCATACTGTATTGTATTCCTCACTACTATGCATTTCCAGTTAGAAAAGAAAGTCAGTTTCATTTTAGAATATACTTGATGTGAAAATATATTTTTAAAGTAAGTTTGTGTTCAATTATATAGTGTCCCCAAAATGTACACATATACACTGAATAATTATAAAGGCAGTGTTTATTAAAATGCATTTCATTTTAACAGCTATTAGTTATTAAAGTGTGTATACTTTTTTGGGGACACCATATATATAGGAAGGGGGGGAGAGAGAGAGAGAGAGCGAGAGAGAGATCGAGATCGGTTGCCTTCCATGTGTGCCGGGCCCTGGATCGAACCTGCAACCTGGGAATGTGCTGACCAGGAATTGAACCCACCACTTTTCTGGTGTACAGGATGACGCTCCAACCAGCTGAGAAACACCAGCTAGGGTGATGTAAAAATATTTATTGCCCTAGTCGGTTTGGCTCAGTGGATAGAGTGTCAGCTTGCAGACTGAAGGGTCCCGGGTTTGATTCCAGTCAAGGGCACATGCCTGGGTTGCGGGTGCATACAGGAGGCAGCCAATCAATGGTTCTCTCTTATCATTGATGTTTCTCTCTCTCCCTCTCCCTTCCTCTCAGAAATCAATAAAAATATCTTTAAAAATATTATTAAATATCGACCCTAGAGTGTGTTTATTTAATACTCTGTGATGAGATGAAATGTGCACTTAAAACAATTCTGCTACATATTGAAGTAAACTGGAAGAAAAGCACTTAGATGGTTGACTTACAAGCTGAACTAGCCACTGTTTTTCATGGAAGGATTTTCTTCATATATTTCAACCTAAACAACATATCACAACAGATTGAGCACAAGTGACATGAAAATCCAGCTGTCTTCTATCGCCAGACATTTAAGGGATTTGCAAACGTAAAACGTCCATCTTCTCACTAGTTTATTTTTGCTTTGGAAAAGAATTATTTTTCATAAAAACACGTTATTCATGTTAGCATATAATGGATTTATTATTGATATCCTAAATGAACAAATAAATATTTTTAGAATTTCTCAAACTTTAGTTCTAATAATGTATACACAGGTAGATTCAATCTGTGTAAACAAAAGTTCTTTGGGGTCCTCAATAATTCTTAGTAGTATACTGTGGTCTTGTGACCAAAAAGTTTGAGAATCACTGCTCTAGGGATTATAATATATATTCTAAACTTTTCAGTATAAGTAAGAGTTAATATTATGCCACTTGATATAAAATATAAGAACTCTGCAACCATATAGGTCCATTTAGCCCCATCCTTTATATTATAGTTGTTAAATATTATAGAGAATTATATGTCATATACGTATGTATGCCTCACATTGTTATAATTTTTGCTTTGTACAGTTATATTTTAAATAAATTAAGAAATTATATTTACCCACATATCAACTATTTCTTGTGTTCTTCCTTCCTTCCTGAAGAGCTGAAATTCAAGCTGCTTTACTTCCCTCCCATCTGTAGAATTTTCTGAGCATTTCTTGTAGTATAGGTCTGATGGTAACCAGCCCTCTTAGTTTTCTTTTATCAGAAGACATTATTTCTTCATCATTCTTTAAGAATATTTTCACTGAATATAGATTTCAGAGTTGACATTTTTCTTTCAGCATTTTAAAGATTTGTTTCCATGTCTTCTGGCCTCCATTATTTCTGATGAGAAATGAGTGATCATTTGAGTCAATGTTTCCTTATGTATGGGTCATTTTTTTTTTGCTCTCAAGATTTTCTTTTATTTTTGGTTTTAAGCACTTTGACTATCCAGGACCTAGGAGAGATTATCTTTATATTTATCCTGATTGGGGTTGTTGAGCTACATGAAAATGTACATTTCTGTCTTTCGTCAAAACTAAAAAATTTAGGTCATTATTCTTCAAATATTTTTTCCAACCTCACTTTACCCCTCCTTTTCTTTGGGTATTACAATTATACATGAGTAGGCCCTGAGACTCTGTTCATTATATTATCTTCTTCCCCCCACACCCTTCTCTGTTCAGATTGAATGATTTCTGCTGAGTTAAGTTCACTGACTCTTCTTTTATCTCCAATCTGCTGTTAAGCCCAAGTAGTGACTTTTCATTTTAAATAGTGTATTTTTAATTCTAGAATTTGTTTTTTTTTCCAATTTTCCTATCTCTTGAGATGTCCTATTTATTCATTTATCCAAGTATATTTTCCTTTACAGCCTTGAGCATATTATAAAACCTTTATCTGATATATCTAACATCTAGGTTATCTGGGCAAGATTGTTTCCAATAATTGCTTTTGAGTTTTGCTTTTTGTTCTTGTATATGAATTAATTTTTTTTGTTTCTTCAGATATCTAATAACATTGGACTATGTTCTGGACATTGTGAGTGACATGTTTTAGAAACATGGGTTTAGTTCTCTTTCTTAGAAAAGTATGGAGTATTGATTTTCCTCTCTCTCTCTCTCTCTTTTCGGCAAACAACTTGGCTAGACTCAAATCCCAGACTGTCTCCCAAGCATGGATAGCAGCTGAAATATCAGTTTAATTTCTTTATCCTTAACTGTGCTGCTTGGAGTCTGTCCTGCACATGTGGATTCAGGTTTCAGGTAAAAATTTGGCATAGTTTATAATCAGAATTTGGGGTTTGGGGTCTGGCTGTCTTCTTCCTGAGATTTCCCACTCACTTTCCATCTGTGGTAGTTACTTGAATTTTGTCTTCTGAATTCTTCAAGCAAGTAAAACAGCAGGTGGCTCTTCTGTTTTGGCTGCCCCATGGATGGGACCTTCCCTCAGCCTAGAAGCTGTAAAAAACAGGAAATTCACTCAGAGTCATCTCCTTCTTCTAAGTGGTTGCTCTCCAGTGCCTTCAGTGCTGTTATATTTTGTCCAGAATTTATGCTATCTGTGGAAGGTTGGTCCGATAGAAGCTATGCAGTCATTATTAGAAGCAGATCCCGGCACATATTTTTTGAAGCCATGTCACAAATGTTATTTCTATTTTGAAATAAAAATGCCGAACTAAGTATCAAAATAAGAAAACAAAGTACTAGTCTCAATTAGTAAATTTAAAAATATAGTTTGACAATTATATGGCCTACACAGTTTAAAAAATAGTTTCATGCTGCTAAAACACAATGACATTTGCACTCTGGCTCCTAGGGTCCTATCATTACGGAGTAGATGGCCATTACTGAGTGAACCTTCTGGACATGGAAAAACAAAAAAAAAAATTCTGCCCAGCTGGTGGGGTTCAGTGGCTGAGCACTGACCTATGAACCAGGAGGTTTGATTCTTAGTCAGGGCACATGCCCAGGTTGCAGGCTTGATCTCCAGTGGGGTCATGCACGAGGCAGCTGATCAATGATTCTCTCTCATCATTGATGTTTCTATCTTTCTCACCCCTTCCCTTCCTCTCTGAAACCAATATATTTTTTTTAAAAAAAAGGAAAAGAAAGAAAAAAGAAATTGAAAATGCCAAGTGGTCAAATAAAAGGGTCTCCAGTGGTTCTCAACCTGTGGGTTGCGACCCCTGAAAATACATCCTGCATAGCAGATATTTACATTACGATTCATAACAGTAGCAAAATTACAGTTATGAAGTAGCAACGAAAATAATTTTATGGTTGGGGGTCACCACAACATGAGGAACTGTATTAAAGGGTCGCGGCATTAGGAAGGTTGAAAACCACTGGTAGAGTATAAGGGGAAAGCTACTTGAACTTAGGTCATTATTCTTCAGATAAAAGTTACAAACCCAAGGTGTATAGGATTTTTCAAATAGGACCAGCAACAGAATAGGAAATAAGACTTGGGATATAAGAACTGGAGTAACACAGGCAACAAACTAAAGCAGTGCCACAGTTCAAGATGGATAAAGTAAATCTCAGTAACTCAAGAAAGAACACAATATTAGAAAAGTGGCAATCATACTTACTTCGCCACCACCATCCTCCCCAAATTCTGGTTAAGTCATATTTCAGGATGGTGAAAGAAAAGCATTAATAGTATTTTATCTTGTTTCTTAAATTATGGCCTATGTTACTATAAACAATTGCTTTAGTCTTACGGGATCTGCTGGTCTGCGTGAAAGATCAGAAATATAATTTAGCGGAATATTAATGTATCTCTGCAAGATGCTGTTGCTGCCTTTCATCTCAACAGATTAATTAATATGGATCAAGGGTTGAGTGAATGTAGGGCAGAAAGGTTTCTGTAGTAATTAAAACTGTTAGGAATTCAGGAGAAAGAGGGAGAGAATGCGTTATTTGCAAATGGCTGGCTGGGCTGGGAGACAAGCTGATTTTGAGCATCACACAATAATTACTTTACATTCTTATCCAGATATAAAATTGTACATGTCCCTGATCAGAGATATAAGCCTAAAAGCTTAATTTTTATCCCCACCTGTTTTGAGTGGTCTTTCATACAGATTCCCAACTTGCCATTATAAGAAACTAGAGGCCCAGTGCACAAATTCGTGCACGGGTGGGGCCCCTTGGTCTGGCCGGTGATTGAGGCCTATCAGGGAGCCAACCAGCTGGAGGGAAGGAACCCTGGGAGGTTGGCTGGCTGGACCCCAATTGAAGCCTATTGGGGGGACCGGCCAGCAGGAGGGAGGGACCTGGAGGTTGGTCAGTCTGTCGGGAGGGCCAGCCCGCTGGGGGCGGGGGGGGGGGGAAGGAGGCGTGGGAGGTTGGCCAGCCTGCAAAGGGGAGGGGCTATGGGAGGTTGGCCAGCCACAGGAGGTTGGCTGTGGGAGTGCACTGACCACCACGGGGCAGCTCTTGCATTGAACATCTGCCCCCTGGTGGTCAGTGTGCATCATAGCAACTGGTCAACTGGTCTTTCTGGTCACAACAGTTGCTTAGGCTTTTATATATATAGACTAAGAGCCCGAAGCACAAAATTTGTGTGTGGGGGTGTCCCTCAGCCCAGCCTGCACCCTCTCACAATCTGGGACCCCTCACTGCTAAATGCCCACCTGCTTGCTCCTTATCGCCTGCCTGCTCGCTCACCACTTGCCTCGCCGCTCCTTACCACCCACCTGCTTGCTCCTTACTACTTAGTTTGACGCTCCTTAGCACTGCAGCGGAGGTGGGAGAGGCTCCCGCCACTGCCACTGGCCAGCCATGAGCCCGGCTTCTGGCTGAGTGGTACTCCTGCTGTGGGAGTGCACTGACCACCAGAGGGCAGCTCCTGCATTGAGCATCTGCCCCCTCGTGGTCAATGAGCATCAGAGCAACCAGTCATTCTGGTCGTTCCGCCATAATGGTTGCTGGGCTTTTATTATATAGAGGCCCGGTGCACGAAATTCGTGCACAGGTAGGGTCCCTAGGCCTGGCTGGCAATCAGGGCTCATTGGGGCCTTCCAGCTGCCGGCCGGGGCTTTCCTTCGTTCCATGTCGCCCCCTAGTGGTCAGCACACGCCATAGCGAGCGGTTGAACTCCCCAGGGGACAATTTGCATATTAGTCTTTTATTATATAGGATAAGCATCTACCATCAGTGTAAACCTTTTGTGCTGATAAATTACTTTTCCATTAAAAAATAGATGTCTTGCCCTAGCCGGCTTGGCTCAGTGGATAGAGCGTCAGCCTGCACTGGGTCCCAGGTTCAATTCTGGCCAAGGGCACATGCCTGGGTTGTGGGCTCGATCCCCAGTAGGGGGTGTGCAGGAGGCAGCCGATCAATGATCCTCTCTCATCATTGATGTTTCTATCTCTCTCTCCTTGTCCCTTCCTCTCTGAAATCAATAAAGAAATATTTTTAAAAAAATAGATGTCTTGGGAGGGGGCGGGAATAGTGCTAATTAAAAAAAGATGTCTTCTATCTATATATATATAAAAGCATAATGTGCAAATTGACCAGATGGCGGAACGATTGGTTGGCTATGACGCACACTGACCACCAGTGGGGCAGATGCTCAACGCAGGAACTGCCCCTAGCCTGCAGGCCCCGATCACCTGATCAGGGCCTGCTAGGCAACCTCTCAGTCCCTCCCCCCAGCGGCAGGCTCCGATTGCCCGATGGGGAACTGGGAGCCAGGGGTGGGTAGCGGCGGGGGTGAGTGGTAGTGGACTCGGGTGGTGGGGCCAGCTGTCAGAAAAGATTGGCCCTGATTGCAGGCCAGGCCTAGGGACCCTACCCGTGCATGAATTACGTGTGCTGGGCCTCTAGTATTCTTATAAATATTCTTATTTTTTTTCTGAAATACATATGAATATCAGGATAAATATTTTTTTATCAGTATGCATTTTAATTTAAGTTATATTACAATTCCAATAAAAAGTAAATAAATTCAAAGGTACCAAGAAATCATACAAAGGAATGAAAGAAAACACCAATAAAAAACTAATGGGAGAAAAAGAGCAGCTCTAACAAATAATCATGTGTGTGTGTGTGTGTGTGTGTGTGTGTGTGTGTGTGTGTGTATTCTATTTGTTTACCCTATAAAGAGTTTGTAAAAAAACACCCAAACTCTATAATATTTTGTCTAAGTTAATGAGACACACTCGAAATGTTAACAATAGACAAAAAATACTGTCTATTATACCCATGCAAATAAAATAAAGATTATAATAATACAGTAGATTTTAGGACAAAAATACCTATAATTAAAAAGGCCATTATATAAGATCCACAATATTTGTTCCAAAAATTTCTAAGAAAAACTTAAATATTAGATGAAATGTTATGTGTCGGAGACATCAACCTTTATCATTGTCTGGGTGGAGCACTATATAAATAAGGTAGAATCAAGTAAAATTAAAATAAAATATTTAAAAGATAAATCCTGGTCTTCAGTGATTCTTAGTCTTTTTTTGGAACACTGTTCCTTTTGAGAATTTGATTATATATATAGAACTTCTCTCCAGATAAATTTTGCCAACAATTTCAGGTATTTAACAACTTCCTGAAGCTACATCACCATCCCCAAGTACACATTAAGATCATATTAGCTAGCCCAGCTGGGTGTGTGTCAACCAGGAACCAAGAGATCACTGGTTTGATTCCCAGGTCAGGGCACATGCCTGGGTTGCAGGCTTGATCCCCAGCAGCGGGTGTACAGGTGGTGGCAGATCAATGATTCTCTCTCTCCCTCTCCCTTCCTCTCTGAAATCAATAAAAATATATTTTTAAAAAAGAGATAATAGCTAACATTTATAAGCATTTTCCAAGTGCTAGGCATTATACTAAGCATTTTATATGCATTTTCATTTATTTTTCATAACAATGTTATAAGGTAGATACTACTCTTATCCTCATAACAACCTATGAGATTAACACTATCATTAGTTTCATTTTATAGATCAGGAGAGTGAAGCTACTTCTCTAATGTCATACAGCCAATAAAAAGGAGAGATGGGATTTACATCCTTATCTCTCTGATCCCAGGTTTCCAACTCTTAATCACTATAATACACAGTCTCTCAATAAGGTCTTTACAAATTAATTTAAAAAATTGATATACCTGAAAAAAGATATAAACATATCCAAAAATATATCCAATCCAACTTTGTATTTATATCACCCACACTGCAAAAGAGAATCTGAGTAGTTATAGATACACACACACACAAAAAATGAACATAGGAATGTGTGTATGCAGTAGGGAGTGAGGGAGGTGGTGATAAAAAATTGAGAAGGAACTAGAAGTAGAGTCAGAACCAAAAATGGATATCACAAGGTCATCTATGATTGATGAGCCACATAATTGCCACTGACCAACACAGTAACCAGAGAAAGGAAGGATTTAATCAATAATGTTTTACTTGGTACTGAATTGGAGGAAAAGATCTTTTCTGGGGAGCATTGTGTGGACAATATTCTCAGCAATATTATACAATAACTAGAGGCCCAGTGCATGAATTCATGCACAGGGCGGGGAGGTCCTTCAGCCTGGCCTGTGCCCTCTTGCAATCTGGGACCTCTCAGGGGATGTCTGACTGCCGGTTTAGGCCAGACCTGTGGGGATTGGGCCTAAACCAGCAATCAGACATCCCCTGAGGGATGTAGCAGTGTGCCAAGTGGCAGGCGGCCAGGGAGGAGCCGGGGCTGGCTGCCACGCTGCTTGTGCTCATCCCGGCCTGCTGTGCCTGCCACCACCACTCAGTAGCGCTGCTATGGAGTTAGGAGAGACTCCCGCCAGTGCAGTTGCACTCGCCAGCCATGAGCCTGGCTTCTGGCTGAGTGGCACACCCGCTGTGGGAGCGCACTGACCACCAGGGTGCAGCTCCTGTGTTGAGCGTCTGCCCCCGGTGGTCAGTGCACGTCATAGGGACTGGTTGACAGGTCATTCTAGTCGTTCAGTCGTAACAGTTGCTTAGGCTTTTATATATATATAGATGATTTTAAGATATTTTTTACAAGAAATTTCTTACATATTTCTTGATGTATGTTAAAGCATGGTATCAAAGTGTAGGTCGGAAAAGACAACTCTATTCAGGGTACAATGCAGCCTTAGTACAAAACTCTGCAATGATCTGGATTGGGCTGAGGATAAAATGTAGACTAGATAGGGAGGGAAATGGACATACCATACCTCCATTAGGTAACCTTTTTGGAAATTAAAGTTTTGAATTTAACAATTGAGGGTTTATTTTCTCTAACCAAAACCTGGAGGGCAGAAATCTCTACATTGTTTAGTATACCAGATTCATATGCATGGACAATCAAGTAGAGAGTAAAACTGATAACTTCTTATGGTAGTTAGAGGGCCTGAACAGGACAGATGCCTGAATTTTAGACTTCCCGCCAAAGTGAATTGAAGGAAGAATTTTATACAGAGATAATATCTAATTTACACTGATGTGTAAAATGTAATGTTTGAGACATGTTTGAAATCTAAACAGCAAATGCTCTTTGTTATTGTTAAATAAGAATATAAATAACAATATAACAAGATTATAGGGAGCTGCCAAAGCAGTACTTGAGAAAACATATTGCTCTAAATACCTTTATTAGTTTACAAAATAATATATTAAATATCTATGTCAGAACATAAACATGGTATAAAATAACCTTAAATATGTAAGAAAACAAAAAAATAAAAGAGCAGAAATAAGCTGTTCAAATTGCCAATAACTTATATTTAAAAAGCAAGTTAGAGTTGCTACTTTGAAAAAGGGAACGAAATCATATAGTTCTGTTCTAGTTGGTAAAATAATAAAGTAAAGATTTAAGAGAATTCAGATAGAGTGGTATTTCTCAATTTTATTTTGGAGATTAAGAAGCATTCCTAAAAAGGGGAAACATTAGATTTATGCCTTTAAAGTTAGGTGAGATAAGGACAAACAGGTAGAGAGCACTGGGAGGGGAAAAGGCATTCCTGAAACACAAAACAACCTAAGGATACAAACAGGAAAGTATACTATGTGACACTTACAAATAAGGTAGCTCAGATTTGCTTGAGATAAATTATGGAAAATCTCATTATTACTGAATATGTAGAAGGAAGGAATAAAATGAGAAAAACAGAAGACTCAAGTCTGAGCTTTAAGGAAATGCTCTTACGGATACCAAGAAACAGTATCAACGTGAAAAAAGAGATGGCACATGGCTCAATAGACATTTGTTGATTGAATCAAAGAAATGGCCATTACTGTAATTGTCACAGACAAAAAAAACCAAAACTGAGCTTAGTAATTTTACAAGGAGAACGTGAAAGCAAGATGATGTATTCTTTAAATAAAGAAGTTTATGACCTGACAGTACAATATAATACAAATAATCCAGTATCTTATATTTACCTTTATAGGTATGTATTTGAACATGTCTCTGTAATATTCCTAGATAATTCTGAATCCCTGCACCTTTTAAATTTAAGAGTTTAAAAAAATAACAAAGTGAATACCATTCATTTGATAGTTAGGGGAAGATGTCTGAAATAACTCTGGAGGAGTTATCAGATGAACTTTTCTTCTCAGACTGGGAATATTGCTATATTCAGAGAACTATCTATTTCAAAGCAAGTAAAAACAAACTTAGAAAAAGTTATTTGGTAACCAGAAAAGACCTTTAAAGTCAACCACATCTATTTATGCTTTATCACTAGACAAGCAAGACATATGAATTATATGGTGATGTTATTATATTAAGTGAGGGTGCTATTGCTACACCAAAAGATTATATATCATATTAGTAACTATTATTTTTAACACTTAAACTGAAACCAGAATTAGCTAAAATACTTAAATTTAGGAACTTTTTAGAACGTAAGTTGAATAAAATAATTTTCCATATAAGATGAATAGGTTTGAAAGTTTAAGTTTAGTCTCTTCTCCCTTCCCCACACCTTTTCTTTCTCTCTTCATAAACAACATTATATACTAGTATATACTAGAGGCCCAGTGCATGAATTCGTGCATGGGTGGGGTCCAGC
Organism: Myotis myotis; assembly: GCF_014108235.1. Classification (NCBI taxonomy): domain Eukaryota; kingdom Metazoa; phylum Chordata; class Mammalia; order Chiroptera; family Vespertilionidae; genus Myotis; species Myotis myotis. The sequence goes on along the minus strand of NW_023416313.1, from coordinate 186,435,154 downwards.
CGGTGCACCTGATGGGGCCCCATTGGGACGGGCTGGCAGGGGGGAGGGGTCACAGGCAATTGGCCAGCTGGCCCTGCCTGGGATTGGGATGTTGGGGGCCAGCTGGGGGCAAGCCAATTGGGGCCTGGATCAGGCTGGTTGGCTGCCACAGTGTGCATCATAGCCACTGGTTGTTACGGTCGTTCTGGTTGTTCCACCATTTCGGTCTCTGGGCTTTTATATATATAGATTTCTATATTTATTCTGCATTTAACTGACATATATTTAACAAGTCAAATGAAAGTCTCCACTTAAATGTAAAGACAAGTTGACTACCATACATTTAATTATAATACCTGACTTTACTAGGACTATATTAAGGTTAACAACAATATGGAAGTCTAAAAATATTTCAGAGAACTGTTCTGTTTAGGATACTATCTTGCTTATTTTCTGTGAATAGACAATAATGCCAAATGAGATCATTTACATGTATAAACTCACATCCCAATAACCACACATCTATACCCCCACATCCAATGCCACACATACACTTTGATGACTGATTCATGGCTCACCCACAATATTAATCAACAACAATAGAAACTTCCAGGGTTCTTTGTTAATGGGCTAGCATTGTTTTTTTGTTTGCTGATCCAAAGTATAAGGGAGAATGAAGGCATTTATAAATTTAGTTACATGATTAACTGTTTCAAATATCATAGGAACTTCATATTATGGGGTGAAATAACATTTTCTAAACCTTAATACAAATAAACACCACTTTACCAGTATGGAATCTTAACACTGCTAACCCAAATGTATGTAGACATAATATGGTAATTAATGGCCACACTGCCACCCCTACACAGTAAATATTAAATTATTACTGTGGCTTTATATATTAGATTATTTGTGATACATTAATATAAATTTTGGGTTATTTCACTTAATTAGCCTCCAATACAAAAGATATAAATCATAGAAAATATAACATGCTTAGTATAAACTTTATAAAAATCATCGGTTAGTGAAGTGCCAAGTTTTGAATACTTTTTAACTTCTTGTGACCACTCCTTCATGCTCAAAAATGTTCCCAACATTCAGAATTCTTTAAAGAATATATTATCTTCCCATTAAAATATGCTTCATATGTTGATAACTTGAAGTTAGATTTTTTTTAAGTATATTTTATTGATTTTTTACAGAGAGGAAAGGAGAGAGATAGTTAGAAACATCGATGAGAGAGAAACATCGATCAGCCGCCCCTTGCACACCCCCCACTGGGGATGCGCCCGCAACCAAGGCACATGCCCCCGACCAGAATCGAACCCGGGACCCTTCAGTCCACAGGCCGACGCTCCCATCCACTGAGCCAAACCGGTCCCGGCTGAAGTAAGATTTCTAAGTGAAAATTTAAGAAATATACTTACCTTTGATTCGAGGTAGACATTTGCTGATGACATTTTTGTAATTTTGCATATATAACTAACTAAAGAGATAGCACAAAGAATAAACAAGCTATCATTAATTAACGCTCGAACAAACACAGTCCATTTCAACTGATTTTCTGGGACATCTCCATGGACTATCATTGCACAAGTCAAGTTCACCACTAAAAAGATAAGGCTTGCCAATATAAAGCCCAAATGCAATAGAATTCTGAAAGAAAAAGAAATGACTTTATTAGATATTTATAAAACAAATGAGAAATTAAATTTATTAGTGTGTTACTTTAGGTACAATAATTCCTTCAGTTCAAAATGTTTGTAATTTCATTAAATACAAATTTAATAATCACTCAGTTACTTGAGCTATCGATGTTATAAAATTAGTATCTAAAGCATTTTAAAATGGCATTAGATTTTAAAGCATGAATTTAAAAATAATTTCACATGGACTTGAATTCAATTGCCTTTACCAAGAAGAATGTAGGATTATTTTAACACTAATTCAAGCAATCCTGAATGTTTCATTTTTTTTTTTAACTACTAAGCATATTTTCATTGATCTTTCCATTCCAAGAATTACCAGGTTTTTATAATTTGCCTGGAAAATTAATAAACTACCTAAATTTAAAGTGATTATTAATACAAATTTTAAGAGGTAAGGGAAATATGTTTTAGACAATATTTAATTTTATGAACTTCTGAATATCCATAGCAAACATTACTTTCAAACATGACTAGAGAACATAAGGACAGTAGAGTTTCAAGCACTTATCAACACCTCCTCTTCTTATAAAGTTGCATATATACTATGCATACAGAGAAACTCTGAAAATGAAATGCTTAAAAACTTGCTCCTAAGAGAAGTTAGACCACCTCATAAAAACTCTTCAGGTAAGGTGTGGCTATCTACATCAAGTAGTTGTAACAGCTATCTGTATGAAAGCAATCCCAGTTCAGATACATTTTATACCCCAAAGTAATATAATCCAGAAATTTATTTGGCATACTAATATCTTTTATTTCGGATCTCTTTCAATAGTGGAAGTCATAAATCATTGTCAGCCTTTGGCTATAGTTTATGCATGGTAAATTGAAGGTAATGTGTAAAGTAATCTGTAACAAGCAATGTTTGTCAAGTGTACATGCAAAGTACAAAGATTTTAGTTTGAGAAGTTTAGATATTAATATTCTCTCAGATTAAATAATAACTACAATAATCAGCTAGTTTTAAACCTAAAATAGATCTTGAAATTATTAATATACTCTGGGGATTATAGCACTTTAGGAAACCAAAGCATTGAGATGTTAAATGAGTTGCATAGTTATCAAGTGTCCTGGCTTGAATTTTTGAGGGAAATCAGTATTGAAACATTAGTTATTTTATGCAGCTATACAATACGTTCTTTCCCCAAACAGCATAATCTAACTTTAGTGTTTGTGGACCCTATGAAACTACCTCTGACATTTGAAGAAGGAATAGTAGCAGAGCAGCAAAAAAAGGTATTAGGCAGCAATATGGCTGAAGAGAAAGTACTGTGGGTTATTCAATTCACTTCCTACGAACTAATCTAATTTGATTTTCTGTAAAACTGCTAAGGCACCCTTCACCACCATGCCCTTCAACCTTGAGAAGTCCACTGCAAATAAAATTTAAACCTTGCTACTCATGAAACTTACTTGTGTTTGTCAAGTTCAGTGGCACATCTGACTTTACATATAACCTACAAAGAGAGTATAGAAAAAAGTTTTGAAAATGTGTAATAGAAAATTCTTAAATTTGTTTTCATTTTGTATTTCAAAATGATACAACTACAAGTAACAAGTAAAGTTCAAATGTTAATAGAACTACCATGACATAAAAATAGGCAGGTGTTCTAAGGCTTAAGACAATAAATTAAGAATTTTTTCTTGTAGGCTTAAATTTCTGTGTTTAAAAACATAAACAGAATTAATTCAGTTTAAACATGTATTAAACTTTTATTATGAGGCGGACATTGTGCTCAATGACTTGTCACTGATACTGAACTTCATTATATTACTCATGCTTTGCCCTAAAATGGGACTACTTACTATAGCACTATGGCTGAGTGTTCTACAAAGATTATTTCCCCTAAGATGCAGTGAAGTAGTAAAAAGAAACAAGGGACCAAAAAATTAACACAAGGATAATGAGCAGATACCATATCTAGTATACTTCCTTCCTTCACAAAGCCTTGCAAACAGCAGATCCTCAAATACTTGTTAAACAAAGTAAAGCAGGTAGGTAAGAAGAATCCTATCTAATAATAGACAAACATGGTAATTGACTGTACCTTTGCTACGCCTCCTACTGGCTAATCAGAGAGATATGGAAATTAACCCAACCAAGATGGTGGCTGGCAGCCACACAGCTGAAGCGAGCAGGAGGCTTGCTTGCTCCAGTGATGGAGGAAGCCAAGGTTCCCTGACTGCTGTGGTGCCGGGGTCCAACCCCAGCAGGTCCAGGGGTCCCCAAAGGCATGGATGGAGTCGGCGAAGAAGGAAGGGCACGGAGACAGTGTTCAGTTGATCAGCAGCCTAGCCAGGATCTCCAGCCAGGATCTCCAGCCAAGTTCTGGTCTGGATCTCCAGCGAAGTTCTGCTTCGGATCTCCAGCCAGGTTCTGTAGCCATGTTCCCTTGCTAGATTCTCCAGCCAGGTTCTGTCCAGGTTCTCCAGCCAGGTTCAGTCACCAGGTTCTAGTCAGGTTCTCTTGCCAATTTCTGTAGTCAGGTTCAGTCCAGGATCTTTTGCCATGTTCTCTCACTAGGTTCTGTCTCTAGGTTCTGAGGCCAGTTTCTGTCCAGGATCTTTTGCCATGTTCTCTCCAGCGAAGTTCTTCTGTCTCTAGAGAACGTTCTGTGTAGGTTCTGTGCCTAGGTTCTGTCTCTCCTGGTTCCGTATTCTAAGTTCTGTCTCTAGCTGTCTTATTACATCTGTATTTATACCAGTTGATTCAATCCTATCAATCTCTATTACAAAGGTTAGGGCGTTTCTTATCTTCATTCCAGGGAGTAAAGATTATGTAGCTTAAGCATGATTGTTCGTAGTTAAAGTGATTAATTACCCACCTGGCACTAGTTAAGAGGTTTTATTCCCTCCCTAACTTCAGGGGAAAATCCCTACCTGGGGAAACAACCTTTCTCAGAGACCTTGGTTAAAACACATAGTGCCAAGAAGGTAAGCAAACATATTAAGAACCGTATGCCATATGGCAGGTCCCTTGAAACAGCAAGCATGGACCGGCTCCCGGCACTGTGGCCCGGCTCTGAGCTCCGAAAGTAACAAAGTTTCAATTATAGAAGCTAAACAAACCCCAGATACCTGCTTTCAGCAGGCCGTGGCCACAGAGCTGGGGCGAGCAGGAGCCCAGCTCTTAGCTCCAGTGACGGCAACAAAGTTTCAATTATAAAAGGTAAATAAATCCCAGAATAAAAAAAAAGAAAAAAAGGAGAGGCTGGGAGCTTCAGTCACCGGCCAGCCTGCAAACGGCCCTCAGTCCCTCACCCAGACTGGCCAGGCACCCCAGCAGGGACCCCCACCCTAAAGGGGGTATGGCCAGCCTAAAAACAGCCATCAGCTCCTAATACAGGCTGGCCAGGCACCCCAATGGGGACCCCCATCCTGAAGGGGGTGTGACCAGCTGCAAACGGCCATCAGCCCCTCACCCAGGCTGGCCAGGCACCCCAGCGGGACCCCCCACCCTGATCTGGGACACCCTTCAAGGCAAACCAGCTGGCCCCCACCCATGCACCAGGCCTCTATCCTATATAGTAAAAGGGTAATACTATCGTATATAGTAAAAGTCCTTCTCCTAACAGGAGAAGGACTGGGAATGACTGGTCACTATGACACACACTGACCACCAGGGGGCAGATGCTCAATGCAGGAGCTTCCCTCTGGTGGTCAGTGCGCTCCCACATGGGGGAGCTCTGCTCAGCCACAAGCCAGGCTGATGGCTGCCAATACAGCGGTGGTGGTGGGAGCATCTCCTGCCTCCTCAGCAGCGCTAAGGATGTCTGACTGCAGTTTAGGCCTGCTCCCCGCTGGCAAGTGGACATTCCCCGAGGGGTGCCGGGCTGCCAGAGGGATGTCTGATTGCCATCTTAGGCCCAATCCCCTGGGAAGCAGGCCTAAGCCAGCAGGTGGTCATCCCCCGAGGGGTTCCAGACTGTGAGAGGGCACAGGCTGGGCTGAGGGACCCCCACCCCGAGTGCACAAATTTTTGTGCACTGGGCCTCTAGTTTGAAATAAACACAGAAAATTTTGAGAGCATAGTGTGGAAGGTTCCTTACTAGTGAGTTTGTACTTTATTATATAGGTAATGGAAAAATACTGAAAGTTCTTATGTAGGCACTCTAAAATATGGGATTTCATTAATCTGCTATCAATGTAAAGGCTACTATTGACCACTATGCTGTAGACCTGAAACCAATCCTATCTAATAAAAGAGAAACATGGTAATTAGCCGTACGTCCGCCACCCTTCCCATTGGCTAATCAGGGCGATATGCAAATTAACAGCCAAGATGGTGGCTGGCAGCCAGGCAGCTTGAAGCTAGAGGCTTGCTTGCTTCAGTGACGGAGGAAACCAACGTTCCCCACCTGCCTTGCCGGCCTCTGAGCTTGCAGTTTGAAACATTGTTACAAATATAGAAGCTAAACAAAACCCTGGAAACCTGCTTTCAGCCAGCCGGGATCTCAGAGCTGGAGTTGATACAGTGTTTTGATTATAGAACCCAAACAAACCAGATACCTGCTTTCAGCAGCAGAGGCCTCAGAGCTGGAGCCAGAGCTAAAGCTGGCCCAGAATAAAAAAGAAAAAGAAAAAAAAGGGCACTTGGGAGCTTCAATCACCCGCCAGTCTGAAAACAGCCCTCAGCCCCTCACCCAGACTGGCCAGGCACCCCAGGGGGACCCCCACCCTGAAGGGTGTGTGACCAGCTGCAAACAGCCATCATCCCCTCATCCAGGCTGGCCAGGCACCCCAGTGGGGACCCCCACCCTGAAGGGTGTGTGACCAGATGCAAACAGCCATCATCCCCTCACCCAGGTTGGCCAGGCACCCCAGTAGGGACTCCCACCCTGATCCAGGACACCCTTCAGGGCAAACCAGCTGGCCCTCACCCATGCACCAGGCCTCTATCCTATATAGTAAAAGGGTAATATGCCTCCCAGCACCGGGATCAGCGGAGCTGAGAGGCCTCCTGGCACCGGGATCAGCATGACAGGGGGCAGCGCACAAACCCCGTGATCGCCCTGCGGCTCTGTGTGTGACAGGGGGTGGGGCCACAACCTCCCTATCCGCCCTGCTCTGTTCGTGACGGGAAGGCGCCCCAACCCCCTGATCAGCCCTGCTCTGTGCCTGATAGGGGGGAGCTCCCCAACCCCCTGATTGGCCCTGCTCTGTGACAGGGTGCGGGGCCCCAACCCCCTGATCGGCCCTGCTCTGTGTGTGACAGAGTGTGGCACCCGCCCCCCCCCCCCCCCCACGGGCCCTGCTCTGTGTGTGACGGGGTAGAGCCATAACCTCCCCATCGGCCCTGCCCTGAGTGTGACAGTGATGGCGCCCCAACCCCCTGATCGGCCCTGCTCTGTGGGTGATAGAGGGCGGCGCCCCCCCCCCCCCCCCACCACAGGCCCTGCTCTGTGTGTGATGGGGTAGAGCCATAACCTCCCCATCGGCCCTGCCCTGAGTGTGACAGTGGCGGCGCCCCAACTCCCCTATCAGCCCTACTCTGTGAGTGACAGGGTGGAGCTCCTCAACCCCCTGATCAGCCCTGCTCCATGCGTGACAGGGGGGAGCTCCCCAACCCCCTGATGGGCCCTGCTCTGTGCGTGACAGGGGGCACCAACCCCCTGATTGGCCCTGCTCTGTGCGTGACGGGGTGGCACCGCAACCTCCCCATTGACCCTGCCTTGAGTGTGACAGGGTGTAGTGCCCCAACCCCCCAATTGGCCCTACCCTGAGCGTGACTGAGGGTGGCATCGCAACCTCCTGATCCACCCTGCTCTGTGTATGACAGGGGGCGGCGCCCCAACTCCCCATTCAGCCCTGCTCTGAGCCTGACCAGGGGCTGCACCTAGGGATTGGGAGCAGGCCTAAGCCAGCAGGTCGTTATCTCCCGAGGGGTCCCAGACTGCGAGAGGGCACAGGCCGGGCTTAGGGACCCGCCCCCCCACCCCGAGTGCACAAATTTTTGTGCACCGGGCCTCTAGTACTATATAATAAAAGGGTAATATGCAAAATAGACAGAAGAGCAGAACAACTGAACAAGCAGAACAACTGCTCAACCGCTCGCTAAGATGTGCACTGACCACCAAGGGGCAGGAGGCAAGGTCATTTCCTGGAAGGTATGTTAGATTTAAGCAATTGGAATATAGAAAACATTTTGAACACACCACTAGAAGGGTTACAAAAGAAAATGTTGCACTGAGAAGCAGAGAGGTCTAGTTAAAATCAGGCAGCTGACAGTGAATTTTAAAATCAGTAAAGCTTCCTGATTTTCAAATTGAAACAATCTAATAGAAAAAAGTGGATGCCATTATAAAATTCAAATAACTAGGTTGCATTTTCATGTATTAATTTAGAAATGGAACATGGAACTATTGTAGAGAAATAAAAAGTAGGCAAATGAACCACAGCAAAAAGCCAAGGGATGAAGACCACTAGACTGACCCTTGGTTCTAAATGCAAATGACATCAGAAAGGAGCTAATGGAGTGGGGTAAACAGAAGGGGTAAAGTAATTAAAGTATAGACGAGAGTGGAAATCAGGGAAAGGGATGCATTCAAGATGTATAAGGAAAAAAGAGATGAGACTGGTCAGGAAGAACTGCTTCACTTAAGAGCTGATCCAAGGTGTGGGCATGCTGTTGGATGGCTCACATAGAAATGGAAGAAAGCTCTGAGAAGCCAGTGAATTGAGAGACAAGGAGTGGGTTATCAATGTGGGCTTCAAAAGAGATCTGTATAACAAGAGACCAGTCCAGAAGAAAGTGCTGATTCATCCAGGAAAGTCGAAGTTATTATTACAGCCAAGGATGACCTAATCAGATGGCATAGATTTCAGAGAGATGATGATGGTATAACATCAGTAAGTAGTGTTGGGAAACATAAAATAGGCTGATTGTTCTTTCCACAAGTTGACATGGAGGGTTTTTAAGGCACAAAGTGTTAGCTGGAAAAAGCTAGATTTCAGTGAAAGCATTTAAAAGGTTCAAATGAAGAGAATAGGGACATAGTGGGAAGTGTAATTCATAAGATTACAGTCATGGGATGGGATAAATAATGGGTGTGAGAGGGAGCTGAACTGAATAAGGAAATAATTAAAGGTCAACTGTTATCTAAGATTTGCAAAATATGTTACAATGCATCACATAAACACACCTGGTACTTTAATCATATTTAGATTACAGTAAGGTTAAAAACAATGATCTGATATTAGATTCTAAGTATTTTATAGAATTTAGCTAAGAGGATATGATCCTGAGTAAAAAAATATAATATATAAATGTCAAACAATCGTATCTTATTAAGGCAGTGAAGAATAGTTCATGAAACATAACGTACTTTATGTAGATTTTTTGAAGTTTAGAATGGTAAATAACATATGTCTAAATGACTTTTCTGATGTCAATTGATGTCAGAGGGGCCTTATCTTTCCAGGTCTTTCTTAATACCAGAAAAACTGAATGGGCATTTATAGAAAGATATTCTTTATTAAAGTATATCTTTAATGAAGAATTATATAGATTGATGAATATCAAATGTTTCATATGTATCTCACAAACTAGTAACCCCTAACTTAGAAAATATTGATTTAGAATTTTTGAATTAATGAAGAATTAAAATACTGTTTGTCACTAGAATACTTTATTTTTATTTTTTAAAACATGTTTCTATTATTTTTTTAAGTGAGAGAGGAAGGGAGAGGTAGAGAAAGAAACACTGATTGTTGCCTCCTGCATGCCCTTTGCTGGGGATCGAGCCTGCAACCTGGGCTTGTGCCCTGACTGGGAATCGAACCCGTAACTTCTTGATGTATGGGTTGACATGCAACCATTGAGCCACACTGGTTGGGCAAGAATACTTTATTTTTAAATACAGAACCTATTTATAAGTTATCTGAAATGATACTTCCACTTAAAAATTCAGACTTCCATATTTTATGTCCCCATTTATTTCTTCAAATAAAGAGAAAATGAGAATATGACAAATATATTTTATTTGTAAATGCTACCTAATGTAAGTTTAATGAATAGAGGTATCACAAAATTTGAGGAAGAGTTACACTGGAGCTGTATATAATTTTCTGTCCCCCAGGGCATGTAGACCCATGTTGCTTGAAGATGGTAAGCACTAAAACTTTTTATTTATTTTTTTATTTTAGACAGAGTGGAAGAGAGGGATGGAGAGAGAGAGAAAAAAACATCAATGTAAGCGATTGGTTGCCTCCTGTAGACGCTCCAATCCTTGGGGTTGGGAAACGGAATGAACCTACAACCGGGTCCAGGTACGTGCCCTTAATTGAGAATCAAACTGAGACCCTTCAGTGCTCGGGCCAACACTCTACCACTGACCCACACTGGCCAGGAAACTAAAATAATTAAAACTGATGCTTTCCTATAGAATTTCTTGTTGTCAAGTTGATTTCCCACTTTTAAAGAATCAGAAATAAAAATTGGAGAACATATCTATATAAAATTTGGAATTGATGCAAAAATAAGTTGTGGTGGACATTATCTTTTCTTCATGATGGATAGGCTCATATATCCAAATATGTGGATTGCTTTAAAGCACAGTTATCCAGAGTTTCCATCTCAAATATTCAAGTTGCTATGGGGAGTAGTGCACCATTCCCAAACTTACAATTGCTACTACTTGCTTATAAAACAGTGAGGCTTTAAGCTATTTTGGCTATAAATTGAAAAGCCAGACTTTTCTCAGATGTTGTCTTTCAATGTCTATCATATATTTTATTTGTACAAATATTTTTAGCCCTGGCCGATGTAGCTTAGTTGGTTGAGTATTGTTCCATGCACCAAAAGATCATCAGTTGGATCCTTGGTCAGGGCCCTGGTTTCAGGCTTAATCCCTGATAGGGGGAGTGCAGAAGGCAGCCAATTGGTTTCTCTCTCACATGGATTTTTTTTTCTCTCTCTCTCCCGTTCTCCTCTCTCTAAAAAAAAAAACAAAACAAAAAAAACAAACAAAAACCCATAAAAACATTTAAAAATATTTTTTATTTTTAGAATGTTTTATTGATTTTTTTAGAGAGAGAAAGGAAGGGAAAGAGAGAGAAACACCAATCAGCTGCCTTCTACATGCACCCTACCTGTGACCTTTTGATGTACAGGAAGGACCATTCCCAACCAACTGAACCACACCAGCCAGGATTCAATAAAAATATATATTTTTAAATGTTTTCTTGCTGGTGTGGGTCAGTGGTTGAGCATCAACCTATGAACCAGGAGGTCACAGTTCAATTCCCAGTCAGGGCACATGCCCAGGTTGCAGGCTCAATTCCCAGTAGGGGGCGTGCAAGAGGCAGCTGATCCACGATTCTTACCAATGACGTTTCTATCTCTCTCTCCTGTTCCTTTCCCTTCTCTGAAATCAATAAAAACATATCTAAAAAAAAAAGTTTTCTTTATAGCAGCCATTTCTTCCTTCTAGGGTACAATATGTTTTTGTCTCTCTCTTGGAATACTAATACTTTTTAAAATTTCATCTCTCTGTTTAGTTGGTTTTCTTTTGAGTTGCTTAAAATGATTTTTATATATCTAATTTTGTTCTCACCTGAAACTCCACTAAAACAATAGTAAAAGGATTTTCTTAAAAGGCATACAACTATATGTTTGAGTAGAATGGGAAAAGATAGAATAAAAAATGTTGGAATCCAGAAAGCAGCTGTGTGTGCAAAAAAGAGTTAATTAACATAGGCCTGAGACTGCTATCCTTCGAAAAGCCTGCTTTTTGAACCAGCAAGGTTGGTCCTTGGCTGGCATTTGGGAACTTGGATTTGGGGAGGATTCCCACTACTCCCTAAATAACAAGGGTGTTTCACTGTGCCTACACTGTTTGTGCAAACAATATAGTTTATACTCAACACCTGCTTTCCTTCTGGGAGTATGGAATTTTGGGATGTGTTAGGCAGAGAGTGCTTACATCAGTAAAACCCAATAAAAAACTTTGGCACTGTTTCCAGTGAGCTTCCCTGGTAAATAACATTTCACAGCATTGTCACAACTCATTACAGAAGGAATTAAGCATAGTTGTGACTCCACTGGGAGAGGACTCTTGGAAGCTGGTGCCTAGTTTCCTCTGGACCTTACTTCATCTCTCTTTCCCTCTGCTGATTTCACTGTAATAAACTTTCACCAGGAGTGTAACAACTGTGAGTCCTTTCAGCAAGTCATCAAAGCTGAAGGTGGTCCTGGAGACCCCAACACAATGTGTGATTATCCAAGAAAGATGAATTCCAACCCAGTCATGAGGAGGTTTGAGAACCAACCTGATACATGTTTCAGGCTATTTAAAAAGCACAGGAACCAAGTCTCATTGGAACTGAGAGGTGGAGATGGCTAAAACAGGTGATGATAAAATATGTTTTAGGAGCAGTTAAATCCTAAATCTCCTTGCCTAGTCCATGTCTTGGGCAAATGCCCCTTATTCATCCTGGCAGACATCTGGGTGTTTACTCTCTGGAGAGGTAACTCTGGCCTGGAGTATGAAAGGCACAGCTGACAGTTTGGCACCATACTGAAAACAGAGATGAGTGATGAATATCAAGTATAGGGATTTTCCCTTGCTTCAACCCTCTTCCCTGATTAGGTTCTCATCATTTTGTAAACTACACCTTTATTTTGTGAAGGATTAGAATATTGTTTCCCCCTGAGGAAACTTGATCACCCAAGAGGGAAAATCAAAATTTAGCATCAGGGGTTACCTAAAAAATTGTCTGGCCAATAAAGAAAGAAAGAAAAGACAAGAATTAAAAAAATTATCTGTTCCTAGCTGGCTTGGCTCAGTGGATAGAGAATTGCCCTGCGGACTGAAGGGTCCCAAGTTGGATTCTGGTCAAGGGCACATGCTCGGGTGTTGGCTCCATACCCAGTAGGGGGTGTGCAGGAGGCAGCTGGTCAATGATTCCCAGTCATCATTGATGTTTCTATCTCTCTCTCCCTCTCCCTTCTTCTCTGATATCGATAAAATATATTTAAAAAATTATATCTAGCTAGATCACCCTTCAGTGTTTACATGCCTCACCCACAGGCTTACAGCTTCTACTCTTAATTATGAACAGATAGCCAAGGATAAGCAGATAGCTCAAAGTTTTTAATAAAAGATAAAAATCAAAACAAAAAATATAATTTTAAAAAATGATACAAAAAGCCAAACAAAACCCTATCCTTATTAGAGTCAGAGATATAGGACACTGCACTTGTAAAACAAAAACATGATACCATTACAAAAAAAAATCAGAGAATAAAAAATGAGCTAATAGAAATTAAACATGCTAGTAGAAATGAAAAAGTGAATATACGGGCTAGAAGTTGGAAAAAATGTCAAAAAAAAATTTAGCAAAATGACTGGTGCAGCCACTATGGAAAAACAGTATGGAGTTTCCTCAAAAAATTAAATATGGAACTGCCATTTGACCCAGTGATCCCACTTCTAGGAATATCCTAAGAAACCAGAAACACCAATCAGAAAGGATATATGCACCCCTATGTTCATAGCAGCGCAATTTACAATAGCAAAGATCTTGAAACAGCCCAAGTGCCCATTAGTGGATGAGTGGATAAAAAAAGCTGTTGTACAATTACACCATGGAATACTATGCAGCAGTAAAAAAGGAGGATCTCTTACCCTCTGAGACAGCATGGAGCATAATACTTAGGAGTATTATGCTAAGTGAAATAAGCCAGTCAAGAAAGACAAGTATCACATGATCTCACTTATTTGTGGAATCTAATGAACAAAATAAACTGATGAACAAAATAGATCCAGAGACATGGAAGCATGAAACAGACTGACAAATCTCAGAGGGAAAGTGGGGTTGCGGGCGGGGGGGGAGATTAAGCAAAGATCTTATATGCATATATATATGCATAACCCATGGACACAGACACTAGTGTGGTGAAGGGTCTGGGAAGAAGACGGGAATGGGATGAAGAGGGTCGATGGGGGAAAAAAGGAGATATCTGTAATACTTTCAACAATAAAGATAAATAAGAAAAAATAGGAGAGAAGAGATAAGAAAAGGATCTGTTATGGAGGTCCAACATCCAAATATTAGGAGTCCCAGAAAGAGAGAACAGAAACAAAAGAGGAGAGAAAAATCAATAAAAAATTAAAGAATATTTCCCCAAACTAAAGGATACATGTGACTAAATTGAACGGCTGCTCAATGGCCAGCAAAATGGATAGAAAACAGACCCATATGAAGAAACATCCTTTCAGAACACTAGGGTCAAAGAAAAATCTAAGTTTTCAGTGAGGAAAAGGACAAGTCACATAGAAAGGATCAAGAATCAGAATGGCTCTCAAATTTTAATAGCAATACTGGAAGTGGAGCAACACTTTAAAAATTGTCAGGGAAAATTATCTTCAACCTAGAATTCTATTCCTATCTAAACTATCAATCAAATATGACAAAATTAAAATATTTCAGACATTAAAAGCCTCAAAAAATTGCTTACTGAGCACCCTTTCTCAAGAAGGTAGTAAAGGCCTACTTCACTGAAACAAGGTATCCAGGGAAGTATTAACTCATCAGGCCTAACTTGTCCAAACCCTGCACATTCCAAGGAAAGATCTGGCTCTTTCCTGGCTCTTGGAAGATAATTTGTAAGATCTTGGAATACCCTGCCCAAGAGTATCTGTTTACCCGGGGCCTTGGGCTACACTAAATAGTCTATGCTACCAGTGTGATTTATGGTAGGAGCCCTGGACCATGTGGTATCAGTCTGACCTTTGAAGAGGCTGGAGACTGAATAACTAAAGTCAGCCATAGACGCTTCATGCCCATCTGACCCACCCCAGATAAAAACCTTGAACACCATATCTCAGGTAAGTGCTCCTGGTTGGCAATACTCCGTAGATGCTGTCACATATTATTGCTAGGAGAATAAGCGCTTTCTGTAAGACTGCTGGGAGAGGACACCGAGAAGCTTGTCTCTCACCTGTCCTGGACTAAGAAAAACCTTAGACATTTAATTCACTAACTTAATTTACAAATAACAAAGCTGAACTTCACAGATTAAGTTGATTGTCCAGGAACATGTAGGAAATTGAAAGGATTAAAACCCATTGTACTGTCCTGACTCCTAATTCAATGCTCGTAGGGATTCTGGTTTTCTTTCGTATATTTGCACAATCTTTGATAAGATATAGTTCAAATTAATTCCCTAATTTTTAAGGTGACAAATATTACTTTATTAGTAGTATCATCTATATGTCACAGCAACTACTTGTTAGTTCAAGATTTGCAAAATTAATACGCCCAAGAAAAACATATTCAGAAACCAAATTATCTGTTTAACAAAAGTAATGACATAGAAACAATTTAACAGCGTCATTTTATGTTGTTTTGTAGACTATCAAGTGCCTTAACTAGAAGTATATTTTTTAAAAAGGTAAGTAACTAAATTATTCAGGAATGAAGTATTATTTTTATGAGAAGAAAACATTTGTGAGCTTTCATTACTAAAAATAGCCCTGAAATATAGATTACTATGTACTGTTCATTAGTTTACTATGGACAGTTATTTGAATATAAGTAAACATTTTATATTAAGGAATATACAGAATTTTTTTTTTCTGTGCTGAGTCTCATACATCATAGACTTAGGCTCCGTAGGAAACTAATTTAAATTGTGCTGAAACTGTGCTATCCTTTAAAATTTTTCAGCACTAAATTCCCCACTGTGTATTACTGATTTTTCATAAAACCTTTCATGCTTTTGAATTAGGAAGGGAGCATAGTTGCTTTTTGTAAAGACAGAGAGCCAGATTCATTGGAAGTATCTGACTAATAACGGTAGAGGAAAAAAAGGGCAGAATGTTTCAGAAGAAATCACAGAATATCACAGGAGAGAAAGCAGCAGCAGAATGCCGGTTTCTTTCTTTTCATCTTCATTTCTTAAGGACAGTAACAGTTTGAACGTAATCAGTGATGATGACTTGCATTAGCTTAAAACCTGCTAGTTCCATCGTCTGACAGTAAAGTTCCCTAGAGTACACAGTATCATCTCAAATCAGCCCAAGTCATCCGATCAGTAGACAAAGTTCTACATAATAATGGAGGAAAGAGCACAAAAGTGTAAGAAAATATTATTGAAGCATTTTTACAGTGAGAGACTGAAGTTGAAAAAAAATTGCAGTGTGTGATCAATATGCTAATGAAAAATGGCAGCTATAATTGAGTTTTTGTAAGAAGATAGTACAGGTTTTTTTTTTTTAAAATACAGATTTAACATGTCCAGCTATATCATATCTTAGAAAGCAAATAACTCTAAATATTTAAGTATTTGTTTACTTACATCCTAAACTTTAATTCATTTTATTTTTTTTAAATGTTTTTATTGTTTTATTTTTTTTTGAGAGAGAGAGAGGGATAGAAACATCGATGGGAGATCATTGATGTTTCTCTCTCTCCTTCTCCTCTCTGAAATCAATAAAAATATATTTAAAAAAAATAAAGAAACATGGATTGGCTGCCTCCGGCACACCCCCAAGTTAGGGATCAAGCCTGAAATCCAGGCATGTGCCCTGACTGGTAATTGAACCATGACTCTTGGATTCCTGGGTGGATGTTCAACCACTGAGTCACACTGGCCAGGCTAAACTTTAATTCGTTTTAAAATAATGTGTATTTTTAAAAATAGGCATTCATATATCAGAGATAGAATTCTTAGACACTGTATTAAATCTCAGAACTAGGCCATTAATTAGGAAGTTTCGGTTTTTTTTTAACCCTCAATTTAGGGTTGCTTTATTAGTGTCAAACTATTCGAATTAAAGGTGTCTTAGATATCACTGCGACTAATCACTTCATTAATTAAACAACTGGCCCAGAAAAGTAGTGATTTAGTAGATATCAATTAGCCAACTAGAATAGCATCTAGAGCTCAGATACCCAAACTTCTAGTTCAGGGCTATTGATGAAATTACACTACTTTAAACACACATTTTAACA
Organism: Myotis myotis; assembly: GCF_014108235.1. NCBI lineage: Eukaryota > Metazoa > Chordata > Mammalia > Chiroptera > Vespertilionidae > Myotis > Myotis myotis. The sequence continues at coordinate 186,418,502 of NW_023416313.1, read as the reverse complement.
AAGGTAAAATAAAAAGATAACAGGAAGAGATGATTTGTGGTGGTGAACACACAATATAATATTCAGATGATGTATTATAGAATTGTACACATTAAACCTATATAATTTTACTAACCAATGTAACACCAATAAATTCAATAAAAAGATAATAAGGACACTTAATTTATAAAAGTTTGTCTTTATTTAAAACAAACTAGCCAAACCGGTTTGGCTCAGTGTATAGAGCGTCGGCCTGCGGACTGAAGGGTCCCAGGTTCGATTCCGGTCAAGGGCATGTACCTTGGTTGCGGGCACATCCCCAGTAGGAGGTGTGCAGGAGGCAGCTGGTCGATGTTTCTCTCTCATGGATGTTTCTAGTTCTCTATCCCTCTCCCTTCCTCTCTGTAAAAAATCAATAAATATATATATATATAAAATAAAAAAATTAGATAAAAAGTCCTAACTACTTTGCTAAGTTGGACATTCTGATTTTATTTGTGGAGATGGAGAGAAATAAACATTTATTTTAAACTCTTTTATTTTACCATGAATTTGGTCACCCATCCAAATTATTAAGCATTGACCCCATATATAAAAGTGCCAAGTGCTGAAGAGTATGCAAAATTTCCTTAAAAGTAAATGTACAATATATCATATGATATATGGTATTTTCTTTATGTTTGGTTAGACTTAGAACACCATAAATTTCCCATAACTTAAGGTGTTAACTACTCAGAATTCATTTAAACTAATGTTGATGGTTATTAAATATAATTCAGCTTTGTTATATGGGAACTAGATGCCTGGTGCATGAAATTTGTGCACGGGTAGGGTCCCCAGGCCTGGCCGGTGATCAGGGACCATCAGGGCCTTCTGGCTGCCAGCTGTGGCCTCCCTTCATTCTGCGCCGCCCCTTGGTGGTCAGCACATGTCATAGCGAGCGATCGAACTCCTGGTCTCCCGGTTGAACTCCCTAGGGGACACTTGCATATTAGCCTTATATATAGAGATTGTAAAGATTGTGTTGATTTGTTTTACTCCTTCAAGGAGGGTAATACAAAAGTAGAAGTGGGGAAAGAGAAAAATACAAATTAGTAGCCCCTGGTTTGGGTTTGACTCAAACTGTTTTGCTTGGCTTATTGAGCATTAATCCATAGTATTTTAAAATAATACTTCAATACCCTGTTATTATTCAAAAGTAGATTTCTCATTTAAAAAAATTAAATAGGCCCTAACCAGTTTGGCTCAGTGGATAGAGCGTCGGCCTGCGGACTGAAAGGTCCCTGGTTCGATTCTGGTCAAGGGCACGTACCTTGGTTGCGGGCACATCCTCAGTGGGGGGTGTGCAAGAGGCAGCTGATCGGTGTCTCTCTCTCATTGATGTTTCTCTCTATCCCTCTGCCTTCCTCTCTGTAAAAAAATCAATAAAAAATATTTTTTAAAAAATCAAACAGGAATTTCTAATTTCTCTTGAAAAAATCAGGTGATTTGGCAATGGTATCTTAGAGCTGGAACAGAATTAATGCGGCTGTTCTCTTTAGATATGTGCTCTCTAGTTCACACAGTCCCTATTCTCTCTCCAACTGTAGTATCTAGGGCCCTTTAGGCATTTGAGTTTTTAAGCACTCTTGTTGAGGGGGAGAAGGCAGGTAAGTAGGAAAAGAGAAAGAAAAGGGTGGAGACTAAGTTATGTGAAATTATATATTCAGGGATTTTCCTACTCCATGATACCTATATTTATAAAGCCCTAATATACAAATATACCGAAAAAAGGAACTAAACAAGCAATCACTATGACGTGCGCTGACCACCAGGGGGTGACTGCAGAACATGGCAGGCATTGACAGCAGGCGGCAGAGCGTGGAACACGGTGGGCATTGGCTGTGGCGGTATGGCGGAGGTGAGCGGGGGTGCCAAACCAAGGCGGGGGGCTGGTCACTGTCATCAGGGTGAGACTCTGGTGGTTACTGAAAATTCTTTGCTCCCATACACCACTGTCCTGCTGGGTGTTTGCATCTGCTGCTGGCGCTGGCCCCACTTACACCCACTGCCGGCATCCAGTGCTGGCCCTGATCACTTCGTGACATCAGCGGGTATGAGCGGTGGCTGCTGGCCCTGATCGCCCCTCAGGGCTTCTCCACCTCCCCCTGCTTTTGAGGGGTGATTGGGGCAGCAGCTGCTGCTCGCACCCACTGCTGGTGCCAGCTCCAATCGCTCCGCGCCATCAGCGGATGTGAGTGGGGCCAGTGCCGTCAGCACATGGGAGCAGCGGTGGTGGGAGTGGGGCTGCTGGCAGACAGGGGACCAGGGGCCACAGTGGGAGGAGCCAGGCGGGGGAGCAGAGGATGGGCTGAGACCTGCTCCTGTGCCCACTACAGCCTTGCAGCCCACGGTTCCTTTCAAGGTGCACGAATTCATGCACTGGGCCCCTATTTGGTATATAATAGCTATGTTTTATGACAAGTTTATGCTTTATTTTAAAAACTATCACAACATTTTTCAATGTGGTTATAAAACTTTACATTCCAATTAATCTTCATTGTTGCCAATACTTGGCATAGTCTTTTCAATTTTAGTCTTTCTAGTTAATATTTAGTGGTATGTCATTGTGGTTATAATTTTCATTTTCTTGATGACTAATGATCTTGAGCATTTTTTCATGGGCTTCTTGGCCATGCATGTACCTTCTTTTGTGAAGTGTCTGTTAAAATATTTTATCAATTGGACTTTTTTATTATTGAATTTTAAGAGTTCTTTATACCAGTATATTCTGAATTCAAGTACTTTGCCAGATATATGTGCTGCATTTTCTCCTGGTCTAAAGAAAAAAAAAACATTTTTTCTTCTAATCTGTGGCTTGCCTCTATATTATCTGTCTTGCAAAAAAACAAAAAACAACAACAAAAACCCCCCAAGCTTTTAATTTTGATAAAGTCTTATTTGTCAATTTTGGTTCATGCTTTTTGTTTCCTAAGAAATCTTTGTCTCCTTCCAGGTAACTAAGATTTTCTCCTCTTTTTTTTCCTACAAGTTTTAGCATTTATATTTATTTCTATGATTCATATCAGGAAGATTTCTATGGGTGGTATGAGGTAAAAATCAATAGGTTGAATGTTTCTAGGAATTTATCCATTTCTTATAGGTTGTCCAGTTTGTTGATATATAACTGTTCATAGAATTACAATATCTCATTTCTGATTTTTTTCCCTTAGTCTAGCTAAGAGTCTGTCAACTTTATCTTTTAAAGCAAAAACTCACACACCTCTTCATTTCATTGATTTCTATTGTTTTTCTATTCTTTAGTTCATTTATTTGTGCTCTGATCTTTATCTCCTTCCTTCTGCTAACTATAGGCTGTTTGTTCTTTTCTAGTTCCTTGGGGTGAAAAGTTAGGTTGTTTGTTTGAATCATTCTTATTTTTTAATGGAGGCATTTGTCACTGCTATTCCCTCATAGCACTGCTTTTGCTGCATCCCATAATTTTTATGTTGTACTTTCTTTTGTCATGAGGTATTTTCTAATTTCCTTTTTGATTTCTTCAACTCAATGGTTGTGCAAGAGTGTACTGTTTACTTTTCACACAGTCGTGAACTTTCCAGTTTTACTTCTGTTACTGATTTCTAGTTTCATTCCATTGTGGTCAGACAAGATACTTAGTATGATTTCAGTTGTCTTGAATTTAAGACTCATTTTGTCACCTAACATGTGATCTTCCCTAGAGAAATATCCAGGTGTCCTTGAGAAGGATGAGTATTGTGCTGCTGTTGGAGGGAATGTTCTGTGTAAATCTGTTAGGTTCATTTGGTTTATGAGTTTGCTCGAGAGCTCTGTTTCCTTATTGATCTTCTGTCTGGGTGTTCTATCCATTATTGAAAGTGGGGGTCTTCACGTGTCTTACTATTATGGTATTATTTACTTCTCCCTTCAATTCTGTAAATATTTGATGATTAGATACCCTGATGTTGGTTGCATAAATATTTATAAATTGTTCAGTATTCCTGGTGGACTGACCCTTTTATCATTTTATCATGTCCTTCTTTGCCTCTTATGACAGTTATTGACTTAAAGTCTACTTTGTCTAAGTATAACCATCTCTGCTCTCTTTTGGTTAGTACTGGCATGAAATATCTTTTTTCACACATTTACTTTCAGTCTATGTGTATCCTTAAATCTAAAGCGAGTTTCTTGTAGACAACATATAGTTGGGTCATTTGATTTGGTAATTACTTTACATTTAAAGTTATTATTGATAAGACAGGATTTACTATTGCCATTTAGATGATTTTTTCCTATTATTCTTATAGCTTTTGGTCTGTCTTTTTCTGTCTTGTTATCTTCCTTTCTGTTTTGTTGAGTTTTTTGTACTGATATGCTTTTTTTCCTTTTTCTTTTGTGTAATTTCTATAGGTTTTGTGTGTGTGTAAGCCTTGTAGCTTATGAAAATATCTTATAGTTCTAACAGTCTATTTTAAGCTGGCAACAAAGTAAGTTTAATTGCATACCAAAATTCTACACTTTAACTTATCCCTGACAACACTTTGTATTGTTGTCTCAATTTATACCTATTTATCTATGTATGTTTAAAAACATATTTTATAGTTATTTTATACTTTTCTTAACTTTTGTACTAAAATTAAAAGTGATTTACCCACTACAATTAAAGTAACACAGTATTTGTCTATATATTTATCTTTCCCAATGCTTCTCAACTTCAAGAATTCTCTTTAGCATTTCATGTAAGACAGGGTTAGTGGTGATGAACTTCTTCAGCTTTTAGTGATCTAGGAAAGTCATTCTCTCTCCACTTTCGAAGAATAGTTTTGGAGAATATATTATTCTTAGCACTTTTTATTTTCAGCACTTTAAAAGGGTCACCTGCAAGATGATCTTTTTTGGCCTGCAAGATTTTTGCTGAAAAATCTGATAGTCTTCTAGAGTTGCCTTGTATGTCACACGTCTTTTCTGTCTTTGCTTTTAAAATTGCCTTTGCCTTTGACAATTTGATTACAATGTGTTGTGGGGTGTATTTCTTTGGTTTCCTCTTTTTTGTATCCTTTGACTTCTTGGATCTGGATGTACATTTAATACCCCAGATCTGGGAAGTTTTTGGCCATTATTTCTTTGAATAAGTTTTTTGGTTCTTTCTCATCTGACTGGAATTCAATGTGGATATTACTCTTCTTTATGGTATACCATAAGTTCCTTCAGTTTTGTTCATTTCTTTTCTTTTTGCTCTTCTGACTGAATTATTTCCAATAACTTGTCTTTGAGTTTATTGATCCTTTCTTGTTTGATCTGCTGATAAACAGTTCAAGTGAATTTTTCACTTGTTTTTGTGTTCTTCAGGTCCACGATTTATGTTTTTGTACTTTCCATCTCTGCTGAGATTCTCATACTTCGTTGAAATTGTTCATGTTTTATTGAACACATTAGAGTAAAATCTCAAATAACTTTGTTGGTAATATCTTCTCCATTTGGTTGTTTAAAAATAATTTGTCTTTGGTATTTTGAGGTGTTACTCTAATGTGTTCATTTTTATTGAGCCTGACTTAAATTTTTTGGGCTTTCTGAATCTGAAACTTGGTGTTTATAAATGTGGGCAATCTTTAAGTCATTATTTTTTTTTAATAATGCCACTGAAATTCCAATTAGAATAATTATTTTCTTTTTTTTTTCTTTTTTTTTTAAATATATTTTATTGATTTTTTTTTTTTTTTTATAGAGAGGAAGGGAGAGAGATAGAGAGTTAGAAACATCGATGAGAGAGAAACATCGATCAGCTGCCTCCTGCACATCTCCTACTGGGGATGTGCCTGCAACCCAGGTACATGCCCTTGACCGGAATCGAACCTGGGACCTCTCAGTCCGCAGGCCGACGCTCTATCCATTGAGCCAAACCGGTTTCGGCGTAGAATAATTATTTTCCATTTTTTATTCATCTGGGCTGTATTCTGGGTAATTTTTTTCCCCCCTCAGATCTCCTAGTTCATTCATTTTTCTAAACTGTTTAATCTGTTGTTTAACCATCCATTTCAGTTTCTAACTTTATGTATTTCATTTTAAAAAAATGATTTATTTCCAAATGTGCTTAGTCGGTTTTGATTATTTCTTGATCATATATCAATATTGTTTAATTCCTTAATTCACATAAATGAATAACTTATACTATGTTATTTGTTAATTCTGACATCTTCAATCTTAGTACGTAAGATTCCTCAGTGTAATTTTTCATTTTGAGCTTATGTTCCTTGGAATTTTATCTGTTAGGACTCTGGGTTTTATGTATATTCCCCAAAAGACAACTTGCATTTGCTCTTTCCAGGTGCTTGAGGTTGCTATTGAACCAAGGTAACAAACCACATTTTTCAAGTGTTTCCCTCCTCCCCGTCTCTTTCTAAAGTCACAGAAGGGGTGTGAATTCAGGCTTCAAATGTGTATAAGAATAAGCTTTATGAATTCTCAGGGAAGACTTTTATTGCCCCAATTTGTATCTCCTTCACTCAGAGCCAACGCAGAGATAGGCACAAACCCCAGGCACAACCTCGGAGGACCTGCTTATTTCCCCCCTAATCCACTGAAGATGCACATTTTGATTTTTCTGGCATTAAGCTGGAGGGATTGAGGTCTCTGATTAGAACTCACTACAAGTTATTGCCTCCAATGTCACTTCCCCATACTACCAACACATAAAATTAAAATCCAGGCTTTAGGCTAGCAGGAAGTAGCTAAACAGCTAATAACATCTGTGTGGTGCTTATTCATTCTACATTCACTTCTTCTTTTGTGGCTTCTTGCCACTGAGGAATTTTCTTACTTATCAGCTCAATCATTCATTGAAAAAGATTAAATACTCTCTGCAGAATCTTAAAGCATTTCTCTGAATCTTTGTTCAGTGTGATGGCTCTGGTTTCTACTTTTATTAACTACGACATGAGGGTTATATGCAGAGTATGAAGGGGGAAGAAAAGATTTCTGGAGAGTGAAAAACGCTTGATGTGGTAGAAAATGGGAAAGCAAGTTAAATAAAGAAGCATTAAATCCTATATAATCCTATATAATAAAGGGGTAATATGAAATTGATCATCATGCTCTGGCACAAGATGGCTGCCCTGTGGGATCGGGCCTAAACCGGCAGTCGGACATCCCCTGAGGGTTCCCAGATTGGAGAGGGTGCAGGCTGGGCTGAGGGACACCCCCCCACACCCAGTGCACGAATTTCATGCACCGGGCCTCTAGTAATAAATAAAGAATGGATGGTATCCAGGAAAGTTCACTGAAAGAGATCACTTGATAAGACTTTATAGCCCTTGGCTATACAGTAGTCTCATATCTGATACATATTACCATATAACCTTGGACAAGTTACACCCCATTTACCGAATTTCTACCTATGTAATGGGGACTGTAAAGACAAGTGTCATTAAGTGTTTTTGAAAATATTAAATTACACAAAATGTAAAACATGTAATCATTTCTTTTGCCATAGAATTGTTTCTCAAACTCTTGTCTCACAGATGATCTTAGGAAAAATAGAATCAACTTAACAGGAAAAGCAGTTTAGGAGATTCAGACAAAAACAGTTTATAATCGCAATAACGGATAAAATCCAACATTGAACTAAACCACTATTTCAGTAAATAGTAACTGACTCATGATGTGAGACGTATTTGTTTTACAGGCTCCTCTATTTAACAGAATTTGTTGAAACCAAATTAGGAAAGCCCTAATTACTATGGGCCATTTGCCATGACATAAAAATAATTCTGCAAAGCACAATTCTGTTATATAAAGTAGTGTCATTAGGATTTATCCACAATAATAAAAATTAAATTTAATTAAACCAAGATAATCTAAGAGAATCTTTGCATTTGTACTGTAGGTAATCTTTTAGGCAAAAAAGTATAAAGATCCTAGAAAGTACACAAATAAATTTCCTCAAATGTTCATCAAAATTGAGTTAATCCCCAAATTCTAGATGGCTAAATACTTTATAGATTTTAGCCTTTTCAAGATTGTCTCTCAATAACATATATCCCATTGGTCTAGCTGCTATGAGATAAAAATATGATAAAATAACTTCTTATCCTTAAAGGACTTTTCATTTTAGTTGTTGAAAACACTTTTGTGAGAAATCATGGGACATTTTAACAAAACCAAAGTACTGATAAGTTAAACTGCATGTTATTTGACATACCACCAATATTTGGAAGAATACATCTATTGTCAGGGACAAAGATAGCATCCATAAATGTAAAAGTTAAAAGTTGAATTTAATTTTCCTATCTGTTTTGGTGTTGTGATTAAGTCACTGTGTTTTACTCTGATTAACCATCTGGCATTCATGTTACAAAAGTGCAAGAAAAAAAATGTCAATATGGGTCTTGAAGATGAACTCATTGATTTTGGCATGCATTACAGTACTCCAAAGGTAGTATACTATCAACTCTCCTTTTAAGTCTTCTTGTTCCAATGGCAAATAGCATCCATTTTATCAGATACAGTAGTCCCCCTTATGTAGTTTCATTTATCTGTCGTCAACTATGGTTGGAATATATTAAATGGAAAATTCCAGAAATAAACAACTCATAAGTTTTAAATTGTGCGGAAAGAGTGATGAAATCTCATGCCATCCCCCTATATTTTGCCTAGGATGTGAATTATCTCTTTGTCTAATGCAGCGATTTTCAACCTTTTTCATCTCATGGCACATAAACTAATTACTAAAGTCTGCGGCACACCAAAAAATAGATTCTTTTTCTGATCTGACAAAAAAAAAAGGTATAATTTTGATTCATTCACATCGGATAGCTATTTTGTGTTGGCTGTTATTTTTTTATTTGACAATTTAAGGGAAAAAGAGGTCAGTGCCCCTGACCAAATAATCAGGTGTCACATGTTTTAAAAATTCTTGCAGTACAATGATTGCAAATATCTGGTTTAGTGTATTCATGCTACCTGCTCATTAGTCACTGAATAGCCATCTTGGTTATCAGATCAATGTGGCAGGACCATGGTGCCTGTGTTCAAGTAACTCTTATTTTACTAATAATGGCCCCAAAGCCCAAGTGTAGTGATGCTGGCAATTTGGATATGCCAAAGAGAGGCTGTAAAGTGCTTCCTTTAAGTGAAAAGGCATGTATGTACCAGAAAAAACATAGTACATATAGGGTTTGGTACTATCCATGGTTTCATCCACTTGGGGGGTCTTGGAATGTATCCCTGAAGATAAGAGGAGGAGATGTAATCTGTTTTAACAACTAACATCCTCTGTGCTAAAAGTACAAGAGTGTGAATCTTTTACTGGTAAGGTACCAGGTGTACCAGTTAATAATGTGGATTTTTTTTTCAATAGATGGAGTTACACATATGTTGATACATATGCGACTTGATATGTATGTTATTTTGTTGTATTGACGGCAAGCTTCAAAACTACATATGTCAAATTTTCTGAAGGTGTTAACATCATAGATATTTTTACACTTAAAAATGTCAAATTTCGTGCCAAAAAAAGAGCATTTGTGGGAAGTTTTAATTCATTACTTTATTTTGAAGAATACTATTTTGAAGTTATCGTATACTTCAGGAAGCTTATGGTGAACATGCTCCATCTCAAAATACTTGTGAACGCTGGTTTAAATGCTTTAAAAGTGATGATTTCAATGTGAAAGACAAAGAATGTCCAGGTGAACCGAAAAAGGTTGAAGACCAATAATTACAAGCATTATTGGACGAAGATGCGTGGCAAACTCAAAAACAACTTGCAGAAAGATTAAACATTGCTCAGCAAACAATTTCCATAGTTTACAAGCAATGGGAAAGATTTTAAAAGGAGAAAAATGGGTGCCACATCAACTGAACAAAAGACAAATGGAAAACCGAAAAGTCATCAGTAAAATGTTGCTTCAATGGCACGAAAGAAAGTCTTTTTTGCATTGAATTGTGACTAGTGATGAAAAGTAAATTTATTTTGAGAATCTCAAATGCACAAAATCATGGGTTGATCCAGGTCAACCATCAACATTGACTGCAAGGCCAAATCGCTTCGGAAAGAAGACAATGCTCTGCGTTTGGTGGGATCAGGAAGGTGTGGTGTATTATGAACTTCTAAAAACAGGTGAAACCATTAATATTGATCGCTACTGACAACAAATAATCAATTTGAACCATGCTTTGATCGTGAAATGACCAGAATGTGCCAGAAGACACGGCAAAGTAATTTTGCTTTATGATAATGCACCATCACACACTTCAAAACCAGTTAAAGACACGATAAAAGATCTTGCCTGGGAAGTATTAACCCACCCACTGTATTCACCAGACCTTGCTCCTTCAGATTACCACTTGTTTCGATCCATGGCACACACACTTTCTAAGCAGCACTTCAAAATGTACAAAGAAGTGGAAAATTGGGTCTCTGAATGGTTTGCCTCAAAACAAGAAAAGTTCTGTTGGGACAGTATCTACAAATTACCTGAAAAATGGGAGAAGTGTGTAGCTAGTGATGGACATTACTTTGAATAAAGCACCTTTGATATTTCTCTTGAAATTATCGTGTTTTCTTTGATTACAAAATCTGCATTATTAACTGGTACACCTGGTAAATGTTCTATTGATCATGCCAGAAAAAGTTTAATAGGTGTTTTTAGATTAGTGTACAGGTTTTGTTTTACAACTATCTGTCTTCTGGAGGTTAAGTATAATGAGTTGAAAAGTCTAATTATTTCAGGAAGTGCTACTTCCTTTTTTCTCAATTCTATTCAAGTGTAATCAGCAAAAGAAAATGTGGTCCAGGCAGTCTTAACTTTTTGAAAATGTAATGAGCTCTAGAAGAACCACCAAAATATGTTCAAAGTAGTAACGATTGTTTCACTAACTCTATTTTTACACTGCCCAGTCATTCTTTGTAACTAAGTCTTTAAAGTTAGAATGTTTTTAATTAGTGAGAAGTGGATACAACAAATGCTTTAAAGAGCTCAACAGTAAACTAAAACTGGTATTTAATATGAGAGAAGTGAAGACAGAGTGATTTGGTAATCAAGAAGCACACCTATTCAAAATAGCTATAGGGCCTTTTGGTTAAAAAAAAAAAAAAAGCAAATATGCCTGGTCTATGTGGCTCAGTGATTGAACATTGACCTATGAACCAGGAGGTCATAGTTCAATTTCTGATCAGGGCACAGGCCTGGGTTGAGGGTTTGATTCCCAGTAGGGGGCGTGCAGGAGGCAGGCAATCAATCATTCTCTAATCATCAATGTTTCTATGTCTCTCTCCCTCTCCTTTCCTCTCTGAAATAAATTAAAAAATATATTACAAAGAAAATCAAATATCAGTTGTTTTGTCACCATCCAGACTTTCTCTATTACTCTGCTCACTCAGAATATGAAGAGCTCACTGGGAAAGCTTCATTAATTCAGAACAATCAATGGGAAGAGTACTTTCAGTTCCTTGAAATTGATAAAAAAATTTGAATTCAAATTTTCTTTTAAATACAGATGCTTCTAGATTTTTTCCTAATGAATAGGGAAATTACTTCTTGTTAAGGTACCTCTTTTTAAACAGGTGGAAAATGTGTTCTTTTAAGTAATGTGTCATAAAATTGTTAATCCTATATAATAAAAGGCTAATATGCAAATCGACCGAATGGCAGAATGACCAGTCACTATGATGCACACTGATCACTAGGGGTCAGACGCTCAATGCAGGAGCTGCCAGATACCTTGAGTCGGGTGCATGGCTGGCAGGTACAGCAGCAAAGGCAGGAGCCTCTCCTGCCTCTGTGGCAGTGCTAAGGATGTCCGACTGACGGCTTAGGCCCGCTCCCCATGGGAGCTTAAGCTGTCAGTCAGACATCCTCCAAGGGCTCCCAGACTGCGAGAGGGCACAGGCTGGGCTGACAGACAACCCCCTCCCACGTGCATGGATTTTGTGCACCAGGCCTCTAGTTTTATTATAAAAAGACAAGCACAGACAACCTACACTCTTAAAAGACACTACAAAAGGAAAAAGCTTTAGTCCAGCTTTTTTCCAAATTATATTTCCAAATATAAAAATTGTATATAATTTTCTAAATTATATTTCGAGGTTAATAGAGTTTTATTGCTTTTTAAAAAGTACACCTCACTAACAAGATTCATTAAACAGGAAGACTTTTAGACATTTAAGTTCTTCCTCACTAGCTGGGAATATCAGAAAAAAAAAATTCTTAAAAATCTAGTTATTGCGTATTATGTGTAGAAGCATTCTTTTTGAATTTTGAACTTTAAATTATACTGTTATAGAGTTTAGCCACTTTGTGTTTACGTCAGGGTGAAAGGTATGACTGGGAGAGAGCACAAGGGAACCTCTGGGCACTGGAAATACTGTATATTTTAATCTGGTGGTGGTAACATGAGTGTGTCCATATGTAAAATTTTATCTAGCTTTGTACATTAAAATTTTTATTTTATTCTTAAACTAGAGGCCCGATGCACGAAGATTCATGCAAGAATGGGCCTTCCTTCCCCTGGCTGCCGGCACCACCTTTGCTCTGGCCCGGAGCCGCCTTTCTGCCTTCCCACGCTGCCCAGAGGCCCAGAGTGGCTGGGCTGGTGCAGTATGCCTGTGTCGTCGCCATGGCAATGATGCAAGCGTCCCGCCCCACCCCCAGCTGCTTTGCACCTGCATATGCAAATTAACCCGCCATATTTGTTGGGTTAATTTGCATACTCACTTCTGATTGGCTGGTGGGCATCCAAAGGTACGGTCAATTTGCATCTTTCTCTTTTATTAGTGATTTTATTTTGAGAGGACATTTGTTTGTTTTTTTGTGTGTGGTTTTGTCAATCCTAACCCAAGGATATTTTTCCACTGATTTTGTTTGTTTTTAGAAAGAGTAGGAGGGAGGGGGAGAGACAGAGAAACATCGATGAAAGAGAGACACAGCAATAGATGTAAGAGAGAATGGCAATCAGTTGCCTCCCACACCTGGGGCCAGGGATTGAGCCTGCAACTGAAGTGCAAACCCTTGACTGAAATCAAACTTGCGACCCTTCAGTCTGTGGGCCCAACACTTTGTCCACTGAGCCAAACTACCTAGGGCTTAAAATTTTTTAAAAAATTGATTTTAGAGAGAGGGCGAGACAAACATCCATTTGTTGTTCCACTTATTTATGCATTCATTGGTTGATTCTTGTATTGCCCTGACCTGGGATTGAACCTGCAACCTTAGGGTATTGGGACAATGCTCTAACCAACTGAGCTACCCAGGCAAGGCTAGACCTAGCTATACATTTAAGATTTGTGCACTTTATATATGATGTCACAAGAAAAAAGTAAAAAAAAAAGTGTTTATCTCCTTTATGAAATGCCTACCAACTATTTTGCAGTGGATCATTAATATAATTTTATAAGTCAAAATGTATAGGGGAAAATAATTTATCTGATGCTCATGGCATAAGGACTGCTAATCACATATAGGTAGATTAACTATATCTAAAGCTGGATTAAAGCTTCAGTGAAGAAAGGTCACTGGTATTGTATCAGAAATGGTGTCAGGAAGAATACAATGTATCAGTTTAACTGCAAAGGAGAGAAATAATTAAAGTTCAAATAACAACTAGAAGATCAAAACATCATCAAATAAGTGACATGACTATGGCATGATTTGATTTATGATTATCCATGCTTTTTATTTATGCTTTTTACTGTTTGGTTGTTAGTCATTGTATTGCTTGGACTTCCAAAGGGGGAGGGGGGGGTGGAAAGGAAAAGAATGAAAGTTAATGTTTTGTTACTTATTTTCAACTATTGCTTTTAGCGTGCTAAAAAGCTGAAGTTAGGACTGGATTTAAAAATTATGCATTCTACTTTCTATCTACTATGGGAGAAAAGAGTTGGTTTATGTATGCAAGAAATATAATCACTGATTCTGCATCAAATGTTTTTACTTTTGCTGATAACTAGTTAATTCTCATCACCTCCAAAGCCTTTGAGAGGATTAGCTGCATAGACCAATATTGTTCTATGTCAGTATTAAGTATATGATGTCACCTTGCTTCCTCCCCTCCTCAAGCTATTTTTTTTTTCAGGATGGGGAGGGGGGCCTTTTCGACAATTCTCAAAATTCTGTGGCTTAAATACCACTAGCTGACACACATGATTGACAACCTTACACTACCAAACCTGTTTGAAATGGGTCAAATACCTAAGCTCCCCAGAACAATGCAATCCAACCAGTAATTCCCCATAAAAGAGAAAGGGGGTGTGATTAGCTTCCAGCTATTAAACAAGTTATTGCAAAAACAGTTTGGTGGTTTGTTTCTGCAATAGGCACAGATTCAGCTAGTATTTTCTCTTAATTAGCTCCAAAAAAAAAAAAAAAAAAAAAAAAAAGAGAGACTAGGCTGCAAGAGGTAGGAAAAATAGCCAAAGCATGAAGCAACTGGGGCAAACATGAAGGGCTTGATGGAGGTCTTTCTATTGACCCCAGGCATTGGTGATTGATTATTAACCCTGCTGGGGAACGATCGAACGGGATTTGTGCGAGGCTCATCGAGCCACAGGAAAGGAGATGCAGGAGGGAATATAAGCTTCTAATAAAAGAAACGCAGCAACAATAGCAGAGGCACAGCTCTGCCTGGTGACGTAATGGCTGGCAGCAGTCCAGCCTCGGCAGAGCTGCTGCTACCTCAGCATCCAGCCCCTCTCGGCGCAGTCCGGCTTCGGCGGCGCTGCCGGGGGCTGCTACTTCTGGCGATGCCACCCCCCTTACCTTCGAGGGCTAGAACCCCGAACAAAGGGTCGTCCTGCTGTCTCAAGTTGGGAGAACACACACTCGTACTCCCTCCGCCGCCCCCCCCCCCGCACCCCCAGCCCCTCCACAACCCAGTCAATCAGCTGCTCAAGTTTAGGGAGAGCACACCCGCGCGCCCTCCAGGCGTGCCTCAGTTTCCCCAGACTGGTCTCGGGTCCGCATCTCATCAACGCCCACCCCCCCACCCCCGCCCCGTCCCTAGTCAGAGTTGCTCGCGGGGGTTGGGGGTGGGGGGGCGCTCGCCCGGCCGGCCGGCCCCGCACGCCGGTCCTCCCGCCTTACCTCCGCCAGGTAGAGGTTGAGGAGACAGAGCGTGGAGAACTGGAGGCAGGAGGGGAAGCAGTAGAGCAGCCAGTGGGGGAAGAAGTGCAGGCGGGCGGGCGGCCGGAGCAGAGGCAGGGAGCCGCTCAGCGAGAAGGCGGCGGAGAAGAGGGTGGTCCTGAGCGCTGCCCACAGGAGGCAGAGGAAGAGGCAGAGGCTCTGGTAACTCAGCCGCCGCTCGCGGTACAGCAGCAGCCGCCACAGCTGCAGGTAGGCAAAGGCGAAGAGCGCGGCGTAGAGCAGGGCGTGCAGGACGCTCAGCGCCAACTGCACCGAGCCCGGCACCGCGGCGCCCGAGGCGGCCGCGACGGCGCCTTCCCCTCCGCCGCCCTGGCCCGGCGTCGAGGGCTCGCGGCCGGCCACCGGAGCGGCGGCAGCGGCGGCGACCACGGGACCCGGCACGGACACCCTCATGAGGGGGCTGGAGGGAGGGCGAGGGCGCGCGGGAAGGAAGGGGCCGGGCTCGGGGCTGCCGTCGAGGGGGAGAAGGATGGGTGCCTCACCCCCCCACCCACCCTAACCTCCAACCCCAGGAAGCGCCGTGACAGGACCCGGAGCCCCGCGCCGAGCAGCCGCGGCTCCCCCGACCCCGCCTCCTCTCCCCGCCCCCCCCGGGGGTCTCGGCTCCTCCTGCTGCGGATCCGCTCGGTCGCTGCAAAAAACAACTCTCGGCTGGAGACAATCAGCTGAGAAACCCGAGCATTTGAGGCGCTCGCTCCGCACCTTGGGCTCGCGCCGATTGGGCCAGGCGGGCACGCCCCCAGCGCGGCGAGCTCGGACGCCCACGGGCCGCGGGACCCGTCGCTCCGGGGATCCAAGCTCTGATTGGACGCCCGCGCTCTCCGCCTTCTCCCCCTCCGCGCACTCCCCACCCACGCTGCCGATTGGCCCAGCAACTGCACGGCCCGTTCGCACCGGCGGGAGGACTCGGTGGTCGCTCGCCACCTGGGGCGGGTCTCGCTCCGCCCTCCGTGCTTCCCATTGGTTGGAGAGGTCTCACGTCGGGAGCACGAGGAGGGGGAGGAGCCTCCGGGATTGTGTGTTTTATGTGTGTGTGTGTGAGTGTGTGTGTGTGTGTGTGTGTGTGTGTGTGTGTTTGCCTGCCCCGCAGGCCCATTGCACTGAGCGGTGGCGGCTGTGGGCGCTGCACTCTCGCAAGTGGGCGTAGCGAGCGCGTATGCGGGACGAGCGGGGCGAGGACCCGCCTTCTGCTTCTCCTTCGCCGGGCGCGAGCCGGCGGCCGCGCGCAGGCAGGTAGGTGGCCGCGCGGGTCCTCCAGGCCAGGGCTCTGGGCTCTGCCTGTAGGAATGGGGGTTCACCCAGGCGGCTCTCCCCCAGCAAGGGCCACCCCGCTGAGCTCGGGTTTGGCTTAGAAGGGGCCTCCCCGGGGTTCTGAGGAGGGGCATTTTGCTTCCTTCCTTCCCGGCTTGAGCGGCGAGGAAAACCTGAGCCCTGTAGGGGGAGCGGGAATGGAATGAGGCGAAGGGGGAACCCCGTTCTAAGTAAGGCTCGTTCCTCCCTCGGGAGCCGCCTTTAGAGAAGAGTGGTATGAGGATGAGATGGAGGACCCAGCAGTGTGAAAAGGGGGGACGTGGCCCTTTGAAACTTAGAATGTAGACAGATGCTCTGGGCATAAGTTTAGGGAAAAGGCAGAAATAGAACTCCGTGTCTCATATGGATTCTAGAGGAAGAAGCGGAATGGTCTGTGCTCCCTCAATTCCACATGCATTCCTCAAACCTTCGTCCTGTCTGTGGTAAACCAGAGACACAAAACAAATGTTCTGTGACTGCTGTAAATGAGTGAGGAATGAATAAATCTCCAGCGTGTATTGGCTGACACATACCATTTCTTGACTACTTCTTTCTTTCTTTCTTTTTTTTTTTTGGTGATTGCTAATAAAATAAGCCGAATAGTGTATTATGAAGAGAAAATAATTTGTATTCTTCTTAGAATGAGCGACACTCCACAAATTCAGTATCTGAAAGGTACTGGCAATATTTACTGACGCAGCCAAGACCCAGCCTTTCCTGTTTCACTATCCTTCGCTCTAATGCTTTGCCCAGGAAGAGTGTTGCTACCTTCTTTCCTAGCTAGTGATCCACAGAGAACTTTAAAGTCTGTTTTGTACCCCAGGCACCGGATGCTGGTGTGTTTTGGGTTCTATATCACCCCTTTCTCTATCTCTATCTCTATCTCTATCTCCATCTCCATCTATAGATCTATCTATTTATCTATCTAATTGATTTCAGAGAGGAAGGGAGAGAGAGAGAGAGATAGAAACATCAATGATGAGAGAGAATAATTGATTGGCTGCCTCCTTCAGCCCTCTACTGGGGACCGAGCCCACAGCCCAGGCATGTGCCCAGATGGGAATCCTACCTGGACTTCCTGGTTCATAGGTTGCGGGGTGGGGGCTGTATTGGATTCTTTCTAGCTGTGCTGACACACTGATAGATGTGTGGGCCTAGCGCTGTTACGTGGTATCTCACAGGTGGAACAGTCAGCTGAGCAGTTGTGCAGTGCAGCCTACAGTCGGGTACAACTTGCTGTAAAGAAGTTCACAGGCCGGATCCGACAACGCTTTTGCGAAGGATCGCATGTTTATTGGAGTGTAAGAAATTGACCTAATGGATTCCTAGAGCATGTGGTGAGGGCCGTACAGTTCTACTTGAGAGGGGACAGAGCTCGATGGCAACAGTGAGTTAACTGATTGCAGTTATGTGCTGTAGCACATAAATTAAGCATGAATTCAGAGTTATGGGATTTGAGTCACTTGTCAAAATCAGGGGACCCTCTTGTTCTCTGGCATGGCCTGTTTTTTGTATCTTTTGTAATCAACGAGGTGCAAATTTTAGGCCATGAATAGAATTTCGCTATGAAGTTTTTTTCTTTTTCTCCTATATTATTTACTTAAAATGATACTTAACACCTGGATAGTACCCATACTAGTTTTAGGTCTTTGATTGTAAGACTTTTTATTCTAGTGTCATTGCAACTCTGGATACCCTCCTCTTTAAAAATATATATATTTTTTTATTGATTTTAGAGAGGAAGGGAGAGGGAGAGAGACATACTGAGAGGGAATCATTGATTGGCTGCCTCCTACAGGGATAGAGCTAGCAACCTGTGGATACCCTCCTCTTTTCTCCTTTCTTTAGGTGTATGTGTGCTAGGGGGTAGGGATGGAGATAAAGAATTTTGCTCCAATTATCTTGAAATGGCTGTAAAGTAGAGAGATGTTGACAATGCTGATTCCTTTGGTTCTTAAATGTTAAGTTGTGATGAGATCTAATCAGCATTTTATTTGAGGTTCAATGAGCAGGTTCTGTTCTACAGTAGCAGCATTAAACCTTAAGTAAGCTAATTTTTGACAAAATACTCTTACAGGAACTTTGTAAGCATTAAGTACCCCATTTGTTGCAAAATATCAAACATGTCTTTTTCCCAGAGAATGATGCCCACAGATCTTGGTATAATTTGCTTAATGTTTACAGTTGTCAATTTCTTCTTTTTGTTCAGAGGGAAAACCGTTACTTTTTTTGGTTAATTGAAAGGGAAATTTAGGCCTATAAAAGACAAATGAATCAGTGGCCTTCTAGAAAAGCTTGTTGCTAGATATTTTAAAACTGGAAATGTGTCCAAATGCACAATGGTTGGATATTGTTCTAGGAGGGCAGATTCCTTTAGCACAATGGTCTCTCAAACATTTAAAGCTGAACCGTTTGCCGAGTACTATGTGTGGGACCCAATTTCAAAATGGGATTGTTCTGACTGGAAAGGGCCACCAGCTGCTCCACCTGTCTACAGAACACATGAAGGTGAATCTTTGCCCCCTTCCCTCACTAGCAGGAATATCAGTGTTTTTCCCTTGAGGTACATTGTCCTCATTTCCCTCCGGGGGCTCTTTCAATATTTTGGTGCCAAACAAAAACTTTTGTTGCCCTTAGCATTTTATTTGCAGATGTGTGAAATTTCAATAAAAGCTTCTAAACATTTACACTCAATTTCTATGTTGATCTCATTATTATAGACCAGTAACAGATAGTTCATATGCTGACACATGCTCTAGAGCAGTGGTTCCAAACTCTTTTATGGCCATGTCCCACCTAAACATCTCTAAAATCCTGATGCTCCCCCTGTGACATATACTTATTATTATTCAAAAAGTAAACTTTCCTGGAGGAAGCCTAAAAGGCCATTAACTTGGTCTAAACAAGCTTCCCAAAGAACATGGCATCCATGAAAGAAAAAACATAAAAGAATGAAAGGACAGTTGAAGTACTGAGGAAGAAGTCACTAAGAAATTATTTAGAAAATGATAATACAAAGCGATATGAAAAAATAGCAAATAAAGTTTCAAAACATATAATAGAGAACTAAAATGCATAAATATGTCACAATATATATTTATGTACTGTAAATGAGGCCCTTAGGAGCATAAGAAATGCAAAAAATTCACTGTTAATAACTCATTCTCGATTGCCCCCCTTAAAAATCAAATTGCCCCTGTGTGGGGCATGTGCCCCATGTTGGGAACCACTGTTCTAGAGCATAGTTCTCCATGGTCATTGGCTTTGCCCTGCAGGAGGTCCCTTTCATTTTTATTATCCTTGACCACATCTGAAGTTGGCTTTGGAGGTTATGAGCTCTTCCCATGGCTGAGCAGTTTTTTCAGCTTACCGCCTGACCCCACAAAGGTGGGGACTAAAGGATTATTTTAAGGTTTGAATCACTAGTCTCTTGGATGGTGGTTCTTCTTTGAGTACTTTTCTTTTAATATTTCATTAGGTACAACCAACAGCAACTCTCACATAGTTCTCATCTTCCCGTCTTCTAGCCTCTTCTATTAAGGTATAAATACATCCATTAGCCCCCTAGATACATTCTCATAAATTCATTAGGTATGTGCCACTTCCAAATTATTGTAGTGACAATTTCATCAAATGTTTTGTTACTCCTTAATGTGGATCATTTGCTGAGCTCCTGTCCCTGATAAGTTTCCTTGGGGGAAAAAGAAAAAGCTTCCTTGTTGCTTGATCCCTGATCCAGTATTTTGGAGTTCTTGTTATGGCAGCATCTCACTTCTAGTTTGTATATCAATGAAGATAAATTAGATTGTTCTGCAATAATAAGTCCTAAAATCTCAGTGGCTTAAGACAACAAGGTTTATTTCTTCCTATGACACATGCTCATTGCATATCAGTTGTGGGTTCTCTTTGTTGTGTTCATTCTGGGACCGATGCTGATGACAGCCACCACTTGAGCATTTTTAGTGACTGTGGCAAAAGAAAATAAAGCCTGGTATATTGCACACTAGCTGTTAAAACTGTTGCCTGAAAGGGACATACCACGTTTGCTCACATTTTATTGGCCAGAATAAGTCACATGGTTATCTCAAACGTTGCTAGAGGTGGGAAGTACAGGTAGGTAATAAGTGTAATCCTACGTTATACCTGCCAGGAAAACTGGAACTGTTACCCCATGCTAATGAGCTACCTCAACAAATTGACGAGGTCAAATTTCTCTCAAGGTACACAGTGTACTCATCACTTTGTTCTGATTTTTTTAGTTTTTGAAGCATTAAAGTACTGTTTTCTGTTCCATTTTCTAATAACTGGAGGAAAAGTCACCAAGTGCCTTCTGTATCTTTGTTTTTATTCTATTCTCACTGGATGTTCTCTTTCCCCACCACTTGCCACCCATACTTACCTTCTCTTTAGTTTAAATATCTTTTTATGAGGAGATCATGTCTCTGGACAAAGGCATTTTATTCATGTGCAATTACCACTCTTCTGTGGCCCCACGGGGTAGGTTGGGCTAATGTGAATAGAAGCTATAAACGATTTCCTATCACATAGATAATTTAAAAAAAAAATCAAAGTGAAAAGATGCACTGTTTAAAGAAGGTTCTGCCCTAGCCGGTTTGGCTCAGTGGATAGAGTGCAGGCCTGCCGACTGAAGAGTCCCAGGTTCGATTCTGGCCAAGGGCACATGCCTGGGTTGTGGGCTTGGTCCCCAGTAGGGAGCGTGCAGGAGGCAGCCGATCAATGATTCTCTCTCATCATTGATGTTTCTATCTCTCTATCCCTCTCCCTTCCTCTCTGAAATCAATAAAAATATATATTTTTTAAAGAGTCCCTTTGGTGTCTTTCTCCCTCCAATGTCTTATTCCTTAAAGGCATTTACTTTCAACTTGTTTTCGGCATTGATATTCCTGCTTCTAATAAACTTGGCTTTTGGTCTTGTGAAAGATTAGTATTTGGCTCTTTTATCCCTTTTCTCGCCCTGTCTGCATGAAGCCTTACTTTCTACCTCCCATCTTCTCAACTGTGGTTGCCATAGATTTGGCTATATCATTATTCAGTATTTATTTTGTTATGACCATGTAAACTCTATTTCAAGTTGACCTGTGCAGCAGTATCTGCTTTAAGTAATTCCTTAAATAATCAATTTATCAAAGATGGGATAAACTGCAAGGATACCTATGAGTTCTTATCTCTAAGAATATGTAAGAATAATCAGCAACATCACTAATTGTCCAAATTCACAGTACTTTGACATGTGTAATCTCATTTGTCCAATGATAGATGTGGGAAAGTATTCAAGTCTTGACTGTGCAGTTAGAACTTTTTGTGCTACAAAATACATTCTAGGGGAAAAGAATCATATGTTAACCCTAATGTCCAATTTAATGTTAAAATAATTGAATTGTAACCACAGAGACAGGAAAAATGATATTTTATACTGACTCTTTCAATTGTGCTTTCATTTAAGTATTTTACCTTTTACTTAGGTTGGAGTTATTTCATTAGTATATAATTATTCCCTTAGTCTCAGGATGCATGCATTTTCCCCATCGCCAGAATATAAAGAAAATCTTGGATGACCTATTTTAAACCATTCCCATTAATATAAAGTCACTTTAAAATATGCTGCCTTAAAATGGCTGTACTGTAGAATCAATTTTAATGTCAAGGATACCCCTTAATTAGATCATTAAAATTACTTTTTTTAAGATACTGCTCACAGTCCTCACTCCTCATTCTACTTGAGTTTTGAACTCTTGGCTCATTATTAGAAATTGATGGCAAATTCATTCACTGTTTGATATAAATTAGCTCTAATGAAAAGAATATTAGGAAGTAATCATGAGTAATTAGCTCCTTCTTTAGATATACCTACTTCTTAGGGAGAAGTGTTATATGCTTATTGATAATATTGAAAGACCAGAGTAAATATTCAATTTAGTGTAATTTTTTCCTAATTTTTTCATTCTTTTATCTTTTTATTCTTTATGGAAAAATTCTACCCCTATCCTTATGGGCAATTTTTGCTTTTTCCCCTTGTGTCCTGTTTTAAGATAGTGATCTTTTGTTTGAAAAGAAAAATTAAAGTAAATTCTCACCTACACCTGTGGGTATATGTTTACCTTCTAGAAGTATATTTTTATATTATGCAAATTTTCCTATCTTCTTTTAAACATAGATAATATAGATTACCAATGGAAGAGCTTCCTGAAAGAAGATATTGTTTAAGAGAAATTTAAAAGTAGCAAAACAGAAGAGAATTGAAAGCAGATACAGAGGACAGCATGGAAGTAAGTACAGCATGAAAGAAGATGCGAAGAGGATATCTAGAACAAATCTGAGTTCAGAAAAGAGAAGTGATTTGAAAAGATATTTGAATTTCTAAGCTGTATAAATAAATCAAAGTCTTGAGCATTAAAAATGTGTATTAAGAAGGACTGTTAAGTAGTTAGGGGGTTTAAAGTAAAAAGAATGTAAACATAGTAGACATATATTTCGATGTCTCACTCCCATGTTAATGGTATTAAATAGCTGTTTGTGTGTTAATTGTAAATCCACTCTTGGTAGGGAAGGATAAAATGCCCAATTTAAAAATTAATTGGATGTTAGATAATAAATTTTAGAACCCTTAAAAATGACAATTAGCTTCACATACTCCAGTAACTACCTATTAAACTTAAGATACTTAGTATATTACATTTTCTTGATATCTTTTGCAAGTATCAAAAATCAATAGCATTATCAAATCAATGTCATTATATATCATCTTAGATATTTTCTAGAAAGGAATAATAAGGTATCAAAATCAAATATATAAAAATAATGCCTCATATTATTCTTTTTTGCAGATTTTACTTCATTTATTTATTTAACAAATTAATTCAGCAAAACTTTATTGAACACCTACTCTTGTCAGGTATTGTCTGAGGCAACAGAACACAGCAGTGAACAAAGCAGACAGAATCTCCTGCTTATATATAACTACAGCTGATGATGTCTTTTAGTTTCGATGGATTTAGAGTTGGCATCTCTTTTGTCATGATGTGCATTGTTTATAAGTCAGCAGTCAACTCTCTACCAGAACTGAGTCCTCAGAAATATTTTAGTACCTTGCAAGCAGGAAAAGCCTCTTTAGCTTATTTTTGTCAAGCTGGTAAGTATTTTTTATATCCTGACTTATGTGACTTTTCTATTGCTATTTAATCAGTATGCTCAGTGGGAACTTATTGTTAGGCTTTAATTTTAAGAATTTATCTTTCCTAAGAGGTAAATCATTAAACATTCATAAAACATTTCTTATTTTAGATTCTCCAAGTACCTCTGTATTTCTTGAAGAACTGAATAAGGCTGTTAAACCTCTCCAGGACTATGGAATCTCAGTTGCAAAGGTAGAAGGATATTTATGTTGATAAATTATTAGTGACAAACATTTTACATCTAAATGACTATATAAAAATGCTTATGTTGTTTTCTGCCTTTTTTTTTCATAAGAATAAACAAGCACAGACGTTCCAGATTATTGTATAAGTTAATAAATATTCAGGAAAAAAGCCGTTTGAAACTCTTTAGCACAGCATTTAATTTAATTTTGTAAACTATTCTATTGGGACTGTGGTGTCAGTTTTCAATCCTATAGTTAGACTTTTGTTTTGCCTGACAAATATATCACAACTCAATAATTTATTAAATTTCTGTTAGCACAAATGAAGGTGCTGTAAGTGGTAGGAAGGTGTAAGATCTGTGGGGTCAGACCGGACCTGGGTTCAGCAAGCTCAGTACTTGAGTTGTGTTTTTATTAATAGATATATTTTTATTGATTTCAGAGAGGAAGGGAGAGGGAGAGACAGAAACATCAATGATAAGAGAGAATCATTGATTGGCTGCTTCCTGCACACCCCCTACTGGGGATCGAGCCCGCAACCCTGCATGTGCCCTTGACTGAAGTTGAACCCAGGATCCTTCAGCTCCCAGGTCAATGCTGTATCCACTGAGCCAAACCAGCTAGGGCTCAGTACTTGAGTTTTGGCCAGGAAAGAATTCAGAGAACATCTATAATAATAAAAGGGTAATATGCTAATTAGACCGGACATCATTCCAGATGTCCTTCCTGATGAAGCTGGGGCCAGAGGGAAGCCAGCCTGGGTCCCGGGTGCTGGAGGGAAGCCGGTGCCAGCAGCTGGGGGAAGGAAGGCCTACTCTTTTTTTAAAATATATTTTTATTGATTTCAGAGAGGGAGAGAGAGAGAGAAACATCAATGATGAGAATCATTGATTGGCTGCCTTCTGCACAGCCCCAAATGGGGATCGAGCCCACAACCCGGGCATGTGCCCTTGACTGGAATCGAACCTGGGACCCTTCAGTCTGCAGTCCAATGCTCTATTCACTGAGTCAAACCAGCTAGGGCAGGAAGGCCTACTCTTGCACGAATTTTCATGCATCGGGCCTCTAGTTTATTTATAAAAATCACAGAGGAAAAAGTAATTAGTAGGAGAATGGACTTAGGAAACAATTTAGAGGTAAAGGAAGGGCCCTTGGAGTGTGGGAGTGAGGAAGGTAAAAGTAATATGCCTGGGGGGAAGGAGAGAGAGAAGGGAAAGGCAGACCAGTGTTCCTGGAGGGAGAGCGCACTGGGTCCTCAGTCCTAAGGGCTTTAAGGGTAGAGATTTTAGGGGAGGTCCCAGGGGGAGATTTTAATAGAATATTCAGCAGGTGTCCGGGTATGTCATTTCAGGGTCTAGGTCTCCCCTGATTGTGATTGTTCAGCACCAGGGCAGGAGGTTATTATCTAAAGCAGCTGGTCCTGAGTTCAGCCATAGTGTTGCTTATCTGGTTTTGTTGCTTTTCTGGGCCTGGAGCTGAAATACAACTGAGGCCTAAATATTATCTCTAGGGAGGAAAGATCAGCAGGTCTAAACTGAATGACCAGTGATATGCTAGGGGAGGAAAGGTCACTTTGGGGGCAAGATCCACCCTACAATTGCCCTTTGCTAGGCACCTAGGACTTTCCCCACTTTCCTTTTGTACCTGGCCCATTGTTCTTGCTCTGCTCATGTCTGTCTAATTGCCTACCACAGAGGTTCCAAAGTTGAGGTACCTGAAATATTTTTCCTTTTCTGTTTTAAGTTTTTATAATTACTTATGTTGCAGTTTCATTTATTTTTAGGAAAGTTAAAACAACCTAACTTGAAATTATATACTTACTTTTTTCTCAAAAAAATTTCAAACTTGCCATGGAATATTATGGAAAATTTCCACAAGCATCATGGATTAGATAGGTACATAAGCCTTTCATTTAGTTTAAGCTTAGAATTTGTACCTTAGAAAACTGAATGAGAAGTAACCCAGGGATTATTAAATTCTTTCAGATTAGTGCCTACCTGACTTTCTCTTGTCGATGTAAGAAATGTCCAAACCTGTGGAGAATTGTTATGAGTTTATTTGAGCCAAACTGATGACATGCCCTGAGGAGCAAGATTTCAAAAGCTCTGGCCCTAGCCCCTTTGGCTCAGTGGATAGAGTATCGACTGGCCTGTAGACCTAAGGTACCCAGGTTCGATTCCAGCCAAGGGCATGTACCTGGGTTGCAGGCTCCTCCCCGGTCCAGGCCCTGATCAGGGTATGTGCAGGAGGCAACCAATTAATGTGTTTCTCTCACATTGATGTTTCTCTCTGTCTTTCCTTCTCTCATCCACTCTCTAAAAATCAATGGAAAATACCCTTAGGTGAGGATATATATATTTATTTTAGAGAGGAAGGGAGAGAGAGAGAGAGAAACATCAATGATGAAAAAGAACCATTGATTGGCTGCCTCCTGCATGCCCCGCACTGGGGATTGAGCCCACAATCTGGGCATGTGCCCTTGACCAGAATTGAACCTGGGACCTTCTCAGTCTGCAGACTGATGTTCTATCCACTGCGCCAAACTGGCTAGGGTAAAAAAAAGAAAGATTTCAAAAGCTCTGGAGAATAAGTTTCTTTAATGCATTTGAAATTCAGGAGGGAATTTAAGGATGATTACATGGGGAGAAAGTAAGGTGGGGATTGGATTACAGGATAGTTAATATTATGTGCTTTCAACACTTTAAAAGGAGGGGCTAAAAAGGTGGTGATATTAACACAAAGCTGTGTTAATCTTGATTCACAGAAACAAGGACAGGGCTTGCTTAAGGCAACGATCAATCTTTTACTAAAGTTATATGCCTGGGGTGTGACTACCCATCATGACCTCCCCAGTTATGAATTTATGATCAGTTCACCTTGTGAGGTTACTTTCCATAGAATTCCTTTTTCTCCTATACTGTGTACATTTGTTCTTAGTTCATTAGCCTTCCTCCTCCAAGAGATGGCTATTGTCCCTCTTGGTCTCTGCAGCTAGTTCCCAGGGCAGAAAGGTTAACTAACCTTGGCTATTAAAGAGATATTGTTCCCTCTACGCATAGAACACTTTTGACACCAGATATGTATGTTTCCACACCAAGCAATCTAACATTAATTGCCCAGAGTTAGCACAGACCCCCCAGGGTAAGGGTTCAGTCTTGTAAGACCACCTGTCACTTTAGATGCCAATCACGAGTAGTGTGTCTCCAGGTTGCCTACAACTTCTGTAGGACTTGGCTGCAAATTGGGTGTTCTCACCATCCCCTCCTGAGATTGGATAATTTGCTATAATGGTTCACAGAACTCAGGGAAACACTTTACTTGCTATTGCTGGTCTATTATAAAGGCTATCTCAGGATCAGCCAAGTGGAAGAGATGCATAGGGCAAGGTCTTGAGCACAGGAGTTTCAGTCCTAGTGTAGTTTGGGTGTGTCATTCTCCTGGGCCTTGGATGGTGTTCACCAACCTGGAAGCTCTCTAAATCCTGCTGCTTAAATTTTTATGGAGGTATCATTATGTAGGCATGACAGATTAAATCATTGGCCATTGGTGATGGACAGTCTCCTGCATGGAGGATGGGAGGTGAGGCTGAAAGTTCCAACCCTCTTTTTTTAAGAAAATTAAATTTATTGGGGTGAAATTGGTTAATAAGATCATATAGGTTTCAAGCGGCATTTCTATGTTACATGATCTGTATATTGTATTGTGTGCCAATTACCCAAAGTCAGATAATCTTCCATCACTATATATTTGGCCCTATTTACCTTTACTAACTCCCCCCACCCCAGCTCCCTTCTCTGTGGTATCCACTACAGCCAAGCATGTTAAACTCGCAGCCGGCAGGCCGCATCCCTCTTTCAACTACACTGAAGTTCCAGCCCTCTTAATGATGCTTTCTGGCAACCAGTCCCTATCCTTAAGTTATCTAGGGGTCCCCAGCCACCAGTCACCTCATTAGCATAAAAAAGACCCTTCATGGGGTTTTAGAATCTCTTATATCAGGAACTGGAGTTAAAGACCAAATATTAGAGCAAAAATGCTCCTAGCATGCCTGTCACTCAAGAATTACAAGGGTTTTAGGAACTCTGTGTCAGGAACCAGAGGCAGAAACCAAATATATATGTCTTATGTCATGGCTATATACCTTAAAGAATATTCAATTCTGTTTGTATAGGGGTCTCAGCTAATGAACAGCTGATTACACTCTAGTGATAATGGCTCTCATCTCTGAGGAGCTATGAATAACATTTTATTTATTTATTTTATTGTTTTAAAAATATATTTTATTGATTTTTTACAGAGGGGAAGAGAGAGGGATAGAGAGTTAGAAACATCAATGAGAGAGAAACATCGATCAGCTGCCTCCTGCACACTCCCCACTGGGAATGTGCCCACAACCAAGGTATATGCCCCTGACCGGGATCGAACCTGGGACCCTCAGTCCGCAGGCCAACGCTCTATCCACTGAGCCAAACCGGTTAGGGCTATGAATAACATTTTAAACTGAAATTTAAAAATGAAATAATAGACTAAGTATGACACTCAAAAAGGGTAATCATGCTGTTTATCTAGTAACTAATAACTGTATGTCTAGTAACTGGAGTAGAATATTGAGGTTCATGCCCAGTGGTACCTTTATATGAACTAACATAATTTAAACTCAATTTTATAGTTGAGGTCACCAAGCTACATGGAAGGGACACTGTGGTGAATAAGAGAGACCTATATTGAGTATCTAGCTCAGTCCCTGGCACATGAGAAGTACTCAGTAAATGTTTATGAGATTAAAATTAGCTCACTATATTTAGCCTATTGGATAAAAAAATGATTAAGACCCAGTCTATTTCTTTGTATACTTTATATTCTAAATAGGAAGGATAAAACACAGTTTCAAATCATTTTAATAAATAGCAGAACCCAATTATAATAAGAGAGATACAAATAATATGCCATAGTGGTTAAAAGGAAAGAGAGCTCATATCTCATTGTTGAAATAGAAGGTCATGTATGGCATTGGGAAAGACTTCATAAAAAGTAGCATCTTGAGATTGTCCTCAAAAGTTAAGATTTCAGGAGGCAGAGGTAGATGAAGAAAACACTAATATCAATGGATTAAATGTTCCAATTAAGACCAAAATTATTAAGCTGGGTATAATAACCAAACCCAACTGATGCTATTTAGAAATGCATCTTAAAATAAAGGCTTCAGAAATCTTCAAAGTAAATGAAGGAAAAAGATATATCATGAAATGATAACCTAATGAAAGCTGGTATAGCTATCCTATATAATAAAGCATAATATGCTAAGTGTCCGACTGATTGGTCAACCATTCAGTTGACTGCTCGACCAGTTGCTATGATGTGCACTGACCACGAGGGGGCAGATGCTCCGACCTTAGGTTAGCTTGCTGCTGTGGTCCAGCTGATCGGGACTGGGTGAGCGAGCTGGACATGCCCTGCGGCCCTCCTGTAGTCCCTCCCCGGCCTGCCAGCCCCCATAGGCCCCAATCGCCAGCCAGGCCGAGGGACCCCACCTGTGTACGAATTCTTGCACCGGGCCTCTAGTATTACTATATCAATGTAGATTTAAAAACAGAAAACCTTTGAGTTAGCCTTGACTTGTAGTTCCATTATAACCATCAATAATTCCTTTAGTTTCTACTATCAAAACTCTCCAAATCTGACTACTTCCTGTGCCTTCAGTTTTATTCCTTCTTCATCCAAAGCATCATCAGACTCATCTGGGAAACCGTAATAGCCTTCTAACAATTGGTCTTTCTGTTTTCACTTTTGTCTCACTCAACTCTTCACATGTAAGTGAAATGTGTTCAGGTTACCTTGATACCCTCCCAGAAAGGCTTCCCATTACAGTTACGATAAAATCTGTGGACACTCACTTCCTCTCTTATCTGATTTTCTGTTCCCCCACCTTGTTCAGTGTGTTCCTTACACATACTGGTCATCTTTCTGTTACTTGAGCCTGCCACATGTGTTCTTTCCACAGTCCTTTGTATTTTCCCACTCTGCTTAGAACTCATGTCTTCCACATATTTACATATTTGTATGTTTCACTCCATTGCTTCGGTTCTTTGTTCAAATGTCACCACTTCAGAGAAGCCTTCCTTGATTCCTAGAATGTCCTGTCACACACTTAATATTTTTTATAGCATTTAACATTACATATTACTTAATTTTAAAAAATTATCTGTCTCTACTTTTAGAATGTAAGTTCTAAAGATAAAGTTTTTTATTTGCAACTTAACTGTACCCCCATAGACTAGAACAGTGACTGAAATATGGTAGGTGTTCAAATATCTGTTGAATGGATGAATGGAAAAATCTATTGTCATAATGCTAACCATCCCTATGCTCTGACTTTTAAGCATTCTTTTAAAATTATTTACATTAAAATTTACTCTTTTCTGCTTATGGCTATAATCTGACTTTTAATTCTAATTCTCTATTCCTGATATCTTTTCTGAGTATCAGTTCTCCTTTTGTAACACTTAAAAAACAACACAAATGTAGCTTCCCTAATTGTTATTCTGATTCCTCAAACTCTCTTAAAATTAAATTGAACACCACCACCAACAAAAACTCATCTTAAGAAAAATCCCCCAAGCCCTAGCCGGTTTGGCTCAGTGGATAGAGCGTCAGCCTGTGGACTGAAGGGTCCCAGGTTCAATTCTGGTCAAGGGCACATGCCCAGGTTGTGGGCTTGATCCCCAGTGGGGGATGTGCAAGAGGCAGCTGATCAATGATTCTCTCTCATTGATGTTTCTCTCTCTCTCTCTCTTCATCTCTGAAGTCAATAAAAATATATTTTTTAAAAAAATCCCCCAAACTAACAAAATCCAAAGCAAAGTCACTGTTCTTCTAGAATTAGTCTTGGTAAGTTATGTTGGTGTGTACCTCTTTGCCCCATCTAGTAACCTTTTTTATTTCCTTCCTTTTCCACCTCTAGCTCATGCTGCTTATACATGCTTATTACTTACCATATTTGTGAAAAGTCTCTTGAATCTTTTCTGTTTTACTTCAGGTCCCTGTCATCCTTGACCTATACTGATGTGATTCTTTTAACCTGCCTCCTTATCTCTGTGCTCTGATGCCTTTCATTTAATCTTCATGTTGCTACCAGGATTGTCCTTGTATTTTTCATATCGAGTCCTGATTGTAAGCTGTCAAGGGCTGTTGTGGCTGCTCAGGCATCATCAAGGTCTTAGGTTTATTCTTTTTGATGCACCATCTTTAGCAAGGATTTCTTCTCTAAAAATGCCTTGTGGTCCGTGATTACTGCTGCTGTTCTAGCTATCTTGTCTGTGTTTTGTCAGGAAGAAGTGGGAAGAGCAAGAATATCAGTAAATCCTCTTTTAAGAGCCTTCCAAGAATCCCAACCCAGTGACTTCTCCTAATACTGTTTAGCCATCCTTACCTGTTGGGCATCTGAAAGAGACTTTTATGAGAGATTTGCTTTTAGTGAAGTTCCTTTAGTAAAACCAAAGGGGAGGATGGATTTGGGGTAAGAAACCACCCGTATCTGCTATCCCTGTGTGCTGGCTACTGAGGTGCTTTCATGGGCTCAATTTACCACTCACTGCTGTGCTTCCTGGCTTTCCCTCAGGACTTTTGTTCTGCTTTAAATGTTTCCTTCCCTTTCTGCCTGGTTACCTTCTGATTGCTCCACAAGATTGAATTAAATGTAAAATCTTAGGTATAATTAAATATAACTCTTAGGTATAGAAACAGTTCCTCTTTCTGAGTTAACTCAAGCACTTGAATATGTGAGCAATTATGGGACACAAATCAGAAAGAAAAGTAAAATAAAAAAAATATGTGGAGACAAACGGTAATGTTTCATTTTCTTTCTTGTTTCCCTAAGCAAGAAACTGTTACCTTTTGATACACTCTAAACTTTAAATGTTATCTTTTAAAGGTTAATTGTGTCAAAGAAGAAACATCAAGATACTGTGGAAAAGAAAAGGATTTAATGAAAGCTTATTTATTCAGGTAAACTATTATTTTGAGTGCAGTGGACAAATATAAAAGTATACCTTTAGAATATTCAAGTACATAAAATATCACTAGTCCAGAATAAAGTTGTATGCCATGGGGGGGGCTGTCATATGAAGTTTAGCAAAAAAGTCCAGGTAATAGATTTGTTACCTGCTTCCTTATCTATAAAATGAGAATAATACCTAGTTTTACATGAGAATCTTATGTAAACTTCTATTACAAATGCCTGGCATGCCAGCACTTAGAAAATTTAGTGTTTCGCCCTGGCCAGAGTGGCTCAGTTGTTTGGGCATTTTCCTGTGCACCAAGAGGTGGGCACTTTGATTCTGGTCAGGGCACATGCCTGGGTTGGGGCTCCATCCCCAGTAGGGTGTGTGTAAGAGGCAACCAATCGGTTTCTCTCTCTCCTTCTCCCTTCCTCTTTCTCTCTAAAATATATAAAAACATTTTTAAAAAGGAGAAAACTTAGGGTTTTAAATAGGTCAGGCCATATTTTGAAATAAATGTACATACTTTATTTTTGAGGGATCTGCCAGTGTCCAGGGTACAGATTCCTCTGCACTTGGGTCTGCTGAACTGAGGTTTCTCAGAACTCTGTCCTCAAACCCTTGGGATTTGGCCTGGGAAATGGGGAGAGAATCTGTCTCCTCAAGAACCCACTGCTTGAGGACACTTCTTTCTTCTACTTGCCTCCTTCCCAGCCCAATTTGGGGTATCTGTATATACGTGACAGGGAGGTTGGTAAGAAACTCTGTTTGGACTCATGTTTATTCCCTAGTCTTTTTGTTAAACCCAGGGCCTAAGCTTTTCAAAGTTGACATAGTTATTAGTATATATTAAATAAATATTTGAGTGTATATTATGGCCAGCACTTTGGTAGGTGCATAGTAGATAAGACACACAGTCTCTAACATTAAAGAATTTACAGTCGTATATTAGAGAAACAAGTAAGTGGAATGCCAAGGAACTATTTCTGTAATGCTTTTTCAAACTTTTTACAGAGGCAACATATTACTGAGAGAATTCCCTACTGATACATTGTTCGACGAGAATGCCATCATTGCTCATGTTCTCTTGTAAGTAAAAGGGTTACCCATTCACTTCTTTATTTATTAGTTATCTAGTGATTTCATTTTAGACAACCATGATCCATTAAAATATTTTACAGTTTTAACATTATATTGGTAGGCATCAATTTCATATAAATTGCTGGACTGTCTTCCCACATAGAGGATATAAAATTTCTTAAATGTCAAACAATACAGAAACATGTAGGTACTCTGAATAAAAATTGGAGGTGATACAACACAACTACATGGGTCATACTATTGCTTTTGCTTTTGATTCTACCTGAGTAGTGAGGATTTTACCAGGTAAGAAGCTCATGTTTGCTATTCTCAGTAGTATTTTTAGTGTCTAGCATCCTTCTCACCCAGCTGAGTCTGTAGCTCTGTGCCTGCTCAGTAAATGCAGAAAGAGTTCAAATAATCCCAGCCCATACTTGAATGTTTATTGAGAGAGAGAGAGTGAATTTAAGTTAACTTCTCTGGCATGAAGTCTTTAGGCCTGAGATTCAGGCCTACCTGCAATTTACTTCTGAATGAAGTCTGGTATTCTCCTTTGTTAAGGACATGAGTTTACATAAACATTCCCAATTTAACCTTGTTGTAGGCCTGTTACCAACTAAGATCTTTGCTGACATTGGCTATCTTTGTCTTCCACTTGGTTCCTTTCTTGTCTGACTGGATTCCCAGATATATTGGGTGAAAGTTAAATTACAGGAAACTTAAAACATATGGGTGAAAAGTCGTGTTTATCACTTTGCAAATGGATACTTTTAAATGTTCCAATACTCATAATATATTATCAAAAGGTATTTGGAAAGGATCCTAACCACCAAGGATCCTGAGGCCTCTAGGCTAAGCAGCCAGTTATAAGGAATGAAAGATGGCCTTTTGAAGAAGGAATGCCACATAGCTGGTGGACTGCCTTAGAAGAGGATAGAGAAGGGGTCTCCTGAGGAGGGAGGGTCATAAAAGGCTTAGCAAAATGGCCAAGTAATAGATGTGATATTTGTAACACAATAGATACCTGATGACTGTCTTTGATCCAGAAATGAGGTTGAAGAAACAAGGAAGATTCTTTGAGGGATGGGAGAAGGGCAGATAATATTGTCGGTGATAAGTTTGACAGCAAATCCTGGAGCTGCAGGTGCACCTTGGACAATCTGATAACAGGAGATTTAGACAACAATTGGGCCTTAGATGTGGAGTGGCTGTCCATGCTGGGGACCCTGTTCTCTGAACTGGCTAGCCTGTGGAGCTTATGTCATGCAATCCTGTGGGGGTGTCCTGTTCCCTGTGCTGTGCTAATGCTGATGTATAGAACACTAATTCCTCAGAGATTATTCCCCATGTTTCTCCCATGTGCCAAATACCTGTTAGACACTGGGGATTCAAAATAGAATAGGGTGCGGCTTTTGTTCTCTAGTAGTTTAGCATTTTGTTGCAGAGATATATATAAACAAAATATGATGTGGTAAGTGAAATAGAAGTACTAGTATGTATGCATAGGGGCTTATGGACCCACAGGGTAGGGAATAGTTTTGTCTAGAATGAGGGTGGATATTTTTACTAAGAAGCCTCCCTGAAGGAAGTGGCACTGGGGATGAGTCTGCAAGCATAAGGAGTTTGCTTGGTGAAGAAATGGAAGGCGGGGAAATAGTGGGAACTGTGTGAGCAAAGGCATAGAGGTAAGAATAGCTTGGAAAGCATAGGTTTTACTGGAGTATCAAATGTGAAGCAGGGGATGAGGGCAGAGAAGTAGGCCCGGCGTCAGATGAAAGGATGTTTGTTTACCATGTGAAGAAGTTTAGGCTTCTGGAAAGCCACTGAAGGGTGAGGAGTCCAGCTCCACCTCAGAATCCTTGTGTCATCTTTCAGACCCACCATGTGCAATTACAAGGCTTTGCCTGGCAGGCAACAGAGGGGGAAGTGCCCTGTCCACACCAGACCTGGCACACAGCCCGTGCATTGCAGTTTTCTAGAGAAAATCGAGGTCAAGGACCCAGGCCCCTCCTCCATCCCTGGCAGTCCCTTAGGCCAAACATGCCCTTGTGTACACCTACATTCCTAGCCCAGTTGTCTCCAGTCCAGGCTTCATCATCAGGGACCTTAACTGAGGCACCTCCCAGGTACTTCTGATAAGAGCCTCTTAGGTCTGCTTTTCCCTTCCCACTCCAGCCCTTCCCTCTTTCCTTCACCCCAGTCCACCATTCCATAAAGAGGCAGGAGCCTTCTGTTTGGTGTTCCTTGGAATGTGATGACAGCTTGCATCTGAGCTTTGAGCACTTGCCTCTCGCTTGGGGCTGTTCCATGGCAGGGAAGGGAATGAAACATTCTGGAGCTGGTGCCTCTCTCTGCCTCTTGCTTGCACTGTCGCAGTAAGTGAATAAATGCTGGATTGTTACCTTTAGCTTGGCTTGCTGTCCTAATTGAGCAACACCTGATTGCTCAACGGAGGGCTGCAGGAAGGC
This sequence comes from Myotis myotis, assembly GCF_014108235.1. Lineage (NCBI taxonomy): Eukaryota > Metazoa > Chordata > Mammalia > Chiroptera > Vespertilionidae > Myotis > Myotis myotis. The sequence continues at coordinate 186,383,176 of NW_023416313.1, read as the reverse complement.
AGGTGATGTGATTAAATTAGTACTGGAGTGCTCTTTCTAGTGAATGTGACAGCTTCGTGGAGGTCCAAGAACATGGAGAAACCTTTGTGTCGCCTTTGTACAATCTAGGGAGTGGAGTAGAGAGAGCAAAGGGGAGATTTTCCTTTTAATGCTTAGGAGGTGAAGTTAAGGGGACTTGGTGATAGTTAATTTGGTAATCAGCAAAATGACAAACTTTAGTCCCTGATCTCTTTTTTTCCACCTCATTCTACTATAAATCTAATCTGACCACCATCTGAGTAGGCAAGGAAGAGCAAATTTTCAGAAGATAATCTAATTTAACAAGACAAATGCCCATCATAACTGAGTCTCAAGTATAGAGCTGTAGGAACTTGAGCCCCTGGGAAGTACAGACCTAAGTGTTGTTAACATCCAGGGTTCTAGGACAATACCAACACTTAGGAGAAGAAGAAACTTAAGGGGGAGGGTGGTATAAATGTCAAGTAGTATTCCAAAGAGGCAGTAGCCTCATTTTTATTTACTACATTTTTCAGAACACTTGTATCTGAACTGAAAGCTTACATTTAGAATATATTGCTTTACTTGCCTTGCCATTTAAATTTGTTCTTTATATAGAATGCTTTGATTGAGACCACAATTGGTCTCAGTGATCCACAATTATACTTGAAATTTGCTTCTTTGTCAACTGGAAAAATCAAGGTTTAAGATAATTTCTTATTCTCAGAATATACAAAAATGCAATTGGAGAAAAATTAACTTAATAAACTCTGATAACAGAAAAATAAGCATATACTTAAGGTAATCTTTACACTACATTTTTAAGGAATTATATATATTTTGGATCATTATGGGCAATTTTTTTATAGGTTATTTAAAATATTCCTAAAATATCATTGATTAAAATGTACTAAATGGTCTATTAAAATTTTCTCACATTGATTTTTCAGAATACAGTAAGTGAATAAATCAAGTGTTTCAGTGGTTCTCAACCTGTGGGTCACGACCCCTGAAAATATATCCTGCATATCAGATATTTACATTACGATTCATAACAGTAGCAAAATTACAGTTATGAAGTAGCAACGAAAATAATTTTATGGTTGGGGGTCACCACAACATGAGGAACTGTATTAAAGGATCGCGGCATTAGGAAGGTTGAGAACCACTGGTTCAGAGTCTAGCAGAGTACTATGTATGTAAGAAAGGGATAAGTCCAACACTCTGAAGGGTCTCAGATGTTACCCAACCTGCATAGATACTTGCAGAAACACCAGGTCTCTGAATCAGAAATCAGACTACACAGCCAGTGGCCAGGGTAACTTGGTATACTAGATCCCTATTTCCAGTTCTGCACAGAGCAAAAGGGTGAGAGCCATATGCTTACACCTGTACTTAAAGTGAACTTTGGAGAAAAGAACTCAGAAATTATGAATCGACAGGAGGCTGGCACATTTACTCTGGAGAGACTGAGTATTTATCTTTTTCTCTGGGATGTAAACAAATTCTCTGGTGAGACAGCCCAGGAAGGTCTGAACCCTTCAATATTATAAGCCTATGTCTCTGGGGAAGATAAGAAAGGTTTTATTATACTTTGAATGACTCCAGAGAAAAGGAGACAAATAACTTTATTTATTTACTTACTTATTTACTTAGCTTTAAAAAAATTTTTTTATCTTTATTGATGAAAGTATTACAGATGTCCCCTTTTCCCCTCCCATTGACCCTTTCCATCCCACTCCCGCCCACCCACCCGTCCTCCCCACAGGCCTTCACTGCACTATTGTCTGTGTCCTTGGATTATGCATATATGCATATAAATTATTTGGTTAATCTCTCTCCCGCTCTTTCCTCTGAGTTTCTGTTGCATGCGTCCATGCCTCTGGATCTATTTTGTTTGTCAGTTTATTTGTTCATTAGATTCCACATATAAGTGAGATCATGTGATACTTCTATAATGTGAAAAGGAGTCATTGTGAGATACCAGTTTTCATGTTGAGGAGGTTTAGATTGTATGGGAACACAGAAATCCAGGGAAGATTGCCTTCTAATAGAGAACACTGAGAAATCCAGGGAAGATTTGTCTTCAGAGTTTTACAAGAAACATGATATTGATTTACAGGAATGGAATGGGGAAGTTGGGATGGGGGAAGGATTGTAGGTAGATTCTTAACTCATCAGCTTTTAAAAATAAATATTTTAAAATTGATTTTTAGAAAGAGAGGAAGGGAGAGAGAGAGAAAGAAACAGGGATGTGAGAGTAAAACATTGACTGCCTCCTGCACGCTTCCCACTGGGGATTAAGCCCACAACCTGGGCATGACCTTTTGGTGCGCAGGACGATGCCCAACCAACTGAGCCACACCGGCCAGGGCTTAACTTATCAGCTTTTTTTGGTATCTTTTGTGCTTTGAACCATATAAAGATGTTACCAATTTGAAAAATAAATGGAATTTAAATTAAAATAAGAATTTGTCTTTGTTTGTTGTTTTTTTTTAAATAAATCTTTATTATTCAGATTATTACAGTTGTTCCTCTTTTTCCCCCCCATAACTCTACCCTCCACCCAGTTCCCACCCCACCCTCTGCCCTTACCCGTCCCACTGTCCTCATCCATAGGTGTACGATTTGTGTCCAGTCTCTTCCCACACCTCCACACCCCTTTCTCCCCTGAGATTTGTCAGTCCACTCCCTTTCTATGCCCCTGATTCTATTATATTCACCAGTTTACTCTATTCATCAGATTTTTTATTCACTTGATTTTTAGATTCACTTGTTGATAGATATGTAATTGTTGTTCATAATTTTTATCTTTACCCTTTTTCTTCTTCCTCTTCTTAAAGAATACCTTTCAGCATTTCATATAATACTGGTTTGGTGGTGATGAACTCCTTTAGCTTTTTCTTATCTGTGAAGCTCTTTATCTGACCTTCTATTCTGAATGATAGCTTTGCTGGATAAAGTAATGTTGGTTGTAGGTTCTTGGCATTCATCACTTTGAATATTTTTTGCCACTCCCTTCTGGCCTGCATAGTTTCTGCTGAGAAATCAGCTGACAGTCGTATGGGTACTCCCTTGTAGGTAACTGACTGTTTTTCTCTTGCTGCTTTTAAGATTCTCTCTTTGTCTTTTGCCCTTGGCATTTTAATTATGATGTGTCTTGGTGTGGTCCTCTTTGGATTCCTTTTGTTTGGGGTTCTCTGCACTTCCTGGGCTTGTAAGTCTATTGTTTTCATAGGGTAGGGGAAGTTTTCTGTCATTATTTCTTCAAATAGGTTTTCAAAACCTTTTCTCTCTCTTTTTCTGGCACCCCTATAATTCGGATGTTGGTCGACTTGAAGTTGTCCCAGAGGCTCCTTACATTATCTTGATATTTTTGGACTCCTTTTTTTTTTTTGCTTTTCTGGTTGGGTATTTTTTGCTTCTTCATATTTCAAATCTTTGACTTGATTCTTGGGATCCTCTTGTCTGCTGTTGGATCTCTGTATATTATTTTTTATTTCAGTCAGTGTATGCTTAATTTCTAGTTGGTCCTTTTTCATATGCTCGAGGGTCTCACTAAATTTATCGGCGGTTTCTAGAAGATTCTTGAAAAACCTTATAACCGTGGTTTTGAACTCTATATCCAGTAGTTCACTTTCCTCCATTTCTGTCATTTGTGATCTGTTTGTTTGTTTCCGCATTTTGGCAGCTTTCCTGTGTTGATAGAGTGGCTTTGTGTGCTAGGTGTCCTATAGGGCCCAGTGGGTCAGCCTCCCCAATTACCTGAGGTGGACACTCTTGGTGCACCCCTGTGTGGGCTGTGTGGACAGTCTTGTTGTAGTTAAGCCTTGATTGTTGTTGGTATCACTGGGAGGAATTGACCTCCAGGCCAGTTGTCTGTGAGAATCAGCTGTGTTTACAGTGGGAGAACTTCTGTGCTGAAGACACCCCTCTGGGGCAAGACTTGCTTCAGTGGGGCTTTGGTGCTCACTGAGTCTGCCCCCTGAGTGTGTCCCTTATGAATCTGAGGAGTTGTAATCTGGATGGTCCCACTCTGACCACTAGGTACACGGGCTCTTGGATCTCTAAGGAGGTGCTAATTTAGCCTGTGCCTGAGGCTACCCAGCAGGAGCTATGGAGAGATCTGCAGATTCCTCTTCCTTGTTTGGGGTTTGGAGCTGCCCAGATGAGGCCCAGCTGTGAAGCAATGCAAGCTGCTGTGGGGCCTTGAGCCTTCTTTTGGATGTTCTGGTTCTCTCTGACCCAGCTGCAGTTTCTTAGGTAACTTTAGATCTCAAAGGGCCAACCCATTCATATGCAAAAGCCTCTGCACGCAACTTGGGTGGGGCGGGGTCTCAGGGAATCAACATGGCAGAGCAAACAGCTATGGCTGGTCCTCAATCCTGTCCTAAGAGGCCCCCAGTCTCAGTGTCCCATGGTAATCGCTGCAAGCACCTCTGAGAAAGCTGCCCTCAAGTTCTGCTCGCTGCTAGACAGTCCAGTTTTTCCCTGTATGAGTCTGGGTCCCCAGAAACTCGTCCAGAACTGGAGTCAGGGCCGTCGGGAGCTTGAGCCTCCCTCCAGATTGAAAAAGACACCGGCATCCTCCGTTGCCAGCCCTTTCCGCATGCACACCTCTTTACCTCTGCACTTTACTTCTGCACCTCCTGAGTCTCAGTGTGCTTTTCTTTTTCCTTCTTATTGTAGAATTTCCACTCAGCCAGCCTCCCTGTGGTTCTGAGTGATGTCTGTTTTGTCTTTAGTTGTAGTTTTGAAGTGGTTGTGCGAGGCAGCAATTTCAGGTGTTTACCTATGTCGCCATCTTGGTTTCTCCTAAAATAAGAATTTGGATTTATACTTTAAAAATTCTTAGCTCTGTTTTTTAAAATTTGCATAGTGAAAACTGGTGGAATTGAGTGGTTTGATAACTATGTGAGGAAAATTTTACTTCTAGTTTAGATGAATTAAGGAGGTAATATTTAGACAAAGAAATTTAAAGTAGCAAGTAGTCTTTATTTGTTGAATACCATATGTCTAACAAGTCTGAGACAAATCAGTTAGAGGTATATGAGACTAAGTCACTATAACCTCAAATGTGGATTGGAAGCTTGTATGATACATGAAGTCAGGATTTACTGAGGATTTGAGGCGCCTCATCCTTCATCTTCCTTCATGTGATCTGATTTCTCTTCTGATTTCTAGTTTTCCTCATTTCTAAATGTTATAATTGCTGCCCATATGATTATTGTGAAGATCAAATAAGGTGATGCATGTGAAAATACATTGTGGATTTTAGCCGGTGCTCTACAAATGTTGGTTGTTTTTTTTCTGTATAAATGCAGAGTCTCATTTGCCAAAAAAAAAAAAAAGGGCAACCCAAATTCAGATATCCACCTATGGTTCTGGTCACATACAGTGCTGGCTCCTGTCACACACAGTGCTGTCAGAAGTGAGTTCATGCTGTGATAGTTGCTGGGGATAGTTGCCATGAGGCAGCAGTTGCAAAGAAAGGCCATTCTTCTAGTCATTGTTGACTCCTGAAAGGCATCCCTTGATACAAAAAGGAAAGGTTATCTAGTACTGTAAGAAACAATGAAATCTCATTAACTCTTCATTAAGATGTGGTACTTGATATTCTTGGGACAATATTTTTTTCAGAAAATGGAAGGTTTATTTCCCTTTAAATTAACATACTGCTCATAATAATATGAACTTCAAATATTATAGGAGTTATTTTCAACTATCATATGTCTACTAATATTTTATTCTTTAACACATTATTGCCGAGTCTGGGTATTGAGTCTAAAGGTTACTGTACAACCTCTGGGAAAAGCTATTCTTAGAGTTGTCTTCTTCTAAAACTCCTGAACTGTGCTCATACTGGTCCTTTAATAGTTTTTGTGCTGTTGTTCATTACTTTATCTGTATCAGGCTTTTTCCTACACATTATTGTCAGGTGGGTTCCTGTTTGATAATGATATACTTTTTACTGGGAAATTGTAATAAGAAACCACTTGTCTTGGATTTAAATTCCTCACAGCTCTATGTTAATTGGTAGTAATGGTTATATCTGCAAATTGTGCCCTTTTATATAGATTCTTTCTACCAGCGCATAGCACCATGAATGACATACGTTAGATGCTCAAAAAATATTAGATTGGTTGGTGATGCATGATTTTGGAAGCTTCACTTTCCTGTTGTTAGAAATGATAGGAGCAGAGCCCTGGCTGGTGTTGCTCAGTTTGTTGAGCATTGTCCCATGAAGCTAGAGACCTCCATTTCATTCCCAGTCAGGGCACAGGCCCAGGTTGCGGGCCCAATCCCTAGAAGGGGGCAAGTAGAAGGCAGCCCATCGATGTTTCTCTCTCTCTCTCTTTTCCTTTCCTTTCTCTCTAAAATCAGTAAAGGACATATTAAAAAAAAAGAAATGGGAGGAGTGGAAGTCTTGTGTTATAAGCCCATAAGATTGTTTATAAGAAGTGAGTAGGATAATATCTATAATAATAAAAGTGTAATATGCTAATTAGACCAGACGTCCTTCTGGACGACCTTCCAAACCAAGCCGGGGCTACGAGGGAATCCCTGGTCCCAGGTGCCTCCCGGCGGCCGGAGGGAAGCCCGGTTCCTGGGTGCCAGGGTGAAGCCGGTGCTGACAACGGGGGAAGGAAGGCCTACTCTTGTGCAAATTTTGTGCACTGGGCCTCTAGTACAGTATAATGTATGACAAAAAGACAAAGACTGGTGTTTGTGGACTTTGTTATTACTTGTACTCTTAATTCATATTGCAGAGATGACTCCTACCTGTTTTTTTTTCAACTGTATTAATTTAGAAAATGCTTATTAATAAAATACTTTGGGATATTTTATTTTATACATGGATCTGGCCAGGCACAATATAGTTAATTTAGATAAAAGTAATTTGTTTCTCTCTCTCTGTGACTCCCATCTCCTCCCCCCGCCCCCCAGGGGTTTTGCTACAGCAAATAGAAAGGAACATTTCCTTTTTATTGTGTGTGTTGTTGGTTTTTTTTAGAATTTGAATAATGATAGAAATATAATATGAAATTTTTTTTTTTTAATTCTGAAAAAAGGCTGAGCAGCCTGCTACTCTGAAAGCAGGGACAGGTAGACTTTTTATTTCCTTTTTTTTTTTCTGACACACACTCAATTCTTATGTATCTAATGGTTGTGATAGGAGAGTCTCAGGAAAAGCATGTCAAGGAACAAGAAGGCCTTTCTGGGGCAGGAAGAGCTCCCATGTCAGCGTAGCCCCAGGCTGTTTTACTGAGTCATTAGAGCAAGAAAATCCCAAGACAGGCTTTTCCTTTAACCCTGTGTTAGTATTTCTCCTCTTTGCAACTGGAGTGAAGGAGTACAGGCTTGTGGAATGGGTCCTAGAGTTTCCTAGGTATGCCCATGTTCTGGAAGTTAATATTAAAAAACTAGTGGCCTGATGCACAAAATTCGTGCACATTAAAAGGGGATTAATTAGAGGAAGTATTTTAATATTGCTATTTGCCCTTTCTCTATAATAGAAGTGTCAGAGATGAAAGAAAATTAGTAAAATGTATATGAAAATCTTCCTTCTGTCAGAGTTTGGGGCACACCACGGGTCCCTGCCCACCCATGTGTGCATTGAAATCGCATGAGACCCAGACTTAGCCGGCCCCACCCCCATTGGGCTAGATTTAGACCCGGCCAGCGGGATGCATGGCTTGAGGTCCCTTGTCAAGCCCCACCAGGTGGGGGGCATGGCCTGAGGTCCCCCGTCAAGCCCCGCTGGGTGTGGGGCACGACCTAAGGTCCCCTGGCTGGAGCAAGGGTTGGGGGGCGCAGCCTGAAGTCCCCTAGCCTGGGGCAGGGGTCATGGCCTGAGGCCTGGTGCCAGGGCAGGGGGAACACCTTGAGGTCCCCTGTCAAGCCCCGCCAGGTGGGGGACGCGGCCTGAGATCCCCTATCAAGCCCCACTGAGCGGGGGGGGGGGGGGGGGCATGGCCTGAGGTCCCCCATCAAGCCCTGCTGGCCCAGGGGCACAGTCTGAGATCCCCTGTCAAGCCACACCATGCTGGGGGCTCAGCCTCAGGTCCCCCGGCCCGGTGCCGGGAGGGGGCCACAGCCTCAGGTCCCCTGTCAAGCCTCATGGGGGTGGGGGTGGGGGGACGCAGCCTCAGGTCCCTGATGATTGCTTGTTAAGGCTCGTTACGGGAACTTGGCCTCCGCTGTGGGTGCAGCCATCTTGTGTTACGGAAACCCCTGCCTCTGCTGTGGGCGCCGCCATCTTTGTGATGGAGTGACGCTCGATTTGTATATTTTCTTTTTATTATGTAGGATAAAGTTAGGAAGCCATTGGGGGAAGTCATAGAGATCATTAGATTATGAGTACCATTAGTTTTGTTTTTTATTACTTCATGAATAATGACCACTTAATGAGCTTTTGGACATGAGGCAAGGTGACCTCTCTAAGCCTCATGGCCTTATCTGTAAAATGGAATTAATGATAGTACTGATCTCAGATGATTGCCATGAAAATGAAACAAAACACAGCGCATTGCTGAGTGCTCTTAGTTATAAACCCCAGAATCTGGGTCTGACTGGCTGAAGCAGAAAGGATTTGGAGCAGATATAAGAAATGTCTGACTCGCTCAGAGAGCTGGAGAACTGGACTCAGTTTACTAGTATACGGCTCTGAATTAAAGTCAAGATCATGACAGGGAACTAGAGTGGAGGGGACTGTGGCATTACTGTTGAGTGTTCTGGGGCTGTCATCAGCACTGCTCTCACTGCTGCCTTTGAAGCTGACTGTTGCACTACTGCTCCGTCAAATACTTATACAGTGTCCTGTTTCTTTATATCATTAGCTCCTCCAAAATGTCAGGCAAGTGATTATGGGTCATGTCGCCATGCCCTGCAGTAGGGAACTTGGGAAAGATGTTTACTATAATACAGTCGTGGACCTTCAGTTTTCAAACTAATTCGTTCTGGTAGGCTGTTCAAGAAGCGATTTGTTCTAAAACTGAATCATTTTTCCCCATTAGAAATAATGTAAATTGAATTAATATGTTCCAGACCTCCAAAAGATTCCCTATTTTAACATTTTTATATACAGTACATGTCTAATGTACTGCTTAATCTAGAAATAAACACTTCTTAAATTTATGAAATCACAGCCTACTAGCCTTAAACTGAAGAATTTTTCCTATGTAATTGCCTTGCAGATACCATCACTGGCTAACTGCTTTTCACTTATCCAATCTACAACAGTTTTTCTACCTATTCATTTGCCTGTGATTGTTGTTTTACGAGCACTTTCACATACTTAGCAACATTAGCACTCTTAATGGCCTCTATATGTTTTTAAATTGTGCTAATCCTTGATTTCTGCCAGCAGCAAAAGCATTATCTCCTTTGTTTATTGCCTGAGAGATGATTTTTGTCATCCTGAGATATCAACATAAAAGGGTTGTCAGATTGAAAACTGGAGTTTTGGTCGATAATCCAGGTATTTTTTCTGTGAACAACTTGGTTGAGAACCAAATTGTTTGATATTGGAGACATTTGAGAAATGAGGTTTGACTGTTTAGCTTTTGTGAAGGGGCTCAGCCCTTCTATGAGGAGGCCTTTGTTCACCGTGAAGACTTAGAAAGCTAGGAATTCTCAAGGTAAAAGACAGGAAGGAGTTCAGAGCTAGGGAGTCCCAAAACTGATTAACTACCACTACTTATAAAATGCTTAGTAGTATTCCTGACATGTGGCAATGCCACCCCAAGTGCTGGCTTTTATTAATTTACTAGAGGCCCGGTGCATGAAATTCGTGCACTGGGGGTGGGGTTCCCTCAGCCCAGTCTGCCCTTCTCACAGTCCAGGAGCCCTCAGTGGATGTCCTACTGACAGCCACAGTCTGGCAGCAGAGGCTCAGAGCAGGCGTCCTGTGTGTGTGTGTGTGTATGTGTCTTCTGAGGACCTGCCCCCAGCTGCATTGGAGGCTCAGAGCAGGCGCTGTGTGTGTGTGTGTGTGTGTGTGTGTGTGTGTGTGTGTGTGTCTGCTGGGGGCCTGCCACCAGCCACACCATGGAGGCTTGGAGCAGGTGCCCCTCTGTGTTGATCTCTCAGGCTCCTGGCCTCCACTGTGTGTTTTTCTCTCCCTTAAGCTTTGGCCAGGGTGGGGTGCTGCCTGCAGGCTGCACTTTCCTGCTCATGGATCACTGGATAACTTCAGAGACTGGGGGCAGGCCCTGCTGGGTGCTGCCTGTGGGGAACTTTCCTGCTCTGGGATCGCCATGGGACACACACACACACACACACACACCCCATTGTGGTCCCAGAGCAGGCAAGTGCAGAAGGCGGGTGGCCCCCAGGTGGGCCTGCTCCTGGGATCGATGGTGATCCCAGGAGCAGGCCCATCCAGGAGGGGGCTGCCCTCCGCACTTGCCTGCTCTGGGATTGCCATTGATCCCAGGAGCAGGCCCACCTGGGGGCCACCCACCTTCTGCACTTGCCTGCTCTGGGACCACAATGGGGTCCCAGCTGGCAGTGGGACTTAGGCAGCACATGGGGGTCCCAGCTGGGGGCGGGGCTTAGGCAGCGGGGGCTTAGGTGGCACACGGGGGTCCCGGCTGGGGCGTGGCTTAGGTGACACAATCTCGCTGCCTAAGCCCGGCTGCCCAGGGCAGCACCCAGCCCGGATGGCGTCTGGCGCTGGCCATCCCTGCCTGCAGTATCCAAATTAGCCACCATCTTGGATGGCGGTTAATTTGCATATGGCGCTGATTAGCCAATGGGAAGCGTAATGGAGGTACGGTTAATTACCCTTTTTGTCTTTTATTAGATTAGATATTTGTCAGTCCTTATTTGGGAAAAAGATTAGGGAGATTGTTCTCCTAGATCTGATTTTCAAAGCACATACTAGATTAGAGTTGCTAAAGCAATAGAGGCTAAAGGGTGAATATAATTTCTAAGGCTATAATTTACACAGAAGTCCAATTATGTTTACTAGATGGCAGCTTTAGTTGGTTTGAAGTAACTCAAGAGGAATCCTGGACTTGTTAGTCAAAAAGTACTAGTATAAGCTACTAATAGCCCGGATTGCCACTAGCACTCCATTGCCATTCATTAGTTGCCTCTCTTTCCACCTGTTTTCCCATTTACACGAGTGGTCAGTAAACAAGTAGTTTTAAAAGTGCTGGCCTTCGTGTCAAAAGGTCTGGCTTCGAGTCTCAGCTCTGCCAGTGACCACCAGTATGATCTGGAGCAGATAATTTAATCCCTCAGACTGTTACTGGTATGTGTTGAAAAAGAATATTCCAAGAATATTGTTGAGGATTTAAATGAAAAGATGTGCAAATATCTAGCACATAGTGAGACTGCTCTGTAAATATTTCTTTTAAAAAAACAAAACAGCCCTGGGAACTGTAGAAGATCAAGTTTTATTTTCTTTAAAAAAGTTGAAGAAATCTATAATAAAAAGTCAGTATTTAAGCCAGAGTAATTTAGGGCAGTGGTTTCAGCGTGTCCTTGAACTCACAATCCTATATAATAAAAGGCTAATATGCAAATTGACCAAATGGCAGAACAGCTGGTTGCTATGACATGCACTGAACACCAGAAGGCAGATGCTCAACGCAGGAGCTGCCCCCTGGTGGTCAGTGCGCTCCCACAGGGGGCGTGCCATTCATCCAGAAGCCCTGAGCTGGGTTCACGGCTGGCGAGCACAGCAGCGCTCCCGCCTGCGGGACATCTCCCAAAGGCTCCCAGACTTCGAGAGGGCGCAGGCCAGGCAGAGGGGGAGCACCCCCCCCCCCCGCAGTGCATGAATTTCGTGCACCGGGCCTCCAGTACTTTTATAATAATACTAAAACATTATTTAGCTGTTTTCACTTTCATTCTTTTATAAGTGCCCTTTCCAGAAGCTATGTGATATGTTGTGTGATGTCAGAACAGATTGAATGCAGAAGCAGCTATGAGAATCCAGCTATGTTTTATTAGTTCAATATTAAGGAGATTTGCAGAAATGTAAAACAATGCCACTCTTTTCACTAAATTTTTCTTTTTGTTTTGGAAAATTGTATTATTATATGAACATGTGTTTTATTATTTTATGTGTTTATTATTATGTGTTTATTATTTTAAAAATAATTAACAAATATTTTTAAATTCCTGTTTTAATTTCTATTTTGACAACTATTGGTAGATGTAACCTACATAAACAAAAGCTCTTTGAGGAGCTCAATAATTTTTTTTTTTTTTTATTGTTTAAAGTATTACATCATTGTGGCAGAATGCACGGCAGAATGATCAGCCAGAACTCTGGGGGAGGAAAGTTTAACTTGTATTTCACAGATCTGCTAGTTCAGGGGAATTCCAGATCCAAAGCCTGAACTGAACTCATGGGGAGGCTCTGACCTATATATCTCCTCTTGTGGAGAGCCCCTGAGGGTCCCTGCAGTGCCACCAAAGTCAGTGTTGGGGGGCCCTGGGGGCATGCTCCACAGCTCCGCCCAAGTCAGTCAGAGTGGGGAAGTAAGACTACGGTTTTAACCAGATACTGAACTAGGTTGCAAGCCCCACCTCCCCCATTTTCCTTTTTAACATATGTCTCCCTTTTCCCTTGACTGACCCCCCACCCCCACCCCAGGCCACTCCCATCCCTGAGGGCAAGTCCCACCACGCCAGTGTCTGTGTCCATTGGTTATGCTAATATGCATGTATACAGGTCTTCAGGTGATCTCTAACCCCCCCTCCCCTGCCTTCTCTCTGAGGTTGGAGGGTCTGTTCTGTGCTACCATGTCTCTGGATCTATTTTTATTCATCAGTTTATGTTGATCATTATATCCCACATATGAGTGAGATCATGTGATATTTATCTTTCTCTGACTGATTTATTTCGCTTAGCATAATGCTCTCCACTTCCATGCATGATGTTGCAAATGGTGAAAGGTCCTTCTTTTTTAATACTAGCGTAGTCTTCCATTGTGTAGCTGTACCATAGTTTTTTATTTTATTTATTTAAAATATATTTTATTGATTTTTTACAGAGAGGAAGGGAGAGAGATAGTTAGAAACATTGATGAGAGAGAAACATTGATCAGCTGCCTCCTGCACACCCCCTATTGGGGATGTGCCCACAACCAAGGTACATGCCCATGACCGGAATCGAACCCGGGACCCCTCAGTTCGCAGGCCAACGCTCTATCCACTGAGCCAAACCAGTCAGGGCATGTACCATAGTTTTTTAATCCACTCATCTGTTGATGGGCATTTAGGCTGTTTCCAAACCTTAGCTATTGTAAATTGTGCTGCTATGAACGTAGGGGTGCATATATACTTTCTGATTGGTGTTTGTGGTTTCGTGGGATATATTCCTAGAAATGGGATTACTGGGTCAAATGGGAATTCCATTTTTAACTTTTTCAGAAAATGAGGAGCTCAATAATCTTTAAGGTTTCATAGTTCTTAAGGTATCTTGAGGCCAGAGTTTAAGAACTGCAGTATTAGTGGAAAGTGCCATGTTTTCCATAAGAGGAAAACCATACTTGACCAATTTGTTGGAGATCATTGAGTAAATCTTTGTATATTTAAGTATGTGGACTTTGAACAAATTTTAAAGATCCTTAAAGTTTGCCTAACACACACACACACACACACACACACACACACACACACGTGCGCGCGCGCGCACACACACACAGATTAAATGAATTGTTGGAAAATTTATATGGAAGTAGAAAATAAAGATTTTTTTGGATGACTAAATATGATCAATTAGTCTGATTTACACATTGAAAAGATGATTTGGAAGAATTATGGTCAATTGGAAAGATCACTGAACTAGGGATGAGAAAATCTGTTTTGTGTTCTGTTTCTGACTCCTTGATTCAATAAAGGTTTTTGAGTAAGTAAGCTTTTCAGTGTTTTGAATTTGCATTTCTTCAAATGAAGAATTGGAATAAATAAATTCTACCCTACTTTTTCTTTTACTCATTCAACAAATATTTATTAATTACTTAGGGTGTACTAGGCTCTTTTCTAAGTTATTATGGAAATAGTGATAACATATGCAATGTCCCTGCCTCATGAAGCTAACAGTTTAATGAGAGAGGAAGGGATAAACAAGTAAATAAATATATAAATATTAGAGGCCTGGTGCATGAAATTCGTGTATGGGTAGGGTCCCTAGGCCTGGACAGTGATCAGGGCCGATTCCTTCCCCCGGCTGCCAGCCACCGGCCGGGGCCTTCCTTCGTTCTGTGCCACCCCCTGGTGGTCAATGCATGTCATAGGGAGCAGTCAGACTCCAGGTTGGTTGAACTCCCGAGGGGAAAATTTGCATATTAGCCTTTTATTATATAGGATTTATAAGTTGTGATAAATACTAGGAAGGAATAGTGTGAAATGAAAAAGGAAAATGCTACAGACCTACTTACATAGGACTAACAGAGAAGGCTTCTCAAAGACCAGATGTATGAGGAGCAGCAGAGGGAATAGCTTTTAGCAAAGAGAATTGTGTGTGCAAAGGCCCTGAGGTGTGCCTAAAGTGTGATAGACATGAGAAATGCTAGGACAAAATGAGGTTGGAGAAGTTGACAAGGTCTTGGTCATGCAGAGCCTTATAGGCCATGGAAAGAAGCTTGCATTTTAGATGTGGGAAGGGTCCAAATGTATTCCACCTTAGAGAACTAACGGTAAGGGATTATTTGGCCAGACTAGCATGTTAGTGAATACAGCTTAAATTCATTGAGGTGGTTGTAATGGTAAATAAGCACCATTTCTCACAACTATACCTGATCAGTGTTCTCAGGGACAGACTAATGATTTAGGGAGTGATTTTTGTTTAATGTTAAAATCCTTGGGTTCTTACTACATTTTTATTTATGTTTATTTATTTACTCAACAAATAATGTATGAAATTACTAAGTTCATACCAGATTTTCCTATTAATCACATTTCTTTATTTTAGCGCACTTCTTTTTAACGAAGTAAAATATATTACTACCCTGGGAGACCTTCAGAATATAGAAAATGCTCTGAAAGGAAAAGCAGACATTGCATTTTCATATGTAAGAGCCATTGGAACACCAGGTATTTATTAACTTTTACTTTAATCTTTGCTGTGCATCTGTACTTGTGTGAGTATATTGAAGAACTTAAAGAGTATTTTGACCACAATCTTAATATTTTAAAATAAATTTAAAGCATCTTTATTCTTATGTTTTCTGTTTTTAATCAGGCAGCATAGTATAGTGGTTGAATAAGAACTCTGGAGTCATACTGCCTAGGTTAGACCCCCTGCTCCATCAATTACTTATAGTATGACCTTGGTCAATTTACTTAACCTATTTTCTAATTGCTAAGACTGTGAAAAAATTTGTGCTTACTTCTTAGTATTATTGTGAGGACCAAATAAGTTTGAATAATTAAAATAGATTCTGGCATGTGATAGGTGTTCTGTGTTAGCTGTTACTATTTTTATTTCCTTACAATACTCACGGTACATGGTGTAGTAGTTCATAGTATTCAGTAAATGTTGAGTGACTGGCTTTCTTTTTAAATGTTTTAGTATTTGCTGTTTATGATATATTTTTTCTTGGTTTTTCAAAGATCTAACTTTGACAATCAAGTTGTAAGTACAGAATAGGCAGAATATTTGATTTAACCTGATTGTGTTTTAGCCAGATGGGCAGGGGAGTGATTATAACTACTGACAATGGAATTGAAGCAGGGTTATAAGGCAGGAGAGGACCTGAGGAGGGTGGGGGGTGGCTGACAGTGAAAAGTGGTAAGACTGTGGGTCCTGGAGGGTTAGAGTTATGTGCAAAATGAGTGACCTAGTCAGATGGAGGTCTGGGGGTGGGAGGTAGGGGGAGGGAGGATGATAGATATTGAGATTATGGAGGAATTTACAGTGATTGCTAATTGAAGGCCTGCAGTGGGACCATAACAGTGAGTGGTTAAGGTAGGGTTGAAGAAAGATCATTGGAGTCTATGGAGAAGGCCAAGCATTTTGAATGGATCATTTAGGGCAGCGGTTCTCAACCTGTGGGTCGCCAATCTGTGGGTCGCGACCCCTTCAGGGGTCGAACGACCCTTTCACAGGGGTCGCCTAAGACCATCGGAAAACACATATAATTACATATTGTTTTTGTGATTAATCACTATGCTTTAATTATGTTCAATTTGTAACAAAATACATCCTGCATATCAGATATTTACATTACTTTTCATAACAGTAGCAAAATTACAGTTATGAAGTAGCAACAAAAATAATTTTATGGTTGGGGGTCACCACAACATGAGGAACTGTATTAAAGGGTCGTGGCATTAGGAAGGTTGAGAACCACTGATCTAGGGGATAAGAAAATCACCAAGGATTATGACAGGAGTAGTATTGGAGAAAATGACAGTGTGATGAGGGGGAATGACACTGGCTGGGGTGGTAGTTGACACTAACAAGGCAGAGTGGAATAATCTGATGAAATGCAATATAAGTGGTAGAAGGTTGGGTGGTGGAGGGGAAGGTAACTGTCTGGAAATGATAGTGAGGAGAAAAGAAAAAAAATATGAAAAGGAGGAAATCTTTAAAGAAGAAGTTTAAAAAAATTTCCCAGAACTGAAGGATTCAGGCTTTCAAATAGAAAAAGCCCATTGAGTCCCAGCATAGTGGATGAATGTAGAGCCACACCAAAGCATCTCATCTTAAAATTTCAGAATATTGGGAACAAAAATTATTCTCAAATTTTCCAGAAAGAAAAAAGAAGTTTCCAGTTAAAGGGTCAAGAATCAGAATGGCATTGGACTTCTCAATTGCAGCCCTGTAAAAATGAAGAAAATGGAGCATTGCTTTCAGAATTCTCAGAAGTAACTTAAACCTCGAATTTTATTAGCAGACAACTGTAGTTATGAAAGTAGAATAAAGACACTTTCAGAAATGCAAGCTCGCAAAAAATATGTATTCCATATATCCTCTTATGGGAAGTGCTAGAGAATGGGAGCAAGGGGGCAAATCAGTCAAGAAGATATGGGTAACAGGCCAGTTGACCTCATACAAGAGCGAGAATAAGAGGTTTCCAGGGTGATGATGAAGTGGGTTCTCAGGAGGAAATTTACACTGCAGGTTAAGTAGCAATAGTCCATATTGGACATTTCTGCAGAAAAGTCTCCAAGAAGAGAGAATAGTTAGTATACCTGGTATATTTGAAGTATTAAGAGGGTTAGACAACTGTGCTAAAGTTTAGTAAGAAATATATACAAAAATAAAAAAAGAATGGTATAAATATAGTGAAAAAAATTGTTTAAAAGTGCTCATTTTGGACTGTATGTCTCATTTGTAAGTAGTAATTACTGACTCATAATGTAAATATGGACTATTGATTTGATAAAAATTACAACAATATTGAGAAAATTGAGGGGATAGAAATATGAACATTTGTAGAGGGAGATTTTGGAGAAAAGAGCTAATTTATCATCTTCCACAGTGGGAAGTTAATAGATAATACTAACACAAAAATTAGGAAATAAGAGTATAAGAATGTAATTTAGAGACTTGGTGGTAAATACCCAAAGAAACAGTAAAAGAGTTGAAACTAATTGTCCCTTGGAAAGAAATTGGAAATGGGGTGGAAGGTGAGCTTTTTTTTTTCTTAATGTGTAGAATGATTTATCTCTTTAGACTATATTTAAGAACAAGTTTCATTAAAGAAAACTAAACCAGAAACAGCACACAGACATATATATATATAAAATATAACCTATAAAAGTTGTATGGTGGATTCATATTTTCTCCCCTGCTGCTAGGAAGAAGCTATCACAGATTTTTCATATGTTATATTCTCAAGTGTAACTTACTTTATACTCCTCCTTAATTCTTCTCTTACCTTGAATGGAATGACTTTTCGTAACTTCTTTAACCACTTGCATTTTCCCAATTGAGATCCCTACAAAGAATTTTTCTTTAAATATAATAGAGCACAAAAGGGTGTAGGGCAATCTGGACACTAGAAGTTTATGTAGAGCCACACAAACTAATTCTTTCTCCCTCTTATCTTTTCTTCAGAGCACAGGGCAGTCATGGAAGCTGCTTTTGTGTATGGGAACACATACCAATTTGTCTTAACTACAGAAATTGCTCTTTTGGAAAGTATTGGGTATGTATAAGAGGCGTATGACAACAATTTTAAGTTTACTTATTTCACATTATTTATCATTTCCATTATGCTCTCACAGCGTGGACTTAGAGAGTCTAAGAGGAATTATAAGCAGATGTGAATATATAAATGAAACCTGAAATCTCCTTCATTACAATCATCTGCTGTACTACCGTCTGAATTAATTTAAATATGCAGAAGTGATGTTAGACTAAGGTGAATGAAAACAATATGGATAAGCTAGAAGATGTGATCCTGTGAGTGACCAAGTATATTGTAGGAATAGATCTCCCACAGTGATGAGATAGGCAGCTTTCATAGTTAAGCTCCAGAAAGTATTTCTGAGAGTTCTGTAAGTTACTTTGTCATAATCTTTTTTGAATGGAATGTTTTACATGTTTGTTTGTTTGTTTGTTTGTTTGTTTATTGTCTACTGCCTAGCTTACAATTTTAGGTAGAGACCTTCTTTTGACTGTTGTCTGGGCAAATGTAGGATTAACATTTTTCTTTACTTTAGTATTTAGGGACACAAGGAATAACCAGTGCATTTTAAAGACTTTAAATTTGGCTTTAAAATGCTCTTCAGGAAAATTAATCCAAAGCAAGGCCGAATGGTGACTGTGTGACCTTTTTATACCATGCAAGTTTTTGAGTCCTTTTGCTGACCTTTCAGAAAATAGTGATTATCTATAATAATAAAAGCATAATGTGCAAATCAACTGAACAGCCAAACAGTTGAAGGACCATCTGCATGACCACGCTATGACACCTACTGGTGCTAGGCCAGCCAAGGCAGGTGCAATGTGATTGGTCAGGAGGGCCCCGCCATTGCCCCAGGATCACCCCGTAGAGGGAGGCCCAGGCCACCAGCCAGCGGGGTGATCAATCAGGGGCTCCACGATCACCCCAAAGAGGGAGGCCCAGGCCACTGACTGGCAGGCTGCGGTGGGTGAGCGGGGCCTCCCTCTGCGGGGTGATCGATTGCAGGGCTCCCAGACTGCGAGAGGGTGCAGGCCGGGCTGAGAGACTCCCCCCCCCCCCCCAACCAGTGCACACAAATTTTGTGCACTGGGCCTCTAGTTTTTTTTTTTTTTTAAATATATTTTATTGATTTTTTACAGAGAGGAAGGGAGAGAGATAGAGAGTTAGAAACATCGATGAGAGAGAAACATTGATCAGCTGCCTCCTGCACATCTCCTACTGGGGATGTGCCCGCAACCCAGGTACATGCCCTTGACCGGAATCAAACCTGGGACCTTTCAGTCCGCAGGCCGACGCTCTATCCACTGAGCCAAACTGGTTTCGGCGGGCCTCTAGTTTTATAATCACACAAAAGTAATTAAATCCCATTTTACAATTCTGTGAATTTAGAGTTAGTACATAGAAAACTGATAAAGTTAAATAATTTGGGGCAAGGGGGATGGGTTGGCAGAAAATAACGTTTCTACAAAGTGGAAGTTATAGTTTTTGTGCTTTTTTGTTGTTTTTAATCCTTGCCTGAGGACATTCTTTCTATTGCTTTTTCAGAGAGAGTGGAAGGAAGGGAGGGAGGGGAGAAAGAGAAACAGAGAGAAACATGGATGTGAGAGAGACACATTTACTGGTTGCTTCCCACCAGGGCTGGGGATGGAACCTGCAGTCCAGGTACGTGCACTTGACCGGGAATGGAACCCGTGACCCTTCAGTGCTTGGGCCAACGCTCTAACCACTGAGCCACTGACCAGGGCAGAAGTTACGTTTTTATTGCTCTGTATGGCAGCCAGCATTCCTTTTTTATTAGTCTCTTCTTAATCATTTTGCTGGTTCCCTCATTAATGAGTTAAATAAAACTTTGATGCATGTTTACTGTTGTATAAGAATTAAGGTTTTTAACAATTTGAGAGTTATACTGACAGTACCATAAAGCATTATTGTAAGTAGTGATACAATAAGCAGTTGTGTAGCCAGCTACTTTGCTACTCCCAACTGCCAATTTCCTATCCTGGAGTAGGGGAAGCCTTGTTATTCTCCACCCCATGGTGATGCTATGGTAGCATCATAGTTTCTCTTAGGGTTAGTTGTTTGTACTTTCTCTTGTTTTACCAGCTTGTTTTCCAGATAATGAATTAATTGCATGTAACGGTGGCACACATAAAATACAAGGGGTGGTTGTTTACTGAGAGTCTATATATAGGTCCTATCATTTACTTTACAAATCCTGTTCAGCAAGATTTACTACATATATTTTTTATTCTGACCTATGACTAAACACAGTAATATTTTGGAAGAGTATTTGCTCTTCCCCACTTTTAAAATGGGAATTAAAAAATGTACAGTTATCCTCTCTTTTTGTATATGTTGTATTGGAGATATTTGAATTCTCATTTGTTCATGGATGACAAGATGGTGAGGAGTCATACCTGGACCTGCTGTGACAGGGAAGGACTGTGGATAGAATACAGTGGTCCTATGATACCACCTCTGGGTGAAGTAGTTGCCTATAACTTTGAATTGTCTCCTAATGGGGGAGAGGTGAATGCCTTTTCTTCTTCCATGTGTTTATTCTTTCATTTAAAAAATATGTATTGAATACCTGCAGTGTGTTAGGCATTATTCCAGTTGCTGAGGCTATAACAGTGCATAAGAGTACTATTTTAATTGTTATATAACGTTGGATGTTAGTATGCTTGAAATTAAGTGTTGGTTAAGAAGAGTGTACATTGACAGGTAATAAAAGAGATAGCATGCCATGGAGACACTAGTTCTTTCTGCTGCCTCCCCATATTCCCTTCTTAAAGAATCTGTGTATAGGCCAAGAAGGGTGTTACCCTCACCCCATACATATCACATTCAATTAAATCAGAGGCAGCTACCTGACCTAGGGCCAACCAATTCATTTGTTTACCTGAGCAAATGCCATCCCCTCTCCCAGAAACATAGAATTGGGCATAGAAAAACAATTATACAATCTTGTGGCTCTCTTGCTCACAGGATTGTTTTGCCCATATAGAAGTAAAGCTGAGAACATTGTCTTTATACAGAGTTGGGAGTTGAAGAGTATTATTGGCAAAATGAAGGTCTTGCAGAACTCTTGCTGTTCAGATCTCTACATTTACTCCCTGATCTAATTACTTTAATTTTCCTTGTATTCTCTGAGATACTCTCCTAAATTTCCAATAAATGTTTCTCCCCCACCTCCCTTTTTGGTTTCTGTTATCTATCACCAAATAATCTGTGATTAAGTAACTTTCCAGCATTATTATTTCAGAGGTTATGGTATGAATTCTAGGCTCAGCTATGTCCTGCTCTCAACACTTTCCTTTCAGTGTGTGACTATTAGGGTCCTCCTCAAAAAGTTATGTGCTTTGTGCCTTGGCTATACTGTTTCTTTTGTCAGAAATACCCATTTGCTTCATCTTCTTGGAGAGGTCTTTTTCTCCCTTGCTGTTTTTAATCTCTATGATGGTCCTCCTGAACCCTTTTTCTCTCCTCCCCAACTTGAGGCAGAATTAAATATTTCTTTGTTTTCCATAGCACTTTGTATATTGTAGCACTTATAACCTACATTTTAATTGTTTTACTAAATATATCTCCTTTAGTGTAAGCCTCTCATGAATTTGAATTGTCTTAATCATCTTAGTCTTGTATTTTAGCATAGGGCCTGATATATAGTAGGTATTAAGTAAATCTTTGATCATTTTTTAAAAAACCATTGACTCTGTTAGAGATGCTTTAAAATTGAAATCAGTGAACCTTGGAACTCAGTTTAAGCATGTAGCAAGAAATAAAACAACATTTTAAAAATTAAAAAATTTGCAATATTTTGCCAAACTCTACTAATGCCATATGAAGACTTTTAAAAATGCTATTTTAATTTTGGCAAATCTTACTTTCCCACTATAAGTTTATCTTTGGATTCTCATATTGAAGGGAATGCCAAAACTCAAATTATAAGCCATATTTGCTGAGTTTTATAATAGTTCAGATACAACCTTACCAACTCCCACGAAGTGTCACATGGTTTCTATCTTAAGGCATGTGTTGGCTGAAGTTTATTCAAAACAGATTTGGGTTTAAATTAAACCTAGAAAATTTGTGTTTGAAAGCTATATTTAACATATCTCTAGAAAGGAAACACTATTTGAAGATAATCTTATTGTCCTCAAGGTGACAGCCTTTTATTTTAAAAAAATATTATGTTGACCTACCTATAACCCAGTTTAGAAGCTACCATGAGAGAATTCAGGAAAATAATAGCTTCATGTGGTTTATTAAAAATATTACAGTTAATTTTCTTTAATATTCTGTATCTTTAGCTTAGGTCCATTTTATTTTAATGTTACACTCTTTTAGGCTTTTACTAAAACATTGATTCAAAAGCATGAGACTTAAAGAGATGTGTGAAGTCTTTCTGGATGGTAGAAGGATCACACATCGAACTTCAAGTGAGTCTGTCCCTGATTTTTAATTTACAGAATGGAGGATATAAAATATGCACATCTGTACTTTTTTCATTGTAAAGCAGTCTTGGACTTGACCCAACAATGTAGAAGAACACTAATGGGACAGCCATTGACTACACTGGACATTTATCGATTTATTAAGTCAATGGAAGCACCTCTGCTGGTATGTGTCTTATTTTAATGTATTTGGATAATTCATATGTTAAATTTATTGCTTTGATTCACAGATATGCATTTTACTTAGATGAGCTATATCTTTTCCCCCTTTTTTGAACATATGTCTTGAATTTAGGGGGAATTTAGGAATATTTCCTTATTAAAGGTAGAAGAGATGATACATTGTTCAAAAAATGAATATTTCATGCCTTGAAGTGTTGTATCGAAACCCAAATAGAGTCTTGTGTAGTGGAATTATTCTGTGGTAGTTATAATGCACTGTGACCACGCTGAGATCACAAAGACCACATCATGGTCAAGAAAAGATCTCTTGTGAATATTTTGATCACTATTTTAAAAGTTGGTAAATATTGGCAGTATAGCATTTCTGATGTTTCTCTTTTCTTAGTATTAGCCTGGAAGAATTTTATGGAGACTCAGTAGGTATTGGTGATCAGCAGACTTTTCTCTGAAAGTTCAAAGGGTTGTCCTGAGCACGTGTAAAACCTTCAGTAAGCCTTTTCACTCAGCACGTCCTTTTTATATAAAAATGGTGCAGGTGTATTAGAAATAATTCAAACAGTGCAGCAAAGTGTAAAGAAAAAAATTTAAAGCCGCCTACTCCCATCATTCAGAAATAAGCTGTTAGGTAATCATCACACCAGTCATAAAGACACTCACAAATAGAGGGATGAATGGATTAATGGATATATCATATTGCATATGGTATTTTATAGTAAGAAGTATTATATTTAATCTTATTTGAATTTAATAAGAAGAAAAAGAAACTGGTATAAAACGAGGGATTATGGAACTTTAAAAAATATATATGTTTTTAGTGATTTTAAGAGACAGAGGAAGAGGGAGGGAGGGAGAGAGAAACATCTATCGGCTGCCTCCTGCATGCCCTTTACTGGTGATTGAGCCCACAACCCCAACATGTGCCCTGACCAAAATTGAAATGGCAACCTTTTGGTACATGGGTTGATGATCAACTGAGCCACCGGCCAGGGCAGGATTATGGAACTTTTGATAAACCATTTCTTCATCATTAGAGGGCTCTTAGGAAATATTGTCCTAAGTGTTGAAAATGATTATGAAAAACATTAGGAAGTTAAATCATTTTTTAAAAACTATGTTTTCATTTAAGATAGTATTGATTCCCCCCCTTGCTGTGAAAGATGAAAAAATTAATTTGAGTTCCCTTTACCCTGCTGATTATTGTCAGTTTTGTATTATTTTTACATTATTAAGATTTATAGTATTTGTTATGTTCTGTAACCGTAGTTCCCACTTCTTAAAAAGCCTTGCTTCTACATTTAAATAGATTCAGAGCTCACCAGTCCCAGTTTTACTGGCCTCATTCCTGAGTTCTTCGAGTCAGTTTTGTTTAGTTTGATTTTGGCTTCAAACACCGTTTTTTAAAAAGCAGTACATAGTCTTTCCTTTCTCTTCACACAGAGAAGGAGCATTTATCTTATTTCCATGGGGAGAATACTCTCTGAATTGGTTTTGATCTCCCATTTCACCATAGAGCCCCAAAAGGAAGATATCAGTTCACTGTACAGTTCTTTACTATTTCTCTCCCGACTCATTTCCTTTAATTCCAATATTGAGATATTAAGAATTCTGTCTACATAGCAGTTTTGTTTTTGTCATTGGGGGCAGGATTAGGACTCATCCCAAGATTTACTAAAAATCTGTTTCTTCTGTGGCTACAGCATTCTGACTTGAAGTTGTGCCCTTTTTCTAAAATTTCTGCTCATGAATTTTCTCTTGCTGTTCTAAAAACTTTTTTTTTTTAAAGATAGGTAATGAGAAGGGAGATTCTCGGGTCTTATTTCACTTTGTTATACTTACCAGGAATTATGTAATCGTAGTTTTGAAATCAGTGCCTGGTTGGAGAGCCAAGCTGAGAATCTAAACCCTAAACCATGGTGTCAGCCTAGAAAGGCTCGGCAATCCAAGAAGCACAGGATGGTGGACTCAGGGTTACTCAAGATCCCCAGAAAGGGATCTTCCGCCTGAAGTCTGGTGCTAGCATTCCAGGAACTGAGAGTGGGAAGGGGGCTGGGTGGCCTCTCAGTATTTGCTTACTTAATTCCCCTGCTTTTGGCATGCTGTTCACACACTCTGCTGTTCTTAAGCTCCCGTCTCCTCCCCCCATTTCTCCTGGTTTGAGGGACAGTTTCCTATGCTCATGGAATTGGGGAGGGGAATCTGGGGATCTTAACTGCTTCTCCAAAGTTTTTACCTATTCCTCCTTTTAAAAGATCCTTCCTGCCATCCCTCTTCCAGTATTTCTTTACCAGCTTCAGAGATACCAGGCACTGACAGTTCCTGAACCATTGGAGGATTTATTCTGCAGTTAAAATGGAATTGTTTCTTAGCTTTCTTTCCTTCATGGCTTAGAGTTTTATTTTGTAGAGTCAGTGATTCTGTTCTCCAGCATTCAAAATTTTGCTGACTTTTCTCTTTTCATTTCTTCACGTATGTATGTTTTTCTTTTTTAAAAAATCCTACTGCTGTAGTTTTCCTGGGATTTCTGGAGGGAGTGAAATTAGCTGTGTGTATTCAGGCTGCTGTGGTAACTCAGATGTTCCTCATTGTTCTGTAATGTGCTATTACATGTGAAATTCTTATATGAAAGAGTGCATTCCTTAGTTATCTCTTCTATCTTATATGAAATATCTATCTTTATTAGTACCACACTGTTTTACTTGTTGTTTTTTTTTCTTTATACTATGCTTATTCCTTATGGGTTGTAATTTTATGTTTAACCTCTTATAAACTTTTGTTAGTTTTATAATGCTTAAACCAAATAGGTACATTGGAAGCATTAAACTTAGAAATTATGAGACCATTTCTGGTAATGTTAGATTTATTTCACAGACTTGTTCTTTTACTTGTGACTTTATTAATAAGAATCAGCAAGGTTTAAATCCAAATGTTGGAACATTATTATCACATTTTGTTCTTTTTTTAAATGAAGACTGAAGTTGCTGAAGATCCTCAGCAAGTTTCAACTGTTCATCTCCAACTAGGATTACCTCTGGTGTTTATTGTTAGTCAACAAGCTACATATGAAGCTGATAGAAGAACTGCAGAATGGATTGCTTGGCGTCTTCTGGGAAAAGCAGGAGTTCTGCTCTTGTTAAGGTATCTTAAATGTGCCTTATTCACTGGGTTTAATAAAACACTAATATTTTTCTCATATTTAAATGTGGTAATCTGTTCACTTGTAAATAAACTCAAATCTGTAATAGATTCTAATATTGTTAGAACAAGTTGCTGAGCTAAAGTCCAAAATTATTAGCATGGTTAAAATTTAGACATTAAAATTTATCTAAAGGAAGATATAGATAAAGATAGAGATCAGAAAATTTGGTCTGTATTTATATATGAAATTTCTGAGTCATGAAATTGTCATCTTTTTTCATAAATTTCTTTTTAGTATGAGAGCTTACAGTTCTATTTTAGATTGACATCCTGGATGACTGTTATCCTTCAGATTAGCTACATAACACATTTATTTCCATTTTGAAAAAGGGACTCTTTGGAAGTGGACATTCCTCAGCAAGCTAATGTGGTCTTCAAAAGAGAAGAGGTTAGTCACTTTGTGGCTTGGTCTACAATGCCTACTTGTTTAAAGTAATATATGCGTATTATAGAAAAATTCTGTAAATTGCCACTATTCCAACATACTTGCTATTAATATTTTGGTGTGTTTTTTTCATTTGTTAGTTTGTCTTTTTCCCCATATTCATATACAGTCAAACCTCATTTCCGGAACACCTCCCATCTCGAACAGTTGAGTTCTCGACCAAGTTGTTCACAGAAAAAATGTCTCAGTTGTCGAACCAAACTTATTAGGTTTTCGATTTTTGAATTGACAACCCTTTCAGGCTGATACCTTAGGATGACAAAAAGCATCTCCCAGGCAACACACAAAAGAGAATGCTTTTGTTGCTGGTAAAATCCACCTTACCATAGCTTTAAAACATAAAGAGGCCATCAAGAGTGCTAATGTTGCTAAGGATGTGAAAGAAACAATGATCATAGGCAACTGAAGAAGTAGAAAAACTATTGTTGATTAGGATAAATGAAAGCAGTTAGCTAGTGATGGCATTTCAGGGCCAATGATATGTGAAGAGCAAAGATACTGCATGCTGCCCTGAAGGACACCCCTGTAAGGTCTGCTGAAAGTGATTAAGGCTAGTAGGGGGGTGGTTCGATAAATTAAGAAAAAGAAGTGTTTATTTATAGAGTAAACAGTACATTAGACATGTACTGTATATAAGAAAGGTTAGCCCTTGCCGGTTTGGCTCAGTGGATAGAGCGTTGGCCTGCGGACCTAAGGGTCCCGGTTCAATTCTGGTCAAGGGCACATACCTCGGTTGCAGGCTCCTCCCCGGCCTGGGCCCTGGTCGAGGTGCATGCAATAGGCAACCAATTAGTGTGTTTCTCTCACATCGATATTTCTCTCTGTTTTCCACTCTCTCTCAAAATCAATGGAAAAATAACTTCAGATGAGGATTAAAAAATAAATAACTTTATTAAAAAAAAAGGTTAAAATGGAATCATTTGGGGGCCTAGAATGGGTTAATTCAATTTATTTTATTTCTAATGGGAAAAAATGATTTGGTTTTGGAACAAATCACTTCTTGAACAGCCTTTGGAATGAATTAAGTTTGAGAACCAAGGTTCCACTGTATGTGTTTATATATTTTTAAAGAAAATTTGGATCGTGCTATATATCTTACTTTTCACTTAAAATGATATTTAATTACTTATTATTGTGCTGTGATGCCTGCCTTTGTATTCTGTTTTGAATAACACTGATTCTTTTGGCTAAATTTTTAGAAGTGAAATGTGTCAAAGGAAATGGAAAATTTTAAGGCTTTTAAAATACATTGTCAAATTGCCCACCAGAAGGGTTGTAGGTTTGCTCCCCATTCCCGGTCGGGTCAAGCGCAGGAGACAACCAATCCGTATGTCTCTCTCACATTTATGTTGCTTTCTCTTTCCCTCCCTCTCTTCCTCTTTTCTCTCCCTTCCTTTCTCTCTCCTTCCTTCCCTCTCCCCTGTTTCCCCAGTCTCTAAAAATCAATGGAAAAAATATCCTTGGATGAGGATTTTTTAACAACAACAAAATAATCCTCAAACTATACACTTATAATTTGTGTTCTTTTCTCTGTGAATGTTATACTTCAATAAAAAAGTTTACCACGTCTGGCTGGCATGGCTCAGTGGTTAAGTGTCAACCTATGAACCAGGAGGTCATGGTTTGATTCCCTGTCAGGGCACATGCCTTGGTTGTGGGCTAGATCCCCAGTGTGGGGTGTGCAGGAGGCAGCCAATCAATGATTCTTTCATCATTGATGTTTCTCTCTCCCTCTCTCTCTCTCTCTCTCTCCCTCCCCCCCCCGCCGCTTTCTCTCTGAAGTAAATAAAAAATATATTTAAAAAAAGTTTACCACAACAATTTCTATGTATATTTGGAATAAATTCAGTTTGATTTTATTGATTTTTGATTCCTGTTCCTTTTAGCTCCATTATGTTTCTGCAGAAGTAAAAATTTTCTTGCTTTGACTGTAGTATTGAAAAGATGAAGATATGTGATATCAAAGAATAGACACACTTAAAGCTTTTTCTCTAGCTTTATTCTATTGTATAGTTTACTAAAGTAATCTAGTTGCCGTTGGGCATTAGCAAAGAAATTTTAATGGCATAATGTCAACTGGAATAGAATTTTGCATTCTTAAAATACCTGGGAGCAGATAGCATTTTTTATGTTTATAGCTAAATAGGCAGTTAAAACTTTTTAGTGGGATTATATTGATTGGCTCTTTCTGCAATAAAATTGTATATATATATTTCCATTTTATATTTAGGTAGGATTTACTGTTACGTGTGAAATGTTTCAGATTTCAGTATAATATAATTGTGTAAAAAAGTGAGACTTCCTTTTTAAATTTTATTTATCACTTACAGTTACATTTAATATTATTTTACATTAGTTTCAGGTGTTTAGCATAGTGGTTAGACAATCATGTACTTTACAAAGTGTTCCTCCCCATATTTCAAGTACTGACTTGGCACCGTACATATTTATTACAATATTATTGACTATATTGCTTATGCTATACTTTACATCCCCATGACTATTTTGTAACTGCCAATCTGTAGTTCTTAATCCCTTCATCTTTTTCACTTAGTTCCTCAACACCCCCCAACCCGCAAGCGAGACGTCCAGTTATTTTTTTTGCCATCTGTTTTTATAGTGCACGCTATCTTTTTATATAAAGTATGCTTGAATACTTTTCAGAGTGACTGTGGAGTTAATTTCTTCCTTTGGTTTTATTTAATTTAAAATCTAAGTTCAAAGGTCTAACTTCATTGTAGTGTCAACAAGTAAAATATTTTTATATTAAAATGCTTTATTATATTTTAGTTATGTTTCTTAAAATTATTTGTAGGGGATGCCAGTGGAATTTTTGGTGTTACATGATGTTGATTTAGTAATATCCTATGTAGAAAATAACACATACATTGAGGAAAGACAAGAAGATGAAGCTGATGACATGGAAGGTCCAGATATGGGTAATATGTTTTGTGATACTCACCTCACCCATTCCTGCCCAGCATCTATTACATCAGGAAAGTTTAATGAATTAACTTTCTCATAGAATGTATTCACATTCAAGACTAGGAAAAAACCTGAAGAAATTTATTTTGAGTAATTTTATCAAATTGCTTAGGTGAAAAGACATAAGGATACTGTATTCTGTTTAGTGTGATAACTTTCTTTGTTAGGCTTCTAGCTTTCGACATCTGTACCTTTATCTTCCACATCAGTTCTTTCAACCCTACTGGACTATTCCATGTTTAAAAATGACCCAGGAATCACACATGGTGTTTTATTTTTATTATTCCTATTAGGAAGTGAAATTCTAACAAACATTATATTTATAGTTGCAAATAAATCTGATTGTAAACAATGTAGGGAGTAAATTTCAATAGCATTTTTTTTTAATTAAATCTTTATTTTTCAGATTATTACAGTTGTTCCTCTTTTTCCCCCCCCATAGTTCCCCTCCATCCGGTTCCCACTCCACCCTCTGCCCTTACCACACCCCCCCCCCCACTGTCCTCAACCATAGGTGTACGATTTTTGTCCAGTCTCTTCCAGCACCCCCCACACCCCTTTCCCCCACCGAGAATAGTCAGTTTACTCCCTTTCTATGACCCTGATTCTATTATATTCACCAGTTTATTCTGTTCATCAGATTATTTATTCACTTGATTTTTAGATTCACTTGTTGATAGATGTGTATTTGTTGTTCATAATTTATATCTTTACCTTTTTCTTCTTCTTCCTCTTCAAAAGGATACCTTTCAGCATTCCATATAATACTGGTTTGGTGGTGATGAACTCCTTTAGCTTTTTCTTATCTGTGAAGCTCTTTATCTGACCTTCAATTCTAAATGATAGCTTTGCTGGGTAGAGTAATCTTGGTTGTAGGTTCTTGCTAGTCATCACTTTGAGTATTTCTTGCCACTCTCTTCTGGCCTGCAAAGTTTCTGTTGAGAAATCAGCTGACAGTCGTATGGGTATTCCCTTGTAGGTAACTGAGTTTCTTTCTCTTGCTGCTTTTAAGATTCTCTCTTTGTCTTTTGCTCTTGGCATTTTAATTATGATGTGTCTTGGTGTGGTCCTCTTTGGATTCCTTTTGTATGGGGTTCTCTGTGCTTCCTGGACTTGTAAGTCTATTTCTTTCACCAGGTAGGGGAAGTTTTCTGTCATTATTTCTTCAAATAGGTTTTCAATATCTTGCTCTCTCTCTTCTTCTGGCACCCCCATAATTCGGATGTTGGTACGCTTGAAGTTGTCCCAGAGGCTCCTTACACTATCTTCATATTTTTGGATTCTTTTTTCTTTTTGTTTTTCCGGTTGGGTGTTTTTTACTTCTTTGTATTTCAAATCTTTGACTTGATTCTTGCAATCCTCCAGTCTGCTGTTGGAACTCTGTATAATATTCTTTATTTCAGTCAGTGTATGCTTAATTTCTTGTTGGTCCTTTTTCATAACGTCAAGGGTCTCATTAGATTTCTTGAGGGTCTCACTAAATTTATCGGCGGTTTCTAGAAAATACTTGAAAAAACCTTATAAGTGTGGCTTTGAATTCTATATCCTGTTGTTTGCTTTCCTCCATTTCTGTCATTTGTGACCTGTTTCTTTGTCTTTGCACTTTTTTATGCTTCCCTGTGTTGATAGAGTGGCTTTCTATGCTAGGTGTCCTATAGGGCTCAGTGGGTCAGCCTCCCCAATTACCTGAGGTGGACACTCTTGGTGCACTCCTTTGTGGGCTGTGTGCACAGTCTTGTTGTAGTTAAGCCTTGATTGTTGTAGGTATCACTGGGAGGAATTGACCTCCAGGCCAATTGGCTGTGAGAATCAGCTGTGTCTGCAGTGGGAGAACTGTGCTGAAGACACCCTTCAGGGGCAAGACTTGCTTCAGTGGGGCTTTGGTGCTCACTGAGTCTGCCACTTGAGTGTATCCCTTATGGATCTGAGGAGTTGTAATCTGGATGGTCCCACTCTGACCACTGGGTACACTGGCTCTTGGATCTAAGGAGGTGCTAATTTAGCCTCTGCCTGAGGCTACCCAGCAGGAGCTATGGAGAGATCTGCAGATTCCCCTTCCTTTTTTGGAGTTTGGAGGTGCCCAGATGAGGCCCAGCTGTGAAGCAATGCAAGCTGCTGTGGGGCCTTGGGCCTTCTTTTGGAAGTTCTGGGTCTCTCTGACCCAGCTGCAGTTTGTTAGGTAATTTTCAGATTGCAAAGGGCCAGGCCTTTCACATGCAAAAGCCCCTGCTGGCAGCTTGGGTGGGGCGGGGTCTCAGAGAATCAACAGGGCGGAGCAAACAGCTATGGCTGCTCCTCAGTCCTACCCTAAGAGGCCCCGCGTCTCAGTGTCCTGGTAATCGCTGCAAGCACCTCTGAGAGAAAGCCGCCCTCGAGTTCTGACCAATGCCAGACAGTCCAGTTTCTCCCCGTATGAGTCTGGGTCCCCAGAGACTCGCCCATAACTGGAGTTCAGAGCAGTCAGGAGCTTGAGACTCTCTCCAGATTGAAAAAGACAACCGTGTCCTCGGTTGCCAACCCTTTCCACGTGCGCCTCCATACCTCTGCACTTTACTTCTGCACCTCCTCTGAGTCTCAGTGTGCTTTTCTCTTTCCTTCTAGTTGTAGAATTTCCACTCAGCCAGCCTTCCTCTGGTTCTGGATGATGTCCATTTTGTTTTTTAGTTGTATTTTTGAAGTGGTTGTGCCTCAATAGCATTTTAATACTTCTATTTAACATGTTATTTCTGTTTTTTATTGCTCTTATTGCTTACATTTTTGAAGTATTCTATAGTTTTTAAGGCTACTCCCCTCACATTCTTTACTTTGATTGTTATTCTCAGAGTTAACCAATGTCACCTTCATTTTGTGGGTGAAGAATGTTTGTTTTAGTCGAGTTAAATGATCCATCCAAAGTCACATAAATTGCATGTGGTGGAACCTGGATTAGAATAATCATTTTGAATTGAAATCTTATTTATGAGCATTATCATTCCATTTTTAATGGCATCAATCCTATTGGTAATTTCTCATTTAATTTCTCTCTTTTTCACTAGTCTATACTATCTTTAAGGCAGGGGTTATGTCTTGTTCATTCTTGTATCCCATTTAGTAAATACTTGAATGTTTTATATAATACTATTATTATGAACCCCAGGAAGGAAATAATTTGTATATTTTTTATGAGATCCATCATTATTATGATCAAAGTTTATATTATAAATTTAATAAGGACTCTGAGCTTTAACTGTTACCGGTAACAAGTTTCTTAGTTTGAGCTCTGTTCTAGTTCTTTTCTGATATGCAGAGCTTAGAATTGCTTGTTGTTGAAGCCAGAGTTCTCCTGTATAGCATCATCATTCCATAGATAGACCTGTGTTCTGGTCTCTTGTTCCCTGCTGTTTTCCTATCATGATTCATATATTCTAGTCTTCAGAGTCAGGAGAATTGCACAGTGTCAGTTTAATAAGATTTCTTTCCTCAGTAGGTGTCACCTGTTTCAAGCTTTCCATGTTTGCACATCCTCTATTGCTTTCGGACTCTCTGGCCTTAGTTTGCCCTCTGTGTTGCTTTCTCTTTCTACAACTCTCTACCCGCCTTCTTTCCCTGGCCTAGTTCTCATATTTCTTTTATAGCTCTGCCTTTTATTTGTTGTTTTGTTGTGATTTTTTTTTGGTCTTCCTATGTTTGTAATGCATATTGGCTCATGATATTGTGTGATACACGCCCATATAAATAATTTCCCCATCTTGTTTCATTCCCCATTGTATAGGAATGATAGATGAGGGTTAGGAAAGAGTTTGTTACCATGTAGAAAAATCTCCTTCAGAGGAAATGAGCACAGGGTAAATCAGAATAAAATGGATTGAGTTCTACAAAAGGACATTATGGAAAAAAATAATTAAACATGTACGACTTAAACAAGTGTGTGTATTGATGGGTAGGTGAAAGGTATAGCTGAGGAGTGAGGAAATTTACAAGTGAGGGTAGCTTATTAAGAGAGAGAGAGATAAAAAAGGGAAAGGAGGTCTTGGAACAAGATAGAGAAGAACGGACGGATTAGGAAATAAGAAAGGAATGGCAGGAAAATGAAAAACATTATATACAGGGTGGGACAAAAGTAGGCTTACAGTTGTGAGTACACAAAAGAGTTTATTCTTGTATTATTTATTATTGTATTATTTTCCATACACATAAACCTACTTTTGTTCCACCCCGTAAGAAATAAGAGAATAGCTTTTTTATCAATTTGAGTATTGAGGGCATAACTTTTTAGTGTCATAGAATGTGGTATCTAAAGTACCTTAACCCAGGGACACAGACGATAGTGTGGTGAAGGCCTGAGGGCAGGTGTGGGTATGGGATGGAGGGAGCCAGTGTGGAATAAAATGGGGACATCTGTAATAATTTCAACAGTAAAGATAGAAAACATAAAAGTACCTTAAAGTTAATGTAGTGCAACTCTTAAGTTTCACAGATTTGAACACTGAGGCCCAGAGAGTTATGAATTGCCTAGCATCATGCAGTTGAAAATTGCTGAGATGTACTGAAATTTAGATCTAGTATTTTATTGTAGAGTATTAGAAGTTATATGGAAAATAATACTTTAGTTCTCCAACTATATTGTCTTTCTCACTTTCTCCCTTTCTTTTACAGTGTTATTACAGGGAATTATGAACTTATAAAGTAGACAGGATATTAAAACAAATCTCCTGGTATCCATTATTTGACCCCATCCAACTGCCATTAACCCATGGCTATCCTGTTCTAATCACTACCATCCCTTATTTTGTAGCAAACACCAAATATGTAATTTTATTCATTAATGTTTCCCTGTGTATTTCAGAGATATAAGGATTTATTTTAAAGTTA
Organism: Myotis myotis; assembly: GCF_014108235.1. Taxonomy (NCBI): domain Eukaryota; kingdom Metazoa; phylum Chordata; class Mammalia; order Chiroptera; family Vespertilionidae; genus Myotis; species Myotis myotis. The sequence continues at coordinate 186,348,962 of NW_023416313.1, read as the reverse complement.
ACATAATTATTGCTATTACTACATCTAAAACCCAGTAATCTTTAATACCATCAGATATGTAGTCAGTTTTGCACTTGCAATTGTCATGCTCTATTCAGCTTATGTCAACTCTTCTGGGAAGCTTTAGTGTCTCTCTAATCAAGTTATCTAACTCTTCAGTGTTACCATATAATTTATACAAACTCCAACAGAATATATATGGCTTTAAAATGTGTTTTTTACCACATACATGGATGGATGGATGGATTGATGGATGGATGGATGGATGGATGGATGGATGGGTGGATGGATGGGTGGGCGGATGGATGGGCGGATGGATGGGTGAATGGATGGGTGGTTGGTTGGTCAGCCAGCCTATCTGTCTATCTAAATTAACGATGGGTTTTTACATATTCAGAATCCACCATAACTTGATGCATTTAGAATAAAAGCCAAACTTTTTGGCTCATATGGTCTCTTATGATCTGCCACTGCCAGCCTACAGTTTTCTCATACCATTATTCCTCCAACTCATCTTGTTTTCGTCAGTTTTGCCTTCCTTCTGTATCTAGTATATACTAAGCTCTTTTATGTCTCTGAGCCTTTGCATATGCTTATATTCTTCTTGCTTCAGACATTCTTTTGTTGATGCTCTACCTGGGAGACTTTGGATCTCCCAATCGAACTCTCCCTGCTATAATCTCTCACTGTATCCTTTTCCTTTTTTAAACTGATCACAATTTATAATGATGTCTTTATTCAGTGATGAGGTTATTATCTGACCTTTCTGTAGAAAGACTCTCCATGTGGTCAGGGAATATATCTGTTTTTATCTCCTACTTTCCCTGGTGTCTATCACAGTGCTTGTCATATAGTGAAAGCTAAATAAACACTGAACTTTTTTATTATAAATTAATATTTTATCACAAACAAAATATCATATTCATATTTTTCCAGACAAGTTTAAATAAGTGCTTCTGGACTTGACTAAAACATCACAGTTTCTGAGTCAAGAAGCACTTCAGAGTTATTTAGGGTAGGAAGCCAGATAACTAGAAAGTTTTCTAAACAATATGCATCTTTAATTAATAAAATAGTGCAAATTCAGAAGTTTTTATAGAGTGCCAAATTTTCATATGCTCACCTGGGAAAAGAGTTTAATTATTTTTAATTATACTTTTATATATACATTACATTCTTTTCAAATGTTTTAGGAATGCAAGATGATGAAGTGGCAGAAAGTGTTTACAGAGATAGGAAGAGACAGCTGCCTTTGGAACTCATAGTGGAACTAACAGGAGAGACATTTAACACGACAGTAATGGCTTCCGACAGCATAGTGCTTTTCTACGCTGGCTGTGAGTATGAATCTTTCAAGGAGACTATATTACATATTAGAACATTAAAATAGGCAGGTTTTATTTTTGCATTCTGCATATTGTGCAGTGTAAGATGACATAGCTTTCATATGTCCCAGGTAAGCTGCACATAATGAAACATTTACTTTTAGCTGATTCTGGGATTGTAAAACTGATTATATATATATATCTGACTTACAAATTGAAGGTTAATGATTAAACTAGATGTTCAGCTTGTTAACTTAGAAATATTGTGATTCAAGCTAATGCTTTTAATATGTTAACAGTTCTTATAGATTTACTAGTGACCTGGTGCACAAAATTTGTGCACAGGAGGGAGGGGTGTCCCTCAGCCTGGCCTGCACCCTCTCCAATTGGGGTCATCCCTCTCGCAATCCAGGACCGCTGGCTCCTAACCGCTCACCTGCCTGCCTGATCGCCCCTAACAACTCTGCCTGCTAGCTTGACCACCCCCAACTGCTCTCCCTTGCTGGCCTGATCACTCCTAACTGTCCCCCCACCCCTGCCGCCCTGCTCGCCCCCAACTGCCCCCCCGCCAGTCTGATCACCCCCAACTGCCCTCACCTCCTGGCCTGATCGCCCCTAACTGCCTCTGCCTCAGCCCCGCCACCATGACTTTGTCTGGAAGGACATCCGGAAGGTCTCCTGGAAGGTCTTCCGGTGTAATTAACATATTACCCTTTTATTAGTATAGATAGGAAATATATTGCTTTTCTCTTTAAATAATAGCCCTTCAACTATATTCCCTCCATTATGAATGCAGAAAATTTGTTGTGTTAGGAACATTCTTAAATGTTTGAAACAATATTGAGTTTGTATACTTATTAAGAAATAACAATTTTGGGAAACCCCTTAAATCTCTTTGTTTATTATGTATAAGTATGAATGCTTTGGAGATATGCATATTGTAATATCTGTTGAATTTTTTATTTTTATGTAGGGCAAGCAGTATCCATGGCATTTTTGCACTCCTATGTCGATTTGGCAGTTAAATTGAAAGGTAAAGGTATTGTGCTGTGGTATGCATGCTTATTTTCCTGATTCTGAGCTGTTGCTACTTGCAAAACTGTTTATGCTAAAGATGAAGAAAACTGCATAAAATTTCAGGCTATTAATGTTTTTGTTTCCAAGATTAAGTTAATTAACCATGAGCTTCAGAAATGCTTCTAAGCGTTCATTTTAATTGTCTTCATGGAACTGTCTTTAATTGAGTACTTGTGGTCACATAATTAATTTATAACCTTTTGCGCTGAATTCAGTCATTCAAGGCATTTATTGAGTGCCTACTCTGTGCCAGTTACTATTAAATATTATTAAATAAATACTAAATACTGTTAAATAAACATTTCACAGATAAGACCCAGTCTTACAGTGTAATCAAAGAGCCAGGCTCTTTTTATTTTAAGTATCCTATGAAACTTGACCCAGTGGCAGGAAAATAAGAATCCAAGGAATGGACTTTTACTCAAAATGCCTATTCCACGATCCTATTAGAGAGACAGAGAAAGAGAATGGATTAGAATAATGTTTTGATATCATTTGAATAAGTTAGAATGTATCATGCTTCCTATCTATAATATGACTTTCTCCTACTGTTTTTCTGGTAAATAGAAGCTATTTTAGTTGAATAGGTTTATTCTTGACTACTATTTGAATGTACTCACCATTTAGTTTTGAGAGAAACTAGTTTACGTGCTATTTCATTATTTAGTAAGTTTCTATGGGCAGGTAGCCTTTTACTGAGCTCACTGTACTTAGCGTATTACCTTACATTGCAGAATATCTGGGTGTGTGTTTTTTAAATCCTCACCTGAAGATATAGTTTTATTGGTTTTAGAGAGAGAGGAAGCTGGGGGTGGGGTGGGGGGGTGGTGAGAGAGAGAGAGAGACAGACAGAGAGACAGACATCAATATAAGAGAAACATTCATCAGTTGCCTCCTATATGTGCCCGAACTTGCAACCTAGATATGTGCCCTGATTGGGAATCAAACCTGCAGCTTTATGTTGTACAGAACGATGCTCCAACCAATTCAGCCACCTGGGGCCAGAATATCTGGTTTCATTAATTGTTGAATAAATGAATAACCTATTATAGTAGTTTCATGAGTTTTGTTTTATTTAGTGAAAAGTGTGTAGAAGCTATTTATATATTGGGGACTTTGTGAACTCAAGAAATTGATTCCAGAAAGTCAGTTCTAAACAGAGCATGTTCTGTAATAATAAAAACATCAGAGATTTTCAAAAATATTTCTGAACCATTTCTTTATCATTCATTTCCCAACCACAGTTGATTCTACTTTTGATTATTTCATTACCCAAGTGAGGAGATGATTAAGTCTTTAGTTACTTTGATTACTGATCTTTTAAATAAAGAAAATTCTCTTATTCTCTTTTAGGTTATCCTTTGTAGTTGCATTCTGTGGGCTGATTTTAAGTTTCCTTTTTTAAGGTACTTTAGCCTTATTGGGAATTTATTAGAAGAAAGGAAAAGGAGGGTGGTGAAATATAAACCATAATAAAATAGCAATTGGATAATGTTCCTGAATAATAGAATTATCTCCCCAGCCCATTTGACTAGTTAACAAATGAACAAGGAAAGATTCCCTTACTTTCTTCTCTATTCATGACCAAATTAAGAGACTATCTGACCCCTCAATGCAAGGACTGTGAGTTGTATGTGATTGTAGGATAAAAAAGCAGATTACCAGTCCAGGACTTGATTATCTTTTACATTTAGTTTGTTATTAACAATTCTTTTAGTAATTAGATATCAGATAAATGGACTTTTGAGGGCTTAATGTAGAAATGCATTAGTATAGGTAACTATAGTGTTTTGTATCTATGTTGAAGCCTAAACTATAACTTTTTAAACTAGGAAAATATTGTAATATTTTGGGCATTTAGTTCTGCAAACTTTCACATTAACTACTTGGGGAAAAGTCACTTTTCATCTCTTAATCCAAGACAATGAAGATTATTTTATACTCAGTCACAAGGTGGCAGCAAGTGTCAGGTGTTGATACTTATATTGTATCTGTAGCTAAGAGAATCTGTTTTTTCCCCTTCTTTAAATTAAGAACTCTTTTTGAAATTACTGCATTGATAAAGTATATGGGATATAATACTGCAGGCATCTTAGAATATTAGGTTATTCCAGTTGAAACATGATTAAATATTGGGACCATTTTATAGGAAGGAAAATTTTAAATTGGCAACTTTAACATAGGTAGCCTTACAGTGTTTAATGATATGTATCAATATCCTTTTTTCAGTGTCAAAGATAACATAAAAATTTTCAACTTGGACTGCAGGGACAATAACATTCTTAGTGGTGGTAGATTTGTTGAGGATGTATATTGAAGGCAAAGAACTGCATTTGTAACAGCACTATATCCTACTTGGGTGCCAATATATAATACTAGAAGCTCGATGCACAAAATTCATGCGTGGGTAGGGTCCCTAGGCCTGGCCAGCTATCAGTGTCGATGGGGCCTTCCAGTTGCCAGCCGGGGCCTTTCTTCATTCCATGCCACCCCCTGGTGGTCAGCGCATGTCATAAGAATGATAGAACTCCCGGTCTCCCGGTCCAACTCCTGTGGGAACACTTTGCATATTAGCTGTTTATATCTATAGATGGTACTCTATATTAACAAGTACCACTAGATATTTATTGACTAAATAATTATAATAAAGGATAAGAGAACTTTGTAGAGAAATCACTTAGCAGATCTAATTTTAGAAGGAATAGGATTTACCTTTGTTTATATGGTCATGTAGTATTCAGGTATTAATATATTTTAGTGTAAAATTTAAAATTTTTTCATGAAGAAATATAAGGTACATTACATAAATTTTTATACGGTACATACTATGTAACCAACATTGTACTAGGCAGAGGAATATAGTGTTGAATAAGATAGATTACATCCTGCCTGTATTGTCAAACAAATTGCTAACATTAAATCTAGTGATAAATTATCACTCTGTGTTGTATAACCTAGAATCATTTAAAATATAAGAGTGAATTTTTAGTATTAAAAATTTTTGGTGATAAAATATTAAAGTATTATATTCACAGTTTTAATTGTTATACAAAGAGTCCTTTGGTCTAATATATTAAAGTTTCTTTCTTTTTTTTTAAAAAAATAAGTCTTTATTGTTCAGATTATTACAGTTGTTCCTCTTTTTTCTCCCCATAGCTCCCCTCCACCCGGTTCCCATCCCACCCCATGTCCTTACCCTCCCCCCCACCATTGTCCTTGTCCATAGGTGTTTGATTTTTGTCCAGGCTCTTCCTGCACCCCCACACCCCCTTCCCCTCGAGAATTGTCTGTCCACTCCCTTTCTATGACCCTGATTCTATTATATTCACCAGTTTATTCTGCTCATCAGATTATTCACTTGATTTTTAGGTTCACTTGTTGATAGATATTTATTTGTTGTCACTTTGTTGTTCATAATTTTTATCTTTACCTTTTTTTTTCCTTCTTCCTCTTCTTAAAGAATACCCTTCAGCATCTACACTAATAAAAGAGAAAAATGGTAATTGGTGTACGGCGATACCGTTTTCATTGGCTAATCAGGGCTATATGCAAATTAACTGCCAACTAAGATTGGCAGTTAACTGCCAACTAAGATTGGCAGTTAACTGCCAACAAGATGGCGGCTAATTTGCATATGCAGGCACAATGCAGGGAGGGGAAAGGGAAAGCAGGAAGAAGCCCCCTGCCACTGACAGTGATCTGAAACCCAGGGGGGAGCTAAGAGCTGGGGGGCAGGGCAAAGGCGGCCCCAGGGCCGCCTTTGCCCTGCCCCCCAGCCATGATCGGAGAATCAGGCGCCTTTGCTGCCCTGGCCAGTGAGAGCAGGAAGTAGGGGTGGAGCCAGCGATGGGAGCTGGGCACGGTAGAAGCTGGCAGTCCCAGGAGCTAGGGGTCCCTTGCCTGGGCCTAAAGCGAAGCCCACGATCGCGGCGCCCCCCGCTGCCACTGCAGGTCCCCGCTGCCCGGGCCGGACGCCTAGGCCAGAGGCGTTAGGCCTGGGCAGGGGCGGAGCCTGCAACCGCAGGGAGCTGGGGGTCCCCTGCCCAGGCCTGACACCTCTGCTGGAGGCCTCAGGCCTGGTCAAGGGGCTGATCCGGTGATTGGTGATCGGAGGGTGATGAGGGTCAACTCCTCTGGCCGAGGTATCAGGCCTGGGTGGGGGGCGGAGCCGGGGATTGGGGGGATATGATGGTCCCCTTGCCCAGGCCTGAAGCCTGGGTCAGAGGCGTCAGGCTTGGGCGGGGGGTGGAGCAAGCGATCAGAGGGAGATGGGGGTCCCCTGCCCAGGCATGATTCCTGGGCCAGAGGCCTCAGGCCTGGGTGGGGGCCAGAGCCAGTGATCGGGGGGAGGTGGGGGTCCCCTGTCCAAGCCTGACACCTCTGGCGGAGGCGTCAGGCCTGGGCAAGGGGCCGATCAGGCGATCGGAGGGTGATGGGGGTCAACGCCTGAGGGCTCCCAGTATGTGAGAGGGGGCAGGCTGGGCTGAGGGACACTCTTTCCCCCCACACACACACACACCCAGTGCACAAATTTCGTGCACCGGGCCCCTAGTTTCATATAATACTGGTTTGGTGGTGATGAACTCCTTTAGCTTGTCCTTATCTGTGAAGCTCTTTTTTTTTTTTTTTTCCTTTTTTTTTTTTAATTAAATCTTTATTGTTCAGATTACTACATTTGTTCCTCTTTTTTTTCCCCCCATAACTCCCCTCCTCCCAGCTCCCGCCCCACCCTCCGCCCTCACTCCCCACCCACTGTCCTCTTCCATAGGTGCACGATTCTTGTCCAGTCTCTTCCCGCATCTCCCACACCCCTTTCCCCCCCAAGAATAGTCAGTCCATTCCCTTTCTATGTCCCTGATTCTATTATGATCACCAGATTATTTATTCACTTGATTCTTAGATTCACTTGTTGATAGATGCATATTTGTTGTTCATAATTTGTATCTTTACCTTTTTTTTTTCTTCTTCCTCTTCTTAAAGGATACCTTTCAGCATTTCATATAATACTGGTTTGGTGGTGATGAACTCCTTTAGCTTTTCCTTATCTGTGAAGCTCTTTATCTGACCTTCCGTTCTGAATGATAGCTTTGCTGGATAAAGTAATCTTGGTTGTAGGTTCTTGGTATTCATCACTTTGAATATTTCTTGCCATTCCCTTCTGGCCTGCAAAGTTTCTGTTGAGAAATCAGCTGACAGTCGTATGGGTATTCCCTTGTAGATAACTGGGTTTCTTTCTCTTGCTGCTTTTAAGATTCTCTCTTTGTCTTTTGCTCTTGGCATTTTAATTATGATGTGTCTTGGTGTGGTCCTCTTTGGATTCCTTTTGTTTGGGGTTCTCTGCGCTTCCTGGACCTGTAGGTCTATTTCTTTCACCAGGTGTGGGAAGTTTTCTGTCATTATTTCTTTAAATAGGTTTTCAATATCTTGCTCTCTCTCATCCTCTGGCACCCCTATAATTCTGATGTTGGTGCGCTTGAAGCTGTCCCAGAGGCTCCTTACACTATCTTCATATTTTCGGATTCTTTTTTCATTTTGCTTTTCCAGTTGGGTGTTTTTTGCTTCTTCGCATTTCGAATCTTTGACTTGATTCTTGCGCTCCTCTGGTCTGCTGTTGGGTGTCTGTATAATATTCTTTATTTCAGTCAGTGTATGCTTAATTTCTAGTTGGTTCTTTATCACAACATCGAGGGTCTCATTAGATTTCTTGAGGATCTCACTACATTTATCGGCGGTCTCACCAGTCTTTTCGAGGGCCTTACTAAGTTTATCGGCAGCTTCTAGACAGTTCTTAAGAGACCTTAAAAGTGTGGTTCTGAACTCAATATCCTCCATTGACAGTTTTGTCCTGTTTCTTTGTCTCCGCATTTTTTATGCTTTCTTGGTGCACCCCCTAGTGGTCTTTGTCCGCAGTCTTGTTGCCTTTAAGCCTTGATTGATGTCGGCAATACCGGGGTGATTTGACCTCCAGGCTAACTGGCTATGAGAGTTGGCTGTGTCTGTAGTGGGAGGGCTTCTGTGCTGGATCTCTAGGGCGGTGCTAATCTAGCGTTTGCCTGAGGCTATCCGGCAAATGGTTCTGTGCAGGGCTTGGGCGGGGCGGGTCCCCGGGGATCTGAGTATTTCACTTCAGCACTGCGCCTCCTCTGAGTCTGGGTATGATATTCTCTTTCCTCCTAGTTGTAGAATTTCCACTCAGCCAGCCTTCCCGTGGTTCTGGGTGATGTCCATTCTGTCCTTTAGTTATATCTCTGAAGTGGTTGTTTGAGGCAGCGATCTCCGGCATTAACCTATGCCGCCATCTTGTTTTTTTTCTCCTTATCTGTGAAGCTCTTTATCTGACCTTCAATTCTAAATGATAGCTTTGCTGGGTAGAGTAATCCTGGTTGTAGGTTCTTGCTAGTCATCACTTTGAATATTTCTTGCCACTCCCTTCTGGCCTGCATGGTTTCTGTTGAGAAATCAGATGACAGAAGTATGGGTACTCCATTGTAGGTAACTGACTGTTTTTCTCTTGCTGCTTTTAAGATTCTCTCTTTGTCTTTTGCCCTTGGCATTTTAATTATGATGTGTCTTGGTGTGGTCCTCTTTGGGTTCCTTTTGTATGGGGTTCTCTGCGCTTCCTGGACTTGTAAGTCTATTTTTTTTTCACCAGGTAGGGGAAGTTTTCTGTCATTATTTCTTCAAAGAGGTTTTCAGTATCTTGCTCTCTCCCTTCTTTTGGCACCCTATAATTCGGATGTTGGTGCGCTTGAAGTTATCCCATAGGCTCCTTACGCTATCATCACATTTTTGGATTCTTTTTTCATTTTGCTTTTCCAGTTGGGTGCTTTTTGCTTCTTCATATTTCAAATCTTTGACTTGATTCTTGGGATCCTCTAGTCTGCTGTTGGATTTCTGCTATTATTCTTTTTTTAAAAAAAATGTTTCATTGCTTAAAGTATTACAAAGAGTATTACATATGTCTCCTTTTTTCTCCGCCCTTAACAATCCCCTGGCCTCCCCCACCTTCCACTGTCTTATGTCCATTGGTTATGCTCATATGCATGCATACAAGTCCTTCGGTTGATCTCTTACCCTGCCCCCCTCCCACCCCCAAACCCGCCCCGGCCTTCCGCTGTAGTTTGACAGTCTGTTCGAGGCTGCTCTGCCCCTGTATCTATTTTTGTTCATAAGTTTATAATGGCCTTTATTATCCATAAATGAGTGACATCTACATGATGGAATACTATGCTGCTGTAAAAAAGAAGGAATTCTTACCATTTGCAACAGCATGGATGGAACTGGAGAGCATTATGCTAAGTAAAATAAGCCAGTTAATGAAGGAAAAATACTACATGTATATTATTCTTTATTTCAGTCATGTATGCTTAATTTCTAATTGGTCCTTTTTCATATCCTTGAGGGTCTCACTAAATTTCTCAGAGATTTCTAGAAGATTCTTGAGTAACCTTACAACCATGGTTTTGAACTCTATATCCAGTAGTTTGCTTTCCCCCATTTCTTTCATTTATGACCTGTTTATTTGTCTCCTCATTTTGGCAGCTTTCCTGTGTTGATAAGAGTGGCTGTGTGTGCTAGGTGTTCTATAGGGCCCAGTGGCTCAGCCTCCTTAGTCACCTGAGGTGGAAGCTCTTGGTACATGCCTTTGTGGGCTGTGTGCACAGTCTTGTTGTAGTTAAGCCTTGATTGCTGTTGGTGTCACTGGGAGGAATTGACCTCCAGACCAATTGGCTGTGAGGACCAGTTGTGTCTACGGTGGGAGAACTGCTGTGATGGAAACACCCTTATGGGGCAGGACTTGCTTCAGTGGGGCTTTGGTGCTCCCTGAATCTGCCCCCTGAGTGTGTCTCATATGGATTTAAAGAGTTATAATCTGGTGTGGTCTCACACTGACCACTGGGTACACTGGCTCTTGGATCTCCAAGGAGGTGCAAAGTCAGCCACTGCCTGAGGCCACCCAGCAGGAGCTACTGAGAGATCTGCAGATTCCTCCTCTTTGTTTGGGGTTTGGAGGTGCCCAGATGAGGCGCAGCTGTGAAGCAATGCAGGCTGCTAATGAACCTTAGGCCTTCTTTGGAAACTCTAGGGTTCTTTGACCCAGCTGCAGTTTGTTAGGTTTTACATTGCAAAAGGCCAAGCCTTTCATATGCCAAAGCCTCTGCGCACAGCTTGGGTGGGGTTGTAAATTAGGTGGGGCGGGGCCTCAGGGAATCACGGGCAGTACAAACAGCAATGGTTGCCCATCGGCCCTGTCCCAGATAGTCCCTGGGTCTCTGTGTCCTGTGCCTCCCATGCAGGAACAATAAACGCTGGGAGCACCTCTGAGAGAAAGCCACCCTCATGTTCCGGCCCGATGCCAGACAGTCCAGTTTTTCCCTGTATGAGTCTGGGTCCCCAGTGTCTCACCCAGAACTGGAGTTCAGAGCAGTCGGGAGCTTGTATCTCCCTCCTGATTGAAAAAGACCTCAGCATATCCAGTTGCCAGCCTGTTTCGTGGGCCTCTGCACTTCCGCACCTCTGCACCTCCTACCAGTCTAGATGCTCTTTTCTTTGTCCCTCTAGTTGTCGAACTCCACTCAGCCAGCCTTCCCGTGGTTCTGGATGATATCCATGTTGTCTTTTAGTTATAGTTTTGATGTGGCTGTGGGAGGCAGCAAGTTCAGGTGTTTACCTATGCCGCCATCTTGGTTCCTCTCTATTAAAGTTTATTTTGTTAGAATTTACTCATTCCTTTCACAGCTGAATTGTGTGGTGCCTGTTTTATTTGGTTTTTGATCTCTTTCTATCGAGAGATTTACATATTTTGAAGATTTTTACATATCCTCCTATATAATAAAGAGGTAATATGCAAATTGACCATCACTCCAACGCAGAAGATGGCCACCCCCATGTGGACACAAGATGGCCAGCAGGGCAGGGCAGTTCTGGCCGATCAGGCCTGCAGGGGAGGACAGTTGGGGGGGACCAGGCCTGCAGGGGAGGGCAACTGGGGGGGACCAGGCCAGCAGAGGAGGGCAGTTGGGGTGGACCAGGCCAGCAGGGGAGGGCAGTTGGGGGGGGCCAGACCTGCAGAAGAGGGCAGTTGGGGGGGGCCAGGCCAGCAGAGGAGGGCAGTTGGGGGGGACCAGGCTGGCAGGGGAGGGCAGTTGGGGGGGATCAGGCCTACAGGGGAAGGCAGTTGGGGGTGACCAGGCCAGCATGGGAGGGCAGTTGGGGGTGACCATATTGGCAGGGGAGATGAGTAATATAGACACAGTCCCATTTCTCAGGGAGCTTTCTTGGTAGAAACAGACATTCATCAGGTAACCACACAAATGAGTATATAATTACATCTATATAATAAAAGTGTAAGCGACCATTATGGGTCACTATGATGCACACTGACCACCAGGGGCCAGATGCTTAATGCAGGAGTGTCCCCCTCATAGTCAGTGTGCTCCCATAGGGGAGTGCCGCTCAGCCAGAAGCCAGGCTCATGGCTGGCGAGTGCAGCGGTGGTGGTGGGAGCCTCTCCTGCCTCTGCGGCAGCGCTAAGGAGCAGCAAGCCGAGCGGTAAGGAGTGAGCAGACGGGTGGTAAGGAGCGAGGGGTCCCGGACTGCGAGAGGGTGCAGGCCAGGCTGAGGGACCCGCCCCCCCTTCCCCCACCGCACAAATTTTGTGCACCGGGCCTCTAGTAATAAAATAAAGAAAGGAGCATGGTTCTATCAGTGCATAGGAACCTGCTGTAGATCAGGGTGTCCAGGCATTCTTGAAGTAGTCATACATGCAGAGATATGAAGGGGTGAGAAAGACCAAACTCATAAAAGTTCGTGGGGGTGGGCTGTTAGCAAAATAGATTTGAGTTTTGAAAAGACACTTCTAGTTTCAGTGTAAAGATATATCCAATTCAGAGAGATGAATTAGAAGCGTACTGTAGCTACCCAAGGAGAAATAGTGAGTACTGGTAGTAAAGAGAAATGGATAGATAGAAGGGATATTTCAAATGTAAGTGGTAAAATTGAAAGGCTATACCAGCCGTGGGCAAACTACGGCCCGCGGGCCGGATCCAGCCCGTTTGAAATGAATAAAACTAAAAAAAAAAAGACCGTACCTTTTTATGTAATGATGTTTACTTTGAATTTATATTAGTTCACACAAACACTCCATCCATGCTTTTGTTCTGGCCCTCCGGTCCAGTTTAAGAACCCATTGTGGCCTTCGAGTCAAAAAGTTTGCCCACCCCTGGATGCTGATTGATTTGATTAGCCATGGGGGAATTAGGAATGGGCAGATGAGAAAAATGATATTTTGTTTTTTGAGTTGTACAAGAATGGCAGTGTTCACCAATATATACAGGATGAAAACCGTATTTGGTTTTAGACATACATACTGAATTTGAGGATGTTTTCACTCAAACAGAAAAAGGTAAGTCAGTAAGGATATATGGGTCTGAAACTTTCAGAAGGAGCCTGGGCCAATGATATAAATTTAAGAATCATTATATTGGCTTGGCAGTGGTTTTTGAGTTTGTCTAGGACATGAGTGTAGAGCAAATAGAGAAGGAAGAATAAATTGAGCCTTGAGGAACGCCCATCTTACTGGCAGAGAACCTGCCAAAGGAACAAAAAGGAACAGCAAGAGAAGTGGCAAAAAAGCCAATAGGGGAAGGTGTTGCAAAAAATCAAGGGAAGAGAGTGTTCCACAGCAGTGTTTGATACTGCTGAGAAGTTAAAATAAGAATGGGCCCTAATTGGTTTGGTTCAGTGGATAGAGCGTCGGCCTGCAGACTGAAGGGTCCCAGGTTTGATTCCGGTCAAGGGCATGTACCTTGGTTGCGGGCACATCCCCAGTAGCAGGTGTGCAGGAGGCAGCTGATAGATGTTTCTCTCTCATCAATGTTTGTAACTCTCTATCCCTCTCCCTTCCTCTCTGTAAAAAATCAATAAAAAAAAAATAAGAATGGGATATGAAAATATTGACAATTTTTAACAACTGAGTTTTCTACATTAATATTTATAAAACGTGCATTTTCCTTCTAATTAGGCACACCCACTATGCTGCTTACTAGAATAAACTGTGCAAATTGGCCTGATGTATGTACTAAGGAAAATGTTACTGAATTTCCTGTTGTAAAGATGTACAAGGAAGGCGAGAACCCAGTATCTTATGGTGGTATGTTAGGAACTGAAGATCTCCTAAAATTTATCCAGCTGTAAGTATGCAGCTTCACCCTAAGATTTGTAAGCGTTTAGGTCTATAAAATTTCTAATTACCACATGTTGACACAGTCTGAATGGATTAAGATGGATACTCGAACGGAAATCACAGGCTGAGCATTGATGAGTGAGCTCATCCACATACCATCACTTTTGGGGAGATAGAAATTTTGTTTAATGAGAGTGATTTTTTTGTTTGTTTAGAATAGTATTTGTCTTTATTTTGTTGGATGTTTATCCTGCGGCATATAGTCTTTTCTAAGTTCAGTATTTTTATTTTTTTACAAGCTGAAAAGTATTTAAAAATTTATTTATTAAATTGATTGGAGTGACATTGGTCAACATGAATATATAGGTTTCATAGGTGGGTTTCTATGTTACAAGATCTGAATATTGCACTACATGCCCACCACCCAAAGTTAAATCTTCTCCTGTCACCTTATATTAGGACCCCCTTCTCCCCCACCCTCTTCCCTCTGGCAATCACCACACTGCTGTTTGTGTTCATGAGTTTCAGTTTTATATCACACACATGAGTGAAATCATATGTTCTTAGCTTCTTCTGACTTATTTCACTTAGCATAATGTTCTCAAGGTCCATCCATGTTGTTGCAAATGGTGCTATTTCATCCTTGCTTATGGCTGAGTAGTATTCCATTGTGTATGTGTACCACGTCTTCTTTATCCACTCCTCTATCATGGGACACTTTGGTTGTTTTCATGTCTTGGCCACTGTGAATAATGCTGCAGTGAACATAGGGGTGCATATATCTTTGCAAATACATGATTTGAAATTTTTCAGGTACATACCCAGGAGAGGGATTGCTGGGTTGTATGGTAGCTCTTTTCTTAATTTTTTGAGGATGCCTGATTGCTTTCCATAGCTGGTGAAAAGTGTTTTTAAAAATTAATTATATATATATATATATATATATATTCATATAGCAACAGGATTTCATGTCCAGTGAACATAACATCTATACAAGAAGCAGAAGAATATTTAACTGGGGAATTATATAAAGACCTGATCTCCTATTCTGGTGTGTCAGTACTGGGACTATTTAGTCCATCCATGACAACAGGTAAGTGGAATTGAATTTTAAATTATACAATACTTCGTTAAAAACTCATTGACTAGTTTTTTGTTTTGTTTTTTTAAAAGAATTACTATCTTTTTAAATTACAGAGAACTCATAGAGGATTTTGAAATACAGAGAAATTTGAAGAAAAATTAAAATCTATAATCTAATTATTTGGAGTTGCTAAATTTTAATGTAATTTCTTCCCTCTTTTTCTGTGTACCTCTTTATTGCATATTTCTATATGTCTTCCTGCTTTCAATTCTTTTGGATGTATACCATAAGTGAAATTTCTGGGTCATAAGGTAATACGATTTTTAATTTTTTGAGGAACTATCATACTGTTTTCCATAGCGACTGCACTATTTTACATTCCTACCAACAGTATTAAAGGATTCTAATTTCTCCACATGTTCACCAACACTTGTTATTTATTTATTTATTTTTTTAAGTAGCTATCCTGATGGGTGTGAGGTGATGACTCATTGTGGTTTTGCTATGCATTTCCCTAGTTGTGTGATAATTAGTGATGTTGAGCATCTTTTCATGTGCATGTTGGTCATTTGTACTTCTTCGGGAAAATGTCTATTCAAGTACCATGCCCAGTTTTAATTGGTTAATGGTTGTTGAGTTGCAGGAGTTCTTTATATATTCTGTTTATTAACTCCTTATCATACACATGATTAACAAGTATTTTTCTCTCATCCATGAGTTGCCTTTTCACTCTGGATTGTGTCCTTTGATTTTTTTTCTTTTAAAACAGTTTTTACTATTTAGATATTTTCGTGCATGAAATGAGGTTAGAGGCCAACTATTTGTCTAAGTAGTTAACACTGTTTTCCTTTTTTTTGATTCTACCATTCCTTTTTGTGATTCTACCATTAGCATATTAAATTCACATCTATATGTGTGTATATATGTCTGTTTAAATGTTTTTTGTTTTGTTTACTTATTGATACTTAATCTATTAGTTTTTAATGTATGTTGGGTTAATTTTAAAATACATGATTGGGTCAAATCTCTTATTTGCCTTTTTATATATTTTTTTGCATATTGACTCTTTCAGGTGAACATTAGCTATTTACACATATTGTCTATACTTATTTGAATATCTATTGCTTATTTTATGCTTCATTGGTATTTCTTTTTTGTTGTTGTTGTTAACCTGAGGATATTTTTTTCCATTGATTTTTAAAGAGTGGAAGGGAAGGATGAGGGAGAGGGAGAGAGGGGGAAAGGGAGAGGGAGAGGGAGAGGGAGAGGGAGAGGGAGAGAGAGAGAGAGAGAGAGAGAGAGGGAGAGAGAGAGAGAGAGAGAGAGAGAGAGAGAGGAGGAGTACGAGGGGGAGGAGGGGGAGGGTTGGGGGTGGGGGAGGAGAAACATTGATGTGAGAGAGACACATCGATTAGTTGCCTCCCGCAAATGACACACAAACACACACAAACGTGCAACGCCAGGTGGTACGCCCTTAACCTGACCAGGAATCCAACCCATGACTCTTGGACCCTTCGGTGCAGAGGCTGAGCCACACAGGCCAAGGTTTTGTTATTTTTTCTTTGTTTTTTTCCCTATATGTTGTATACTACTTTTGGTTTTATTTTCCCCAAGGGTAAAGGAGATATTTAAAACAAAAACAACTCGTATAGGAATCTATAAAATGAACCATTTCTCTTATTTTGGGAATATTCCTCTTATGGCAGTTGAGGATGCTTTTAATTTCTTCTATAGTCCTTTTCTCTATATGAGCCTTTTTGGTCTCATATTATAGGCTCATATTATCATTATCGGTAAGCTTTTTTCTCTTGATATATTTCTCTTTCAGAAATCTTTTCCATCGCAACATATCATTATGAATATTTTCAAACATATAGCAAAGTTGAAAGAATTCTACAGTGAACAATGATATACCTGGCCATTTAGATTCTACCATTAGCATTTAACTACACTTGCTTTAACATATACTTGTGTATCTATCCATCCCTCAACCCATCAATTAATTGATCTTATTTTTGATGCATTTCAAATTAATGTTTTTGCATTCAGCTTTGACACAGTGCTTACATAAATTAATTTTACTTATA
Organism: Myotis myotis; assembly: GCF_014108235.1. Classification (NCBI taxonomy): domain Eukaryota; kingdom Metazoa; phylum Chordata; class Mammalia; order Chiroptera; family Vespertilionidae; genus Myotis; species Myotis myotis. Next base: position 186,332,204 of record NW_023416313.1, on the reverse strand, counting down.
TAGGTCTTTATAGTGTCAGATTATAGAGTTCTTTTAATATCAAAATTTCTCTCTTCTTAAACTCCTACTCTTTATTTCTTGCTCCATAAGAATGTGTCTTTCAGTAACTTTTAAAGGAAGGGTACACATTGGGAACTTTTTCTAACCAGTAGTATTGCTTAGAATGTTATTCTCTGCCTTTGCATATGGATAGCCACTTGACTGGGTAATAAAATCCTTAGCTTTTGTGTTTTCATCACATACTCTTACCTACCATTTATCTAAAGAACCTCCCCCTTCTTATTTTCCTTTTGTTTAAGATGTATTTCAAATTATGAATGAAATCTTTTAAGGATATTTGTATGGGAAGAAGATTCCTATGTTTATCATTATATTTGTATATAATAGATATTATTAACTACTTATTAAATTTTTATTTCTAAACATTTCTTTTAAAAAATTTAAATATATATTTTAATTTACTTTTTCTATCACCATTTATTCCCCATAATTTCTTCCACCTCCCCCCAGACCCTTCCCCCCTGCAATCACTACACTGTTGTCAATGTCCATGAGTCCTTTTCCTTTTTTGCTCAATCCTTCCACGCCTGGCCCCTCCTCCTAGCTGTCAGCCTGCTCTCTTGTGTGTGAGTTTGTCACTATTTTGCTTGTTAGTTCAGTTTCTGTTTAGTACTTAATTCCCTCCAGTTTGTCTTCAAATTCTTTTATTTTTATAATGTTTTTATTGATTTTTTAGGGAGAGAGAGAAAGGGAGAGCAAGAGAAGATAGAAACATCAAGGATGAGAGAGAATAATTGATAGGCTGCCTCCTGCATGCCCCTTACTAGGATCAAGCTCATAAACTGGGCATGTGCCCTGACGGGGAATTGAACCAGCAAACTCTTAGTGCATGGCATAATGCTCAACCCACTGAGCCATGCAGACCAGGCTGTCTTCAAATTCTTTTAAATTAAAAGCTGAAGAACTTACTACAACGAAATAATAAGAATGTTAATGTGTGCTCTGGGCCTAACATCTTAGAAGCAAAATCCTAGAGGGCATAGCTTTTTAAAAAATATATTTTTATTTCATAAAGGAAGGGAGAGGAAGAGAGAGATAGAAACATCAATGATGAGAGAGAATCATTGAACGCTGCCTCCTGCACACCCTCTACTGAGGGTTGGGCCCGCAACCCAGTCATGTGCCCTTGACCAGAATCGAACCCGCGACCCTTCAGTCCACAGGCTGACGCTCTATCCACTGAGCCAAACCAGCTAGCCGTGGTTGGCAAACTGCAGCTCGCGAGCCACATGCAGCTTTTTGGCCCTTTGAGTGTGGCTCTTCCACAAAATACCACGTGTGGGTGCGCACATACAGTGCGATTGAAACTTCGTGGCCCATGCACAGAAGTCGGTATTTTGTGAAAGAGCCACACTCAAGGGGCCAAAGAGCCGCATGTGGCTCATGAGCCGCAGTTTTCTGAGCCGCAGTTTGCCGACCACTGAGCTAGGGCAAGGGCATAGCTTTTTAATTTGTGTTTTCTTTATGAAAAATTGTGAAGTGAATGAGTCTGTGTTTTACACCTTTGTCTTTCCTTTCTAATGTTTTTGCTCCCACTGTTCACTTTGTCTTCTATCTACCTCAAGTGCCTGCTGCCTGGACGTTTTCATTTATTACTCACACTGGACCTCCTTCCAAAAAAAGAATTAAGTCTTCAGATAATAAAAAGCACAAATACAATAAAATCATTAAAACAGGGATAGAGTTAAGCAATAAAACAGCAGGGATAATTGTGTAGACCATTTAGAAAACACTGCAGCTCATCATAAAACTTAACCCTCAACAACCTGGTAGCAACCAGAAACAGAAAAAACAGATAATTTTGCCATCTTATCCAGTTAGGATATTGACTCACCCATAGAGAAAACTTTTTCTTGATTGTAAATGCTGAGATCAGTATAAGGAACAGTGTACTGGATTGTATTTCTGCACAAATGATAATATAATTTACATGTAATTATATCTCAAAAGAAGTCAAAAGTGTAATGCTAAATTATAAACAGGTAGTTCTGGTGTGCCAGAATGATGTAATCTGGATATGATGCTTTTTAAAATTGATTATTTTACTGGCTTGATTATTCCAAGCCTTTTCAGTCAGGTATTAGTTCTACTTCTTTATGTGTTTTTGTTTGTCTGTTTATATTTTGCAGACATTCCCATGATAGTTGCTAGACTTTCAACATCTGTGGAATGAGAAAATGTATAACAATAAAAGGCTATTGTGTACATTTTATGTACATTTGTATTTTATTCAGAAAAGCTAACTACTGGCATTTATTGAGCACTAATTTTGTATCAGATATTAATTTATTGTTTATACAGATTCCGATCATTTGAAGACTAAAATGTTAATTCCATGAGGGCTAAAATTTGTTTTGTCCCAGGTGTATGGTATATGCCAGTCCCTCTCCTGGAAAGTTATTATTTTTAACTTTGTAGTAAATGAGTATCTGATGGGGGATATAATTAAAAACTTTGTAAATGGCCTGTTTCTCATAATTTTGCACTTCAATTTTAGAATTGAAAGAGTTATTACTATGATGATTGCCAAGTGGAAAAGTTCTAACTCCATTATTCTTTTTACATTTATTAGCTGTAAGAGCTTTTCTTTCTCATTTGTCTGTTTATCAGTGTGGACACCTGAGTTCTTATTTTATTCAGTGGGTTATGATCAGTTACTATCATTAGTTTGCTCAAATTTGGTCAGTGGGAACCCCTTCAATCTGACTCCTATGTCTTTCTGACATGTTCATTATTCTTTGAATATGCCCTTTTGGCACAAGATGTTCCCAGCCCCACTCGTGGAATTAGACATTTCTCCAAGGAGTCCAGGTTCCTTTTAAATGAGACATTGGATTTAGAAACTAAGATCTAGGGGTTAGGAGTGCTTTTAGTTAATGTTTAGTGTTCTTGTTTATTAACTCTTGCTAACAGGGTTATATATGCATATTTATATATGTACTAGAAGCCCGGTGCACAAAAATTTGTGCACTGGGGGGGGGGGGGGTAGGGTTGGTCCCTCAGCCCAACCTGTGCCCTCTCACAGTCTGGGACCCCTTGGGAGATAACCACCTCCTGGCTTAGGCCCGCTCCCCTGGTGGCAGATGGTATGCCCAATTCCGTGGTGTCTGCCCTGTCTCCCCCGGTTGCAGATGGCAGGCCCGGATCCCGCCCTGGGTTGGGCAGCTGCTCAGATTGTTCTGCCACCTGCCCCGCCCACGACGCCCTGCACACAGCAGGCCCGAATCCCACGCTTGGGCAGACTGCGGCTGGGGATCGCGCTGCCACCTGCCCTGCCCGCCGCACCCACCCCTCCCCGCACACAGCAGGCCAGGATCTCACGCTGGGGCAGCCAGTGGCTGGGGATCATGCTGCCACCAGCCCCAGTTGGGGCAGCACAGCGGGATTTGCCTGCAGTATACAAATTAGCCTCCATCTTTGTTGGCGGCTAATTTGCATATCAAGCTGATTAGCCAATGGGAGTTGTAGCGAAGTTACAGTCAATTACCATGTTTCTCTGTTATTAGGATATATTTGTGTGTGTAAATAAAACTTCAGTAAAATGTAATAGTGGAAAAAAGCAGTATTACTAAATTAATTATGCAATTAAAATATGTTTATAGTTAACACCTAAATATTGTAGGTCACCATAATATTACATCTCAAAAATATTAATAGTGGTTAAAACTTTTTTTAGATAGCTGATTATTTCCTTACTAGAGGCACATTGCATGAAGAGATTCATGCAATAGGCCTTCCCTTCCCCTGGCTGCCAGCACCGGTTTTCCTCCGACACCTGGGACCCAGGCCTTCGCTCCGGACGGAACCTTCAGTCTTTGCGGCTCTGGCTGGAGCCTTCAGTTTTCACGGCTCCGGACGGAGCCTTAGTCTTTGCTCCGTTGCTTCGCCCCTACGTATGCAAATTAACCACTATCTTTGTTGGGTTAATTTGCATACTTTCCTGTTTGACTGGTGAGCATAGTGGAGGGACGGTTAATTTACAAGTTTGTCTATTATTAGGTAAGATATTTGGGGTTGCCATATATCTGACATATGTGCAGTTTTCACCAAGGAGGGGAATATGCTAGTTACTAGCTTAGTTTTCTTATGAATCTTTTCTACTTTGGTGTAGCACAGGCTAAAAAAATATTTTCATGGATTACTAGTTTCTTATTAGAATCATGATTATAAATGAGCTCTCAATGCTGCCTACTGGTTGACTGGGCCATTCTAGTAAGTTAGCTTTCCTACAGACCATACTTCTCAATCTTGTGGAAAATATGTATCCTTTTTTAAAGAAAATAATCTTATGGTTACCCAGTGTTAACAGTATTGATGCTCGCACCCTGAATATAGTGCTGTATGCTAAGGTACAGATCTTTTGGGTTCAGCATGCCTAGACAGCTAGGTGCTTTATGACTCAAACCTTCCACCGTTGTTTTTGTATTTGAACTACTATGATCCTTTCATGCAGCAAGGGCTATCCTGGGCTATCATTTGGCCTCCATGTGGCAAGAATATCTCATTTCTATAAGTTCACCTCTGCTGTATTCTCATTAATCTGCAACTATTAATTCAGACTTGCTCTTTGGTTATTTGGTTATTAGCACAATCCAGAACATAATATTATTTATGCAAATGCATTTAGAAATTTATAGACATAAGAATTTTAATTTTGAATATCTGTATTCTAACAAATGAGAAAAAAACTGTTACACAAATTAATCAAAGTTCAGAAGTAACAAAAACAGGTTATAGAAAATAAAAAAAGAAGACATAAATCCTTCCTAATTGCAGAACCCTAACACAGACATTCTAGAGAACTAGAATTTCCAGTCTTCTATGCTTGTCTATGCAGATAGCTTCTTTTAGATTTTGTGATTATAATGTGTATATCATTTCACATACCAGCTTCTCTTTCCAAGCTCCATACAAGAAAGTTGTCTCCATTTATCCTACCTTAGAAGTAAATTTTAAAAAGCAACAAATATTTATTCAGTAAATGTGTATGATTAGAGTGCTGTAAATCTTACAAATTTAGAGTACATTTGTTTAGGGAACCATAGTTGTAGTACATCAATTTACATTTCTGTCATAATCAAATATCAAAAGAAACAGACTTATTTTAAAACTACTATGTTATATAAGATCTACACTTAAATATTTATTATAATTAATTAATAACAAAGTACTCTCTATAAATCTCTTCATCAGTTGAGTAGCACACATAATTTTAAAGATTTCTTTTTTTGGTCTTGTCTGTGTATTTTTAGCACAAGAAGATTTCACTGAAGCAGGAAAGTACCTAAAAGGATGTGTTATCACTGGAATTTATTCTGAAGAAGATGTTTTGATACTGTAAGTTTATTGGTCTTCTAATTTTAGGAAGAAGTTTACAAAATAATATATTGCTTCTCTTTACATAGTTGACAAAGAAAATAGGGCAGAAACATTACAAGTTTTAATTTTCTTCTAGGAAAATCTGGGAAGTACCATGTGGCTATTTAGTATTTTTAGATACTCTTTTACATTCAGCTAGTGCCCCCAGAGGAGCAACCTTGGATTCATATTACTTCATTTTCCTATAAAAATTGTTCTCTTTGGGTTCTGTAGCTTTTTAAAAAAAATATGTTTATTTAATTTATTTTTTTAAATGCATGCATTTAAAAAATATATTTTTATTGAGTTCAGAGAGGAAGGGAGGAGAGAGAAATAGAAACATCAATGATGAAAGAGAATCACTGATTGGCTGCCTCCTGCACGCCCCCTATTGGGGGTTGAGCCCACAATCCGGGCATGTGTCCTGACCAGTGAGTTGGTTCATGGGCGATGCTCAACCACTGAACCACACCAGCCAGGCTGTTACCTGCAGTTTTAATTTTTGCAATTGTTGTATTTTGGGGGTGTGTGTGTTGGGGGGTACTTCTTGAGTGTTTGGGTTTTGATTTGCCATATATATAAAAATCAGAGTTTTTTCAGATTTCGCCCAGAGTTTTAATTGATGCAACTATACCTGATAGTTCTACTTAATTTTAAGTTAACTGCTACCATACACTTAATTAGTATTTTTTAAAGCCACTTAAATTGCTTTATTTTAGAATTTGGGTCTCCTGTGAACTACCAAATATTTCAGTTGCTGCAGAAAGAAGGACAACTGAAAATTTGGAGATGATCACATTCTGCATAATGGCTCATTTTCAGGTGCAAGTGGAGTTAACCTCAGGAGTTTCTCTTTCTTACCTTCTCACTATGATATTCCTAATTGTTATTTCTGAGCTTAAATCTTTCATGCTGAACTGGTGACATATACTCTTAATGATTAAGCTCCTGTTCTATCCATGAAATCAGTAATTTAAAAAAAATACTGTATTCTAGATTTTTAGGAATTATGAGACCTAGTCAGTCGCCTGACACATGGACAACCGCCCACTTTTCTGCTATCTTTGTGCATTTAATCATGGCCCAAATAACTAAATCAGTCATTTTCAGGGTGTGTTTTGTTTATAACCCAACTGGTCAACTAAGAGGGTTTTGCAGGTAATCTGAAGGCTGGCCTCTCTACCAATGTGTATATTAATCTAATGCCTGTATTTTATTCTAACAGGAGTTTTTTACATGATATAAATGTGACTATATCACTGGTAATTTCACACAAAGCATTTTTTCCTATTTAATTTAGTGATTTACTTAGCAAAAGTAGTGTCAGGAGGGAGCAGGTTTGGGCTCTGTTACAGTGGAGACAGACCGTGTCTGGAGAACCTCAGTTTGAATTCTCTCTCTGCTATTTATCACCATCCAAGTACTTACTGGTTTCCTCTTCTGGAAGCTGGGGTTAACAGTGGCTGCTTTATAGGGCTGTTCTAAGGGTTAAATGAAAACTTAACTAAAAGCATCTGGTGTAGTGCCTGCAAAGAGTAGATTTCTAATAAATGCCCCTCTCCTTGCTCAGCAGTATGGTGAGCAGTCCAGAAAGTTTGAGAGCTATTCAATGTGTTCCTAATCCTGTTTAGACATTTTCTTGATGGATAAGTTTTCTAGGGAAAAAAATCTGGGCAGATTATTATCTGTTGCTTTCTTTCAATCTTGGTCGTCAAGGCTACAGAAGATAAATTTGTCTATAAATTGAGTTATTACTTCCTTGGTAGTAGGACTTCCCATTTGCTGCCTTCCACTGTGACTCCTTGTCCTCATTGTTTATGTTTTTGATGACTTGCTATTATTTAGTTGAAATTTTTAAATATATATTTCTCCATAGGTCAAATAAATATACTACAACTCTTCCAGCCCTGCTGCTTGCCAGACACAAAGAAAGCCAAGTAGAGAGCATTCCATTGGCCAACACCCATGTGCAAGAAATAGTTCAAATAATAACAAATGCATTACTGGAAACATTTGTGAGTATATTTTATAATAAGGATGTTATTTGAAATAGGGATATCTAGATGAGTTAAAGGTAGTTTATTTTAATATGTAATTTTACAGCTTTTATTGGCATATGGCATGATGTTTGTGACAGAGGATTCATTGGGTTGCTGTTTTATTGTTCACTTATTATGCATGAAGCTTCTCTAGTCCACTGCCTAAAGTTTCCATGTCTTTGGATTATTTTTATTTCTGAGGCCAGTGTGGCTGATGGCCAGTTGAAGTACTTAATCTAGGCTGAAACTTGGTATAAAGCACATGGATTCTGGAGAATCAGACTGCTCAGCTTCAAATCCTTGGCTTGATTACTTGCTGGCAGTGTGTTAACTTCTCAGTGTCTCAGTGTAAAATGTAGGTGATAGTTGCAACTGCAGAGCATTACTGTAAAGACTAAATGAGATTATTTGTGTTCAGTGTTTGGCCCCTGGTAGACATTCAACAAATGTTAGCTGATTTTTTTTTTTTTTATTCCAGAGAGGGAGGAAGGGGAAGAGAGACAGAGACAGATGTCAATGTGAGAAACATTGATTGGCTGCCTCCCATATGCACCCCGATTGAGGATTAAACCTGCAACCTGGGTTTGTGCCTTGACCAGGAATTGAAACCACCACCTTTTGGTGTATAGTACGATGCTCCAACCGAGTCACACTGGCCAGCACTAGCTGATATTTTTGTTCTTTATACAGTTTTAGAACAAAATATTGACTTATGAAAGGCCTTTTTCAATGCTTTGTATAGTAGTGGATTCAGGGGCACAAAATATGTAATACACATTTCTTGATTTCAGTTGTTTTTCTTTTGTATTAAACACTAGAGGCCCGGTGCACAAAAATTTGTGCACAGGGTGGGGGGGTCCCTTAGCCCGGGCTGTGCCCTCTTGCAGTCTAGGACCCCTTGGGGGATGACCACCTGCTGGCTTAGGCCTGCTCGCCAGGGGATTGGGCCTAAGCTGGCAATCAGACATTCCTCTGGCAGCCCGGGAGCCCTCGGGGGATGTCCACTTGCCAGCGGGGAGCAGATCTAAGCTGCAGTCGGATATCCTTAGCGCTGCTGAGGAAGCAGGAGAGGCTCCCACCACCACCGCTGTACTGGCAGGCATCAGCCGGGCTTGTAGCTGAGCAGAGCTCCATGTGGGAGCGCACTGACCACCAGAGGGCAGCTCCTGCATTGAGCGTCTGCCCTCTGGTGGTCAGTGTGTGTCATAGTGACCAGTCATTCCCAGTCTTTCTGCTGTTAGGGTCAGTTTGCATATTACCCTTTTACTATATAGGATAGAGGCCTGGTGCACAGGTGGGGGCCGGCTGGTTTGCCCTGAAGGGTGTCCCGGATCAGGGTGGGGGTCCTGCTTGGGTGCCTGGCTGGCCTGGGTGAGGGGCTGATGGCTGTTTTCAGACTGGCCACACCCCTTTCAGAGTGGAAGTCCCCACTGGTGTGCCTGGCCAGCCTGGATGAGGGGCTGATGGCTCTTTCAGGCTGGCCACCCCCCCTTTAGGGTGGGGGTCCCCACTGGTGTGCTTGGCCAGCCTGGGTGAGGGGCTGATGGCTGTTTCAGGCTGGCCACACCCCCTTTAGGGGGTGCCTGGCCAGTCTGGGTGAGGGACTGAGGGCCGTTTTCAGGCTGGCTGGCGACCGATCCCAGCCTCTCCTTGTTTTCCTTTTTTTTTTTATTCTGGGATTTATTTACCGTCTATAATTGAAACTTTGTTGCCGTCACTGAAGCTGAGAGCTGGCTCCTGCTTGCTCCAGTTCTGAGGCCACGGCCTGCTGAAAGCAGGTATCTGGGGTTTGTTTAGTTTATATAATTGAAACTTTGTTGCTTTCGGAGCTCAGAGCCGGGCCGCGGCAGGCGGGGAACCTTGGCTTCCTCCATCACTGGAGCAAGCAAGCCTCCTGCTCACTTCAGCTGCATGGCTGCCGGCTACCATCTTGGTTGGGTTAATTTGCCTATCGCACTGATTAGCCAATGGGAGGCGTAGCGAAGGTATGGTCAGTTACTATGTTTGTCTATTATTAGATAGGACTAGAGTAGTGATGGCGAACCTATGACACGCGTGTCAGAGGTGACATGCGAACTCGTTTTTTTGGTTTATTTTTCTTTGTTAAATGGCATTTAAATATATAAAATAAATATCAAAAATATAAGTCTTTGTTTTACTATGGTTGCAAATATCAAGAAATTTCTATATGTGACACGGCACCAGAGTTAAGTTAGGGTTTTTCAAAATGCTGACACGCCGAGCTCAAAAGGTTCGCCATCATTGCACTAGAGGCTCAGTGCACAAAATTTGTGCATGTGGGGGGAGTCCCTCAGCCTGGCCTGCACCCTCTCCAATCCGGGACCCCTTGGGGAACATCCCTTTCACAATCCGAGACTGCTGGCTCCTAACCGCTTACCTGCCTGCCTGCCTGATCGCTCCTAACCACTCTGCCTGCCTGCCTGATCGCCCCTAATTGCTCCCCTGCCAGCCTCATCACCCCCTAACTGCTCCCCTGCCAGCCTGATCGCCCCCTAACTGCTCCCTTGCCAGCCTGATCGCCCCTAACCACCTGTGCCTCGGCCCCCGCTACTGTGGCTTTGTCCTGAAGGACATCCAGAAGATAGTCTAATTAGCATATTACCCTTTCATTAGTATAGATAGCTAAATTATTATAAATGTATGCTTTTCTATAATTATAAAGTGGCATAAGTAGCACTTTTATCAGCTATAAATACTGAATAGATAATCTTGTTTTTATGTTGTTGTGATAATATAAATGACTACATTTTAAGTTTAAATAAATGACCATAGTCTTAATTATTAAATCTTTTTGTCACCAAATTAAAGTTACAGGTTATGATGAATCAAATTATTAATATTTTCAGGATGTGGTTTCCTAAATTATTTACTCAAGTAATAGTTTTATCTTTAATAACATGTTATTAAGTAAATATATACATATATATTTAAGATGACCCAAACTCATCCTGCACATTTTCTACCAGAGGCATGGAATCACCTATTTCTTTCTTTTATTCTAAAATACGTTTTGATTGATTTCAGAGAGAGTAGGGGAGAGGGAGAAAGAGAAATAGAAACATTAATTATGAGAGAGAATCATTGATCCGCTGCCTCCTATAAGCCCCCTACTGGGGATTGAGCCTGTAACCCAGGCATGTGTCCCAACTGAGAATCAAACTGTGACCTTCAGGTTCATTGGTCAATGCTCAACCACTGAGCCACACCAGCTGGGCTATATATTTCTTTAGCAAATACACACTGCAATATTGCTGGAATTATTATAAGCCTTTAACTATTTTTTCCAGATAATACAGAAAACTATAATGAAGAAATTTAGAATGGATCTCTTTAACCAAGTTTAAATTTGGGGATATATTATCCAAAGTTTAAAAAATTTCCAGGTGTATATATGTGTTTCATCAAGAAATAAAGATAGGCATATTGGTTTTTTAATATCTGCATAATATTCTGTTGTAATAGAACACTAATTAGTTTTCTGTAGATAAATATTTAAGTTGTCTTTAATTTGTTTTGTTTTACTCAGGGTCCATCTTTATAGATAACCTTTCCGTGTTTCCATGATATATACTTACGGTAAATTCATAGAGTTTTAGTTGCTGTTCCAAAGGGTAGACACATTTTTAAGGCTCCTGATACTTATTCCTATTTTGCCCAACAGAAGATTTGTATCATTTTACTCTTTTTTGCCTGATAGGTAAAAATTAGTATCAATTTTATTCATTAAGATTATAATTTTTAAGGCTGAGAAACTTAGGACAAACTTAACTATTAAAATATGTTTATAGCTTACGCAAACATGATAAGCCTCGGCGTTGTTCAAATTTGCAGTGTTTTGGTTTGCGGTGTTCTAAATACTGAACAGCTATAATAAAAATTATTTTGCTTTTAGTTTATGACGTTTCCGTAAATGAAAAATCTCTCAAGTGATTATTAAATTTCCTAAAGTTGTTCCATGTTGGAGGTTTAAGTCTAGAGAATGTAGTGACTTCAATACTCAGCTAGCAGCAAGTTCCTCTCCTGGTCTGCCCTTAAGTAGTAGAAAGACTTTCGTTCCTTCATCTGGATAGGAAGGAGTAGATGACCAGATAGCAGATATTTTTAATACGGCATAAAATTTTTGTTTTAGTGAACCTGATGACCAAGTAGCCTAGGTAAATAATGCCCCCAAATGAAATACATGATCCTGTATAATAAAGAGGTAATATGCAAATTAATGCTCATGCCCTCACAAGATGGCTGCCTATGACCAGGCCTGCAGGGGGTTAGTGAGGGAAGCTCAAACGACTGAAAAGCAGGCTGTGTGGAGCGACCAGGCCGGCGGGGGTCTGTGAGGGATGACCAGGCTGGCGTGGGTGCAGTTCGGAGCAACCAGGCCAGCAGGGGGGGCAGTTGGGGCAACCAGGCTGACGGGTGGGTAGTTAGGGGCAACCAGGCCAGCAGAGGGGGGCAGTTGGGGGCGATTAGGCTGGCAGCGGGGGCAGTGAGGGGCAACTAGGCCGGCGGGGGGGCAGTTGGGGGCAACCAGGCTGGCGAGGGGGGCAGTTAGGGGCAACCAGACCAGCAGAGGGAGGCAGTTGGGGGTGACCTGGCTGGCAGCAGAGGGCAGTTAGGGGCGAGCAGGCCAGCAGGGCTAGGGGGGACAGTAGGAGTGATCAGGCTGGCAGGGAGGGGGCAGTTGGGGGCGATCAGGCCAGCACACAGAGGCAGTGAGGGGTGATCAGGCAAAAGCAGGGGAGGCAGTTAGGGATGACCAGGCAGGCAGGTGAGTGATTAGTAGCCAGCAGTCCAGGATTGTGAGAGGAATGTCCAACTGGTAGTTTAGGCCTAATCCTGGGCCTAAACCAGCAGTCAGACATCCCCCAGAGTCCCGGATTGGAGAAGGTGCAGGTTTGGCTGAGAGGACCCCTCCCCCCACCCCCATGCACGAATTTCGTGCACGGGGCCTCTAGTAACTATATAAGCAATGATATATCCCACACTTTTACACTTAGATACCTTAAGTTCTTTTTATGCTTTTACTATGAGTGTGAATACCAGAACCCACACAATTATAGCCTCTTACATACTCAGATAGGTAAAGGTCACCTTCCAATGACCACATTTGATGACCTTTTCTGTTTCTCCTTAGCTTCTCAGTAGCAATTAAAACTTTGTATAAGAGAGAGGGGTGGCTGGAAGGGTAGAGAGGGGTGGGGAAAAACATAAAACTGTTAACTATGCCATTCCTTTTAAAAATTTATTCTTTTCCTTTGGCTTTTACAATTCAGTCTCTAGATACTCCTTCAACCCTCTGGCCACTCTAGAATTACATCCTCAATGCTTTTTTCTTCTTTTGTTATGTTCTTTTTTGGGGAATTTTATTCATGACCATAATTTTTTTCCCCTCAATTCTTCCCCCACCCTGAGCTGTCTGCCTGCTCTCTATCTATGAGTCTGTTTCTATTTTGTTAGTTCAGTTTGCTTATTAGATTCCACATATGAGTGAAATCATATGGTACTTTTCTTTCTGACTGGCTTAGTTCACTTAAAATAATGCTCTCCAGGTCCATCCATGCTGTCGCAAGGATAAGATTTTATTCTTTTTTTACAGCAGAGTAGTATTCCATTGTGTAAATGTACAGCTTTTTTATTATTTTAATTATGCTAAAAATCCATAATATTGAAACACAGTTAAGATTTTTATTTTAAATAATCACAAATGTTAAAAGATTATATCTTTAAAACTCAGTTTATATTTTTTCAAAAATTTTGTGTTTGATGAAAATACAAGTTTTGTTTGTCACGAGTACATTGTCTACTCTGGTCTAGATCTTAGCATAAGAAATAATTTGACATGTAAAACAGGATGCTCCTTTAAGTTCATTTATTTTCAAATTCTGTTAGTAGTTTTATTTTAAAAATAACTTTATTAAGATAAAATTGGCTTAAGAAAACACTCCTGAGATTTCTAGTTATTAGTTAGGATAGCAAATCACTTAAATGGCAATATGCTTGAATTACATTTTACAAACTAAAACTGCAAGAACGATTTGGACAGTATTTTTTATTTTATGCATCATCATTCCCATTGTTCTTTTTTTTTTTTAATAGCCGGAAATCACTGTGGAAAATCTTCCCACTTATTTAGGGCTTCAAAAACCATTACTTATTTTATTCAGTGATGGCATCATAAACCCTCAGTATCAAAAGGCAATGTTGACACTGGTAAAAGAGAAACACCTGGATTCAGTTATCCCTTGCTGGTTAAATCTGTAAGTATATTTTTAACTTTTAATATGTAAAAGGTAAAGAAAGTGTAATTATTATATTTTCGTTAGGAAGTGAAACTCTCTAAACTCTACCTTTGAAGTTAATATTTTGGGGCCAATGTACATGTCATCGTGATATTTTAATAACTAAACTCTCTCAGATGATCTAAAATGACCTTCTTTCAGATTGAATTCTGTTCTACAATAATTTTTTTCTCTGTGTTTTTTTTCAGCCTTATTGAGGTATAATAGACAAAAAAGTTGTAAGATACTTAAAGTTACATTGTGATATGTATGCATTGTGAAAAGATTTTTCCATCCAGTTAATTCTCACATCCATCACCTCACCTATTTACACACACGCACACACACACACACTGGGGGAGGGATAAGAACAAATTTAAGTTTAATCTCCTAGCAAATTTCAATTATACAATATAGTGTTATCAGTTATAGTCCCCACGTTATACATTAGAGCTTCAGACCATATTACAGCTGAATGTTTGTACCCTTTTACCAACCTCTCCCTATTTTCCTCAACTCTCAGTCTCTGGCAGTCACTTCTCTTCTGTTTCTAGGGGTTTGACTTTTTTTTTTTAGATTCCTCATGTAAGTGATACTGTGCCATATTTGTCTTTGCCTGATTTATTTCACTTGGCATAATGCCCTCAAGCTCCATCCATGTCATAGCAAATGGCAGGATTTTCTTCTTTCTCATGGCTGAATAATATTCTGTGTGTGTGTGTTGTGTGTGTGTGTGTATGCATATGTGTGTGTATATATATATATATACACACACACACACATACATACACACATATGCATATACACACACACACACATACATACATACATACTAGGGGCCCAGTGAATTCGTGCACCTTGAAAGGAACCATGGTTAGCAAGGCTGTGGTGGGCACAGGGGCGGGTCTCGGCCCATCCTCCGCGCCCTGCCCGGCCCCTCTCCTGCCACGGTCCCCAGTCCCCTGTCTGCCGGCAGCTCTGCTCCTGCTGCTGCTGCTCCCATGTGCTAACGGTGCTGGCCCTGCTCACACCCGCTGACAGCGCAGAGTGATTGGGGCCAGTGCCAGCAGTGGGTGCGAGCAGGGTGTGAGCGGGGCCAACTATGGGTGCAAGCAAGACCGGTGCCAGCAGTGGGTGCGAGAGGCGGCTGCCGGCCCCTATCGCCCCTCAGGAGCTGGGGGAGGTGGAGAAGCCCTGAGGGGCGATCGGGGCCAACAGCCACAGCTTGCACCCACTGATGGTGCCAAGAGATCGGGGCTGACGCCAGCAGCAGGTGTGAGCGCCAGGCAGGAGCAGAGAATTTTCAGTAACTACCAGAGGCTCACCCCAATGACAGCAGCCGGTGCCCTGCCTTGGTCTGGCGCCTCCGCTCACCTGCTCCACCATCCTGCTGCTGTTGACGCCCACCATATTCTGCGCATGCCCTCTGGTGGTCAGCGCACATCATAGCAACTGGTTTTTCAGTTGTTTGATTGTTCCACCATTTGGTCTATTTGCAGATTAGGGTTTCATATATATACTAGAAGCTCGGTGCACAAAACTTTGAGGGTAAAATGGTGAGGGGGGCGGTCCCTCAGCCCAACCTGTGCCCTGTCACAGTCTGGGACCCCTCGGGAGATAACCACCTGCTGGCTTAGGCCTGCTCCCCCGGTGGCAGATAGCACGCCCAATCCCGCCCCGCCCGCCCCACCAGGGCGCACACAGCACACAGCACACAGCAGGCCTGGATCCCGCACTGGGGTGGCCAGCCAGCAGCTGGGGATCGCGCTGCCGCCAGCCCCAGGTGGGGCAGCGCAGCGGGATCTGCCTGCAGTATGCAAATTAGCTACCATCTTTGTTGGTGGTTAATTTGCATATCGTGCTGATTAGTCAATGGGAGGTGTAGTGAAGGTACGGTCAATTACCATGTTTGCCTATTATTAGATAGGATACACTCACATACACACACACACAGAGTCACATACCACATTTTATTCATAATGCTGCAATGAATATGAGAATGCAGATATCTCTTTGACATCCTGTTTTTATTTATTTATTTTTTTTGGATACATACCCAGAACTGGGATTGCTGGATCATATGCTAGTCCTATTTTTTAATTATTTGAGGAACCATCATATTGTTTGCTATTGCACCAATTTACTTTCCTACCAACAGTGCACAAGGACTCCCTTTTCTCTGTATCCTCATCAACACTTGTAATCTCTTGTCTTTTTTGTAATAGCCATTCTAATGGGTGGCAGGTGATAAAGAGCTCATGGTTTTGATTTGCATTTTCCTGGTGATTAGTGATGCTGAGCATCTTTTCATGTACCTTTTGTCCTTTGTATGTCTTCTTTGCAAAAATGTTTAATTAATTCTTCTGCCCATTTTAAAATCGGATTTTTTTGTTGTTGTGTTTTATGAGTTCTTCAATTATTTTGGATCCTTTATCAGATGTGATTTTCCAATATTTTCTTCTATTCTGAAAGTTGCCATTTCATTTTGTTGGTTTCTTTTGCTGTGCAGCAGCTTTTTAGTTTGATGTAGTCCCACTTGTTTATTTTTGCTTTTGTCATACAATAAATTTTTAAAAGTAGTAATTTTTCTGATTTTAAAAGTAATGTCCCTTGAGAAAATTTTGGCAAATACAGAAAAATAAACAGGTATTTTGGCATTTTCCTTCAGTTTCTGTTTTTTTACTTTTCTATTTTTGAAATGTAGCCTAAATTTGAAAATTACAAGAATGGGGCAGTGTACATTTTTTGCTGTTGAAGAGTTCTCAAACAGTACAACCTACTGCATGATACAGAATTTTTCAGGTACTTGTAGGTATCTCAGAGTAAAATTGTATTTCCCATAATGTGGAATGTGCTGTATTAGGAAAACTAGGTATCTTAAACTTATGGTTTCCTTCTGTGAACATAATTTAAAAGATAATTTTAGTTTGAAATTAATATTTTCTCGTTGTTCCCCAAGAAGACAATTTTATTTGGAAAAAGAAGTATGTATTATAAGTATCTTGTTATTTTGTAGTTTGTAACCATTTAATTTTTGAACTGACATGTGATCAGATACTTGGCTAAACTTGGAAGGAACCTATTGATAATAAGCTGAAATTGTTAAAGCCTTTTCACTGTGCCTGTTTTTCATTAAAGCTCTCATTGGTTGCCTTTTTTCCTCCTAAGAGAAACACAGTGCCCCATCTTAAAAGAAACTTTTTAAGACTCTGATTACTAATAACATGCTTATAGACCTCATAGTTGTTAGGACATCTTTTCATAAAATAAACTTACTGGCTTGAAACTATATTTAAAGGTTAATGTTTTACAAACTATTCTTTTCATTATTTTGTTATAGAAAGAAATATTAATTATCATGTTCAATTGCTCTCTTTCGTAGAAAGAACACTCCTGTGGGGAGAGGAATTTTGCAGGTGTATTTTGAAGTTCTACCTCCCCTTCCTCTTCTTGTTGTGGTGAATCTGCATTCAGGTGGCCAAGTATTTGCATTTCCTTCAGACCAGGCTATAACTGAGCAAAATCTTTTGTTGTGGCTTAAGAAATTAGAAGACGGCCTAGAAAGTCATATCAGTAAGTTTTCTTTTTTGTTCAATACACACGATTATGTATTTTGTTTCATACATTTTTAAACTTGAACGATAGTTAAGGAATACTGGAATTAGTTGAATTGTAAATGTTTATAAGTATCCTAAATATTAATTTGCTGATAGCATGGGACAATCTCCTATGTGACAGGTATTAATACTCACAGAAAATAAGTACCATTGTATTAAATTTAGTAATTATAGCTAACATTTATGGAATGCTTACTAGGTGTCTAGCACAATGCTGAGTTATTCACATGCATTATCTCATTTAATTTTCACAAGAGTCACATAAAGTAGTAGTGCTTGTAGAAAAGTTAAGAAACTAGTTAGAAGTCATATAATTTACTAGTAAATGAGGAAGCTTGGATTCCAACCTGTCTCTTTTTTATTCCAGAGCCAGAATTTTGAACCATAAGAAAGTAGTTCTTGCCTTAGGATTTATGAGACTGGAATTATGATATGTTATAGTTTCTACTTTTCTAAAACATGTGAATTTATACTTGTGGTATAGGTGCATATATTACTTTACATACAATTATGGCAACAATAGGTCTGTTGCTATAATTTATGTATTTATTTAAATTAAATCATTATTCAGATTATTACAGTTGTTCCTCTTCTTGCCCCCCCCATAGCTCCTCTCCACCCGGTTCCCACCCCACCCTCTGCCCTTACCCTCCGCCCAATGTCCTCATCCATAGGTATACGATTTTTGTCCAGTCTCTTCCCGCACCCCCCACACCCTCCCCCCCCCCCGCCCCGAGAAGAGTCAGTCCATTCCCTTTCTATGTCCCTGATTCTATTATAATCAACAGTTCATTCTGTACATCAGATTATTTATTCACTTGATTTTTAGATTCACTTGTTGATAGATGTGTATTTGCTGTTCATATTTTGTATCTTTACCTTTTTCTTCTTCCTCCTCCTCTTAAAGAATACTTTTCAGCATTTCATATAATCCTGGTTTGGTGGTGATGAACTCCTTTAGCTTTTTCTTATCTGTGAAGCTCTTTATCTGACCTTCAATTCTGAATGATAGCTTTGCTTAATAAAGTAATCTTGGTTGTAGGTTCTTGGTATTCATCACTTTGAATATTTCTTGCCACTCCCTTCTGGCCTGCAAAGTTTCTGTTGAGAAATCAGCTGACAGAAGTATGGGTACTCCCTTGTAGGTAACTGACTGTTTTTCTCTTGCTGCTTTTAAGATTCTCTCTTTGTCTTTTGCTCTTGGCATTTTAATTATGATGTGTCTTGGTGTGGTCCTCTTTGGATTCCTTTTGTTTGGGGTACTCTGTGCTTCCTGGACTTGTAAATCTATTTGTTTCAGCACGTAGGGGAAGTTTTCTGTCATTATTTTTTCAAATAGGTTTTCAATGTCTTGCTCTCTCTATTCTTCTGGCACCCCCATAATTCGGATGTTGGTACGCTTGAAGTTGTCCCAGAGGCTCCTTACACTATCTTCATATTTTTGGATTCTTTTTTCTTTTTGTTTTTCCGGTTGGGTGCTTTTTGCTTCTTCGTATTTCAAATCTTTGACTTGTTTCTTGCGATCCTCTGGTCTGCTGTTGGAAATCTGAATAATATTCTTTATTTCAGTCAGTGTATGCTTAATTTCTAGTTGGTTCTTTTTCATATCTTCGAGGGTCTCACTAGATTTCTCGAGGGTCTCACTAAATTTATCGGCGGTTTCTAGAAAATTCTTGAAAAACCATATAACTGTGGTTTTGAACTCTATATCCTGTAGTTTACTTTCCTCCATTTCTGTCATTTGTGACCTGTTTCTTTGTCTCCGCATTTATTATGCTTCCCTGTGTTGATAGAGTGGCTTTCTGTGCTAGGTGTCCTATAGGGCCCAGTGGGTCAGCCTCCCCAATTACCTGAGGTGGACACTCTTGGTGCACCCCTTTGTGGGCTTTGTGCACAGTCTTGTTGTAGTTAAGCCTTGATTGTTGTAGATATCACTGGGAGGAATTGACCTCCAAGCCAATTGGCTGTGCGAATCAGCTGTGTCTACAGTGGGAGAACTTCTGTGCTGGAAACACCCTTCTGGGGCAAGACTTGCTTCAGTGGGGCTTTGGTGCTCACTGAGTCTGCCACTTGAGTGTATCCCTTATGGATCTGAGGAGTTGTAATCTGGATGGTCCCACTCTGACCACTGGGTACACTGGTTCTTGGATCTAAGGAGGTGCTAATTTAGCCTGTGCCGGAGGTTACGCAGCAGGAGCTATGGAGAGATCTGCAGATTCCTCTTCTTTGTTTGGGATTTGGAGGTGCCCAGATGAGGCCCAGCTGTGAAGCAATGCAAGCTTCTGTGGGGCCTTGGGCCTTCTTTTGGAAGTTCTGGGTTTCTCTGACCCAGTTGCAGTTTGTTAGGTAATTTTCAGATTGCAAAGGGCCAGGACTTTCATATGCAAAAGCCCCTGCTCGCAGCTTGTGTGGGGCGGGGTCTCAGGGAATCAACAGGGCGGAGCAAACAGCTATGGCTGCTCCTCAGTCCTACCCTAAGAGTCCCCGCGACTCAGTGTCCTGGTAATCGCTGCAAGCACCTCTGAGAGAAAGCTGCCCTCGAGTTCTGACTGATGCCAGACAGTCCAGTTTCTCCCTGTATGAGTCTGGGTCCCCAGAGACTCGCCCAGTACTGGAGTTCAGAGCAGTGGGGAGCTTGAGACTCCCTCTCGATTGAAAAATACCACTGTGTCCTCAGTTGCCAGCCTTTTCCACGTGCGCTTCCATACCTCTGCACTTTACTTCCGCACCTCCTCTGAGTCTCAGTGTGCTTTTCTCTTTCCTTCTAGTTGTAGAATTTCCACTCAGCCAGCCTTCCTGTGGTTCTGGATGATGTCCGTTTTGTCTTTTAGTTGTATTTTTGAAGTGGTTGTGCGAGGCAGCAATTTCCAGTGTTTACCTATGCCGCCATCTTAGTTTCTCCCTGTTGCTATAATTTAAGTAAGTTAATGTGTAATAACCTAGATCCTTAGTATATTGAGGAAATAGTGTGAAATTTGATATAACTAAGTCTCCTCAGGTGCTATTCACGTATTTTGTTACTTGATATAATATAAACTATCCTATATAATAAAATACTAATATGCAAATTGACTGAATGTTGGAATGACCAGTCGCTATGATGTGCACTGACCACCAGTTGGCAGATGCTAAATGCAGGAGCTGCCCCGTGGTGGTCAGTGTGCTCCCACAGGGGGAGCACCGCTCAGCCAGAAGCCAGGCTCACGGCTGCTGAGCGCAGTGGCGGTGGTGGCGGGAGCCTTTCCCACCTCCTTGGCAGCGCTAGGGATGTCTGACTGATGGATCCCAGACTGCGAGAGGGCATAGGCCGAACTGAGGGACTGCCTGCCCCCTTCATGAATTTCATGCACCAGGCCTCTAGTATTATAATAATGTTTTGACACTGTTCTGTGATAGAATTCTGAAGTAAGGGGTGTGTCTGTGTATGTGAATATATGTATATGTACACACACAAAGTTCTGATGTACAAATTCCATTTAGTGTGATATTGTCTCTTAACTAGCATGCATGGTGTGAGTATACCATTATGCATATTTGTGTATATTTAATTAGGCATTTGAATTTATTTTAAGTGTTAGTCATTGTAGCACACCTGTTCTTACCAGGTGGTCTGCTTCAGTTCTGTTAAATTAGGCAGTTTGACTAAATTATTATGTTTATGTAGCCTGTAGAT
This sequence comes from Myotis myotis, assembly GCF_014108235.1. Classification (NCBI taxonomy): domain Eukaryota; kingdom Metazoa; phylum Chordata; class Mammalia; order Chiroptera; family Vespertilionidae; genus Myotis; species Myotis myotis. The sequence continues at coordinate 186,311,161 of NW_023416313.1, read as the reverse complement.
GGTATTTTTATATTGAATCTAGAGGCCTGATGCACGAAATTCATTCAGCTGCCTCAACCCTTGCATTTCCTGCTGCCTCGCGGCCCTACCCACTGATCATTTTGGAAGGTTGTTCCACCGTCTGGTCTAATTAGCATATTAGCTATTTATTATAGAGGATATAATTCACATACCATAAATTTCCCCCTTTTAAAACCTACAATTCAGTGATATTTAGTATATTCACAAGGCTGTACAACTATTACTACTGTTGAATTCTATATTGTTGTCATCGCCCTAAAAGAAATCCTATTACCCATTAGCAATCACTCCCCATTCTTCCCTCCTTCCACCCCCTAACAACCACTAATTTGTCTTTATAGATTTTCCTATTCTGAAAGTTTCATACAAATGGAATAACTTATCATAAAATTTTAAGGATCATTCATGTTATGGCAAGAATCCATAGTTAATTCCTTTTTATGGATGAGTAATATTCCATTATTCTGACTGGGAATCGAACCAGCAACCTTTTGGTGCACAGGACAGTGCTCAACCAACTGAGCCACTCCAGCTGGGCATTCCACTGCAATTTGGATGAATGCCTTTGCCAATTCACTCTTTAAGGGGTTTCCATTATTTCTTTCTATCACTGTTCCTATTATTGAGTTATTTCTGCAGCCTCTGCAGCAAGGAAGAAGTACTTGTTTGTATTGGGTCCTGTCTTCTGTGCTGTCAGGGCCTGCTCTCCACTCTGTGGGAGAGGGATCTGAGATGGGGGTCTTGCATGACTCTGTTGTAATGATGCCACAGGTGTCTGCCTCACCTTAATTTCTTTGAAATTTTAGTTTGGATTTACACTTAACTTTGATCAAGTTCTCTGACCTTTTAAGGCTTTGACTTTCTCATCTATAAAACTGGGATAGTAATTATACTTACCTCATGGGGTTGTAAGGTTAAAATGGATAATGCCTGGTATGTTGTAAAGGCTCAATAGATGCTAGCTATTATTATCATTACTAGTTTGATAATAATGTATCTATTACCTATACATAATGAGAGTACAGTTTTATTTGCAGTTGAACAAATTAAGACTTTTGTAGTATTCCCTTAGCAAATAATTAGCAGAATTGTGATACCTGGTTTTAGATATTTTGTCATCTCAGACCACTAGGCTACAGTGTTTACTTTTTAAAATACTGCCAAATATGTGCTATGCTTTAAATTGAACTTTTCTTAAAGACACTTTAATGTCTTTAGTAAAGATATTTTATTTGCACCTTGCAAACTACAAATAGTTATTCTTATCTCTTATTCATTATATTCAAGAAAATATTATATCCATTTGTCACTTTTGTATCTGCTAACCTGGCAACAATAATTGGAAATTACAGGGGTAGCTTACATTTAATATCCTGCTAATGTTCCAGGTACTAGGATTTTATATAATTAAGTCCTATTGAACAAATTATATACCAATGAGTATAGATATACTTCATATGTGCAGATTTTTGTTTGAACTTTAATCCACTCTAGGAAATTAGAATTTAAATGAATTTCCTAAGCATTTAAATATATTTATTTGATTTATTAGAGATGCTTAAGTTTGTATCTTATGACATTTATTACTTTTGTCACATTGCTAATTTTTTCATCTAATATTCTTTCTTTCATTGGAATTTATTTCTAAAAGGTTTACTTGGCATATTTCCTTATATAGTTCATTTCTCAAAAGAGTATTTTAAATGGACCACTAAATTCTAAAATTGTTTTGCAGGATCTGTGTACTATATGGAGAAAAGATAGCTAATTTAGCTCATATATATCTTATCACATATATTATGATATCAAGCTCAAATCAGTTTTCCTCTTCTTTTTTCTTTTTCTTAAAAAATATATTTTATTGATTTTTTATAGAGAGGAAGGAAGAAGGATAGAGAGTCAGAAACATCGATGAGAGAGAAACATCGATCAGTTGCCTCCTGCACACTCCCTACTGGGGATGTGCCTGCAACCAAGGTACATGCCCTTAACCGGAATCAAACCCCGGACCCTTCAGTCTGCAGACAGACGCTCTATCCATTAAGCCAAACCGGTCAGGGCCAGTTTTTCTCTTCTAATGACCAATGTTTTAAAAGGAAGGAGACTTGACTTGGGGTGGTAAATACACAATACAATATACATGTGATGTATTATAAAATTGTATACCTGAAATCTATATAATTTTATTAACCAATATCACCCCAATAAATTCAATTTAAAAAATGATGCTAAGATTCACTATGACAAGCCCATCTAAGAATTATTCAATCCATCTGTCTATAGTACAGTTGATTCCATAACAACTTTTAATTATCACTGTCTATATTTATTTTTATAAAATGAAGTAGGTACAAAGGATGTTAAAAGCTTCAAAAGAGGAAAATGCTTTAAAATGTTAGGAAATCCTTGTCTAGATAAGAAGTAAATATGCACGTGCCAAAAATTTATTTTTGAATCATTCATAAGGAACAGTTCCAGTTCTTTGGAATAAAGACAGCGGTGGGTAGGGAAGCAAGAAACCTTTTCATTTTAACTTGTACCTATTGATGTGATAATCTCATAAACATATTACTGTTTTCTAAAACTTCAACAGGATTAACTGGCAGGGAGGTTATGAACCTTTTGTTTTCTTCCTAACTTTATTTACAATATTATAGTGTGCAAATATAAACAATAGAAATGGCTAGTAATGAGGAGTGTATCAAGTTTCTTAAACAATGTAGTAAAATAAGTAGTTTTGCTTAGGTAAGTAAAAGTGATAAAGTTTTCACTTCTACAAATATATTTTTAAAAATAAACCATTTTCTTGCCCTAGCTGATTTGGCTCAGTGGATAGAGCGTCAGCCTGCAGACTGAAAGACCCCAGGTTGGATTCTGGTCAAGGGCACATGCCCGGGGTTGCGGGCTCGATCCTCAGTAGGGGGCGTGCAAGAGGCAGCCGATCAATGATTCTCTCTCATCATTGATGTTCTATCTCCCTGTTCCTTCCTCTCTGAAATCAATAAAAATATATTTTAAGAAAACACTGTTTTTTAGTATATTTATGTGACTTTTTTGATCTGTTCATCGTTAACTCTTGATTGTATCTTTTTTTCTAGCAATTTTATCTGCTCAGGAATGGAAACCTCCTCTTCCTGCTTATGATTTTCTACGTATGATGGATGCTGCAGCATCTCAACATCCCACTAGGAAAGGTCCTGAGTATATGAAAGAAACTGACATTCAGGAAAATGATAAACAACCTGAAGATAAATCAGCAGTAAGAAAAGAACGGATTGAATTATAGGGAATAAAGCACTGGAATAGAAGTAATGTGTTTAAAGCAGAAAAATCAGTTAGGCATGATAAGAGTTATGATGTTCAAAAATGAGCTGATTCAATAGGGCTGTGGAAAGCTTTCCAAGATCTATTGGGCTTATTTAATAGACTTAAGAATTTATTTCATTAAAAAATAATACTAAATTATTTCAAATTTCTATAATATGAGCCGTATTTGTAATTTAGAATTTTCTAGTAGCCACATTAAAGTAAAAGCAAGCAGGTCAAATTATTTTTAATAATATATTCCATGAGAAAGTATACCCCAAATAGTTAATTTAACATAAAAATGAGATATTTTGCATCCTTTTTTTTCCATATCAAGTGCATATTGTATACTTAGTGCACGGCTCACTTTAGAGTAGCCACATTTCAAGTGCTCAGAAACAACATGTGGCTGGAAACTACTATATCGGACAGCTCTGCGCTAGACAAGAACTGGTATAATTAATTTACCTTAGTTCTAGCCTAATGTATTTTGAACTAAAATATAAATGTAACTCTAGTTTAATCACAGTTGACTCCACAGTAGGATCATACAGCTGGCAGTTGTATCTGTTTTGTTTTCATGATGTTAAAACTATAGTGTTTCTTAACCAGGGAGCAGTTTTGCCCCCAGCGGACTTTTGGCAATGTCGAGAGTCATTTTTGATTAAGGGTGTTACGGCATCTAGAGGGCAGAGGCCAGGGATGCTGCTAAATGCCCTATAATGCATTGGGCAGCCTTCCACAACAAAGAATTATCCTGCACAAATGTCAGTAGTGCCAAGATTAAGTAACCTTGTGTTAAACTAACCATAGCAGAGTGGGCTCTCTGAATTTTTTGGTTCTACTCAGTTACTGTGTTTGAAAAAATCTTGAATATTAGCTGGTCTTATTCTGATTATTATCTGGACACAACCTTATCTTATAAATTCTGTTTATAATATTTTTAAAAAGTAATAACCCTAAAAAGGACTCAGAGTGAGATATATATCACAATATAATATATATTGTGTTAGGTTTATTATATAGTCTATATAGAGAGAGGCATTCTATCTAATAAAAGACAAAAAGGGTAATTAACTGTACCTCCACCACGCTTCCAATTGGCTAATCAAGGCAATATGCAAATTAACTCTCAACAAAGATGGTGGTTAACTGCCAACAAAGATGGTGGCTAATTTGCATACTGTAGGGAGGGCGGGACAGCGCCATCCCAACTGTCCCGCTGCCATCCGGGCGTGCTATCTGCGACCCGGACAGTAGGTGGCCCATATGGGACCCAACCCAGGGCTGGTGGGTGCTAATGCACCGATCTGCCACCGGCCACGCCCACAACCGGCCCTCCCGCGGGGATCCGAGGATGGCGGGTGCTAAGGAACCGATCCGCCACCGGCCACACCCACAACTGGCTCTTCCGCGGGGATCCGTGGCTGGCAGGTGCTAATGCACCAGCCACTGGCTACACCCACAAACGGCCCTCCTGCAAGGATCCGTGGCTGGCAGGTGCTAATGCACCAGCCACTGGCTACACCCACAAACGGCCCTCCTGCAAGGATCTGTGGCTGGCAGGTGCTAATGCACGGATCAGCCACCGGCTACGCCCACAAACGGCCCTCGAGAGGGGATCCGTGGCTGGCAGGTGCTAATGTACCGATCAGCCACCGGCCACGCCCACAACCGGCCCTCCAGCGGGGATCTGTGGCTGGCGGGTGCGACCCCTGCGATCTGCCACCGGCCGCGCCCCCAACTGGCCCTCACTCGTTCGACCCAGGCGGCCGGGACAGCGTGGCTCCTCTGTCATCCCAGCTTCCTCATGACAGTTTTGGAAACTGACAGCAGGGAGGAGGAAGTCCCACCCCCACAGAATCATCCAGCATCAGCCATTAGTCACATAGCTCTCAGTGGCCTGACAGGCAGGACTCTCATTCACCTGTATCTCAGACTGTGTCAGTAGACAGGTAGTACTATGTCCAAAGAAAAACGGTTGATACAAGGTAGCTCTGCAGTCGAAAGATGTTAACGTTATCGACAGAAAATGTCTGCAGAGAAACATCCGTCTGATCTTGAAAGAAGGCGGCGTCTGCAACAGAATGTATCTGAAGAGCAGCTACTGGAAAAACGTCGCTCTGAAGCTGAAAAACAGAGGCGTCTTCGACAGAAAATGTCTAAAGACAAACGTGCCTTTGAAGTTGAAAGAAGGCGGTGGCGACGACAGAATATGTGTAGAGAACAGTCAACAACAAGTACTGCCAATACCAGTAGGAACTGCCTTCTCAGTGAAAATGGAGTAAATGAGGGTGCAATTCTCGAACATAGTTCTGGTGGAATGACTGTTCGATGTGAAATTTATCCCTAAATTTCTCGGATGAAAACCATCCGATGGGAAATTTACTCGATGTTGTAGCAAAGGGAAAGTCTGTCCAAATGATATACATTTTCCAGATTACCCAGCATATTTAAAAAGATTAATGACAAACGAAGATTCTGACAGTAAAAATTTTATGGAAAATATTCGATCCATAAATAGTTCTTTTGCTTTTGCTTCCATGGGTGCTAATATTGCATTGCCATCAGGATATGGGCCATACTGTTTTAGAATACACGGACAAGTTTATCACTGTACTGGAACTTTACACCCTTCAGATGGTGTTTCTCGGAAGTTTGCTCAACTCTATATTTTGGATACAGCTGAAGCTACAAGTAAAAGATTAGCAATGTCAGAAAACCAGGGCTGCTCAGAAAGACTCATGATCAACATCAACAACCTCATGCATGAAATCAATGAATTAACAAAATCGTACAAGATGCTACATGAGGTAGAAAAGGAAGCCCAATCTGAAGCAGCAGCAAAAGGTATTGCTCCCACAGAGGTAACAATGGCAATTAAATATGATCGCAACAGTGACCCAGGTAGATATAATTCTCCCCGTGTAACCAAAGTTGCTGTCATATTCAGAAACAAAGATGGAGAACCTCCTTTTGAAAGGGACTTGCTCATTCATTGTAAACCAGATCCTAATATCCAAGTGCCACTAAAATGAAACAAATCAGTATCCTGTTTCCTACATTAGATGCAATGACATATCCTATTCTTTTCCACATGGTGGAAAAGGCTGGGGAACAGCTGTTGCATGAAGACTCAGACAACAGTGTAGTCGACTATAATACTAGACAAAATGTAAGGACACGAGTCACCCAAATGCAGTATTATGGATTTTATCTCTCTGTGCGGGACACGTTCAATCCTATTTTAAATGCAGGAAAATTAACTCAACAGTTTATCGTGCGTGGATTCATATTTAAAAATGGAGGCCAATCGGATAAACTTCATCAAAGCAAACCAATCTAAGTTGAGAGTTGAAAAATATAGTGGTTTGATGGATTATCTCAAATTTAGATCTGAAAATGATAATGTGCCGATTGGTAAAATGATAATACTTCCATCATCTTTTGAGGGTAGTCCCAGAAATATGCAGCAGCGATATCAGGATGCTATGGCAATTATAACGAAGTATGGCAAGCCCAATTTATTCATAACCATGACATGCAACCCCAAATGGGCAGATATTACAAACAATTTACAACGCTGGCAAAAAGTTGAAAACAGGCCTGACTTGGTAACCAGAGTTTTTAATATTAAGCTGAACGCTCTTTTAAATGATATCTGTAAATTCCATTTATTTGGCAAAGTAATAGCTAAAATTCATGTCATTGAATTTCAGAAATGCGGACTGCCTCACACTCACATATTATTGATATTAGATAATGAGTCCAAATTATGTTCAGAAGATGACATTGACCGTATAGTTAAGGCAGAAATTCCAGATGAGAACCAGTGTCCTCGACTTTTTCAAATTGTAAAATCAAATATGGTACATGGACCATGTAGAATGCAAAATCCCAGTAGTCCATGTATGGAAAATGGAAAATGTTCAAAGGGATATCCGAAAGAATTTCAAAATGTGACCATTGGAAATATTGATATATATTCCAAATACAAATGAAGATCTGGTAGCACCATTTCTATTGGAAATAAAATTTTTGATAATACTTGGATTGTCCCTTATAACTCATATTTGTGCATCAAGTATAACTGTAATATAAATGTTGAAGTCTGTGCATCAATTAGAAGTGTCAAATATCTATTTAAATACATCTATAAAGGGCACGACTGTGCAAATATTCAAATTTCTGAAAAAAATATTATCAATCATGACGAAGTACAGGACTTCATTGACTCCAGGTATGTGAGCGCTCCTGAGGCTGTTTGGAGACTTTTTGGAATGCGAATGCATGACCAATCTCATGCAATCATAAGATTAGCTATTCATTTGCCAAATGATCAGAATTTATATTTTCATGCAGACGATTTTGCTGAAGTTTTACATAGGGCTAAAAGGCATAACTTGACTTTGATGGCTTGGTTCTTATTGAATAGAGAAGACTCTGATGCATATAATTATTATTATTGGGAGATTCCACAGCATTATGTGTTTAATAATTCTTTGTGGACAAAACGCCGAAAGGGTGGGAATAAAGTATTAGGTAGACTGTTCACTGTGAACTTTAGAGAACCAGAACGATATTACCTTAGACTTTTGCTTCTGCATGTAAAAGGTGCGGTAAGTTTTGAGGATCTACGAACTGTAGGAGGTTAACTTAAGATACATTTGTGAAGCTGCTAAACACCGGGGATTATTACTTGATGACACTATCTGGAAAGATATGATTGACGATGCAATCATCCTTAATATGCCCAAACAACTACGGCAACTTTTTGTATATATATGTGTGTTTGGATGTCCTGCTGCTGCAGACAAATTATGGGATGAGAATAAATCTCATTTTATTGGAGATTTCTGTTGGAAATTACACCGAAGAGAAGATGCCTGTGTAAACTGTGAAACACATGCCCTTAACGAAATTCAGGAGGTATTCACACTGCATGGAATGAAATGTTCACGTTTCAAACTTCCGGACTATCCTTTATTAATGAATGCAAATACATGTGATCAATTGTATGAGCAACAAAGGGCAGAGGTTTTGATAAATTCTCTGAATGATGAACAGTTGGCAACCTTTAAGACTATAACTTCAGCCATCAAAGATCAAACTACACCCCAAATGCTTTTTCTTGGATGGTCCAGGTGGTAGTGGAAAAACATATCTGTATAAAGTTTTAACACATTATATTAGAGGTCGTGGTGGTACTGTTTTACCCACAGTGTCTACAGGAATTGCTGCAAATTTACTTCTTGGTGGAAGAACCTTTCATTCCCAATATAAATTACCAATTCCATTAAATGAAACTTCAATTTCTAGACTCGATATAAACAGTGAAGTTGCTAAAACTATTAAAAAGGTCCAACTTCTCATTATTGATGAATGCACCATGGCATCCAGTCATGCTATAAGCGCCATAGATTACTAAGAGAAATTATGAATTTGAATGTTGCATGTGGTGGGAAAGTTCTCCTTCTCGGAGGGGATTTTCGACAATGTCTCAGTTTTGTACCGCATGCTATGCGAGCGACCATAGTACAAACAAGTTTAAAGTACTGCAATGTTTGGGGATGTTTCAGAAAGTTGTCTCTTACAACAAATATGAGATCAGAGGATTTTGCTTATAGTGAATGGTTACTAAAACTTGGGGATGGCAAACTTGATAGCAGTTTTCATTTAAGAACGGATATTATTGAAATCCCCCATGAAATGATTTGTAGCGGATCTATTATTAAAGCCACATTTGGAAATAGTATATCTATAGATAATATTAAAAAAATATCTAAACATGCAATTCTTTGTCCAAAAAATGAGCATGTTCAAAACTTAAATGAAGAAATTTTGGATATACTTGATGGAGAGTTTCACACATATTTGAGTGATGATTTCATTGACTCAACAGATGATGCTGAAAAGGAAAATTTTCCCATCGAATTTCTCAATAGTATTACTCCTTCAGGAATACCATGTCATAAATTAAAATTGAAAGTGGGTGCAATCATTATGCTATTGAGAAATCTCAATAGTAAATGGGGTCTTTGTAATGGTACCAGATTTATTATCAAAAGATTACTACTTAACATTATCAAAGCTGAAGTGTTAACCGGATCTGCAGAGGGAGAGGTTGTTCTGATTCCAAGAATTGATTTGTCTCCATCTGACACTGGTCTCTCATTTAAATTAATTCGATGACAGTTTCCTGTGATGCCAGCATTTGCAGTGACTATTAATAAATCACACGGACAAACTCTAGACAGAGTAGGAATATTCCTACCTGAACCCGTTTTCGCACATGGTCAATTATATGTTGCTTTCTCTCGAGTTCGAAATGTGTGTGATGTTAAAATTAAAGTTGTAAATACTTTATCCCAAGGGAAATTAGTCAAGCACTCTGAAAGTGTTTTTACTCTTAATGTGGTATACAGGGAGATATTAGAATAAGTTTAATCACTTTATCAGTCATTATTTGCATCAGTGTTGTTTCTATATCATGAGTTTGTTATATCATTTTATTATTGTTTATTAATAAAATTATGTATTTTCATATACATTGTACTCATTTCTTTTTATCTCTCACACTTTTATTATAGAGAAAGGGCAACTAGCAATATTAAGGTATTTCCTCTAATTAATTCCCTTTCAATGTGCATGAATTTCATGCACCACTAGTATTATATAATAGAATATATGACAGTTGTTACATATAATGTAATTCTCATAGATATAAAATATATCTGTAAAAGAATCTTTTGTTTTTTACTTTTATAAATAAACTTTTTTTTATTGATAGTATTAGAGATATCTCCCCTTTTCCTCCTCTTTATCCCCATTCTCCCAGCCCTACCCGCCCCCATGTCTTTACTACCCTATTTCCCATGTCCATGGGCTATGCCTATAAGTATGTAAGTTCTTTGGTTTATCTCTTCTCATCCCCCCCCCACCCCCACATCGAGGTATGTCAGTTTGCTCCATGCCTCCATGCTTCGGGTCTTCTTTTGTTGGTCAATTCATTCTCATTAAATCCCACAAATAAGTGATATCATGTTATATTTGTCTTTCTCAGATTGGCTTATTTCACTTATCATAATATTTTCCAGGTCCATCCATGCTGTCCCAAAGGGTAAGAGATCCCTCTTTATTACAGCTGCATAGTATTCCATTGTGTAAATGTCCCACAGTTTTTTAAATCCATTTATCTTCTGATGGGCACTTGGGCTATTTCCAAATCTTAGCTATTGTAAATAATGCTTGTGAACATAGGGGTGCATATATTCTTTCTGATTGGAATTTTGGGGGTTTTAGGATATATTCCCCGAAGTGGAATTGCTGGGTCAATCTCTCTTAACCTTCTTTTATTTCTACATAAATTGCTAAATCTCAGATTAAATAGGAGTTAACATTTTGTCATTCTCCTCCAAAAAAATAAATAAATAAAAGAGGCTTCCTCATCTGAACCCTGTGTGAAATCTACCCTTGTAAGCTATCCTCTGAGGAAATCAAGTGGTCTCCCTAGGTCATTGGACCTCTTTTATATAATGAGAGGGTGAGATTAACCAAAAAAAAAAATTTTTCATTCCAACAGCACTTTTTGGGCTTATCTGTTTGTAGCAGTAGTTCGCCTCAATTTTGCTCTGTGCATTTTTTGAGACATTTGTTGAGACCATCCTATTTGGTGCTCCACTGTATTTCTCATTATACTACATACTTGGTATATCTTGTGCTTGAAATTTTCTACACATATGGTTTACCTAGTACAAATGACTTTCATAACTGGAATTTTTTAAAAAATCACAAACAGCTCAATTTCAATGAATGCATAAATTTTATTGTAACAGGTCATGTGCTACTCTCAGTACCTCCTCCTCAATTTTTCTCCTGTAGCATGTAATGTATATTATTTCAGTTAATTCTCTCCCTCCCTCCCTCCCTCTCTCTCTCTTTTTTGTTAATCTTCACCTGAGGATATTTTTTCCATTGATTTTTAGAGAGAGAAGGGAGGGGGAGAGAGAAACATCAGTGTGAGAGAGACATGTCTATTGGTTGCCTCCCGCACGCACCCTGACTGGGACTGTGGATTGAGCCTGCAACCGAGGTACGTGCCCTTAACTGGAATCAAGCCCTTGACTGTCCACTCCGTGGGCCAATGCTCTAACGACTGAACAAACTGGCTAGGACTTGTTTTTATTTCTAATATGGGAGATATGAGATAAACTCTGAATATAGGTTGTAATAATAAAACATTGTCAGCCTAACCCTTAGAAAATGCTTATAACTTAAAAGCACGAAGAAACAGGAAATCGGTTAGTCACTGTAGTAAAGCCAACATTTTTGACAGTTATTAATACATGGTTTTAAAATATATCTTTTAAAAGTATATGGATTTCAGTTTACTTTCATATTCTCTACATATACCCTGTATCTGTTGGTTTTCTTTGGTTGCAAGCAACACAGATTCAATCCTGGTTAATTTAAGCAAAATGGCAATACAGTCATCTCTTGGTGTCTGAGAGGCATTGGTTCTATTACCCCTCCCTTCAAATACTAAAATCTGAGGATGCTCAGGTCCCATATGTAAAATGGCATAGCATTTGCATATGACTTATATTTGCATATAACTTATATTTGCATATAGGCTACAGCACGGTGTGCCTACACATCACTTCACGTCATCATGTGGATTCAGTGTAGTGCTTAGTGTATAGCAAACACAGTTTTGTGTTTTGGAACTTTCTGGGGTTTTTAAAAAGATAATTTTGATTCATGGTTGGTTGACTACATGGATGCAATATCCATGGATATGGAGGGCCGACTGTATTGGGTAATTAACGGAATTAGAAGGAAATTTAAGTAAAGATAGGAACCAAGGATCTATGTAGCAGGAACTTAACAGCTCAGTGTTGAATTAGTTCCAAATATTTTTCTAATCCTCTCTGATTCAGGGAGTCCTGTGAAAGTTGGTTAGGGGAAGAGTAAGCAGACTTCCACAATGTAGAAGAGGTAAGTTTCACAAAAGAAATCTAGATTCTGTTTACCAGAAAAAGTGAGAATGAATGTGAAGGGGAGGAAAAGGTGTGACTGTGGAGAGGTTGTCCTTACAACACCACTTGCTGTTCTTCCATCTGTCCTTCATATCCTTTCAGGTCTTCCTGTCACATCCTCCTGTCCATTTTTGAGAGCTTCAAGAGCCCTGTCTCTTCGCCCAAGTACTTGTAGTTTTCCTGTATGTTCCCTAATCCTCTAAAAGACTTGTTGGCCAGTGCATACGTACATTTCTCATAATATCTCGTCACTCACCAGTCAAATTCTTTGTCTCTCCTGCCACACCTGCTGGAAGGTAAACATCCTTGGGCCATTGCTTCCAGTGCTTGCGTTGAAATTTTCCATGAGCTGTTTTTTCAAAAGTCCTGGAGTTCATCCCTCAAGCTATGCTTCTTTAACAGCTAATTAAACATGTTTATATGCTGAAAAATAAGAGTTTACAGATCAGTAAGTGCCTATCTTTGGTAATAGAAAATAATCAAATAGTAGGTATATCTTGGGAGCTATGCTTCCACTTAAGATGTAGAAAGCTGCAAGAGAATGTTACTCCCACCCTAACAACAAGAAAAAAATAATAACTTTTCTTATACCCATCAGAGAAGGCAACCAAAGGAACTGAAGTCAGAGTGATAAGCCCTTTTAAAGAAAGACAGGAGATATGAACCATCCCACCTTTGGCAGAGTATCGGGAGGCTGCCAGTAAAGCAAGTAAGGGAAAATTATTAGTAGTTTAAGCTTTTACCCGACCTGCCAATTATGTTAGCTTCCAGATTCCTGAATCAGAGACAGAGGACTTAATTACTCACTGTAATAGCATATCCCAGAGTGTCACTATTTGTATTGGTTCCCTGACTGCAGCCCACACTGGATTGCGTTATAGGGAAGGAACCCTGAGAGCTCAGGGAACCTAAATATTTGATAATGGGTATTATGCATGTGTGCCCTTTGCTCTGAGGGAGACATATTTATTATAGTAGGGAGTAATCAAAACTGTCTCTCTTCTAGAGAGAGATGGCATTTTCTCTTCTAGAGAGAGATGGTTGAAAAGATAGTCCAGAACACAGGCAGTCTGTCAGGGCCTCTATTCACAGATCATGCCAGGAACACGAGAGACCCAGGAAGAGCTGTCTCCCAACAGAAATCAGCTAAAATTTTAAATAATTCTTTAAAGGCCAAGTGTGGACTAAAAAATACGAGCGTAGAATGAATGGGAGTCCTGACATGATAGTAGTTCACGTTCACTCAGAAGTTCCTTTCCACCAGCAACTGCAGCATGTGAATGAGAGTGATTGGGGCAGGAGCCTGGCAGGAAGAGGTTCCTCGGTGACACAGACATGCAGGTAGTGGTAGATAGAATGATACTGGGTGGCAGATGTGAAACACTGTCTACTTCCTCAGATGTTTCCTGCTGTGTGAGTAAGAGCGTTAGCCTCTGTAGAAGAGAGTGCAAACCTTCCTGCCTCCAAGTTCCACTGCCTGTGGTGGAGGAATAAATGTAAAAACCTTTTGCCCCTGGGAGAGACAGAAAACCTTGGGCCCAGGATTCTGTACCAATACCAGAGATCTGTAATTACTGAGAGAAGTGCAAGAACATTTCTCCTGTTCAAACCTTTAAGAAGTGGCCATGTTTCGTTGCCATGGGGGAGGAGGTAGAAATTCTGAGGCCTCACCCTAGCCCTCAGGTGCACCGCCCTACCTACGCCTGAGAATACACAAGGAAAACTAAGAATTTCTGCCTCCACCCATCTCATCAGCTCAGTATCAGATAACAAACAAGAGCCATTTACCGCTTTGGGAAGGCACAAAACTGTAAATGACTCAGGTAAGCAGGATTTGCTAAAAGCTGAGGGAGGAGCAGGAAAACAAACCCTCTCGCACCCAGGTCCTAGTCTAAATACAGGGTAATAGCAGCCATCCCTGGAGGAACATGCAGACTGTGGTGCACCAAAGGTAAAAGTAACAACAAAATCTAAGCCTGTTTTTACTAGATTTACTCAGTCCTCCACATGGCCAGGGGTAAATATTATTTATCTGTCTCTACTATTCTCCATAAACTGCAGCATTCAATCTAAAATCTTGACTTTAAAAAAAAAAAAATAACAGAAAGCAGTCCATTGCCAAGAGATGAAACAAATGATAGAATAAAACTCAGAAATGTCCCAGATATTGAACTATGGGACAAAAACTTTAAAATAACTATGATTAAAGTGTTAAAGGAATTAGTGGAAAAGGTGGGCAGCCTACTGAAAGGGCGAGGACTACGCCCTCCACCTTGCCCCAGGGTAAGGGCTACGCCCTCCACCTTGCCCCAGGGTAAGGGCTATGCCCTTCATCTTAACTTGGCCATGTGCTCAGCAAGCTTCTTCCCGGAAGATAGTCAAGGGAAGTGCACGCCATCACTATGACCACATCCTGCGTACTCACGCCTGGCCAATCGGCAGGGCCCACAGTCCTTTCTCCTCCCCTTACCCTAAACCCCTATAAAACCTCTCTCCACACAGAGTTTTCTCTCTCTCGGCCATTGGAGCTTACCGTTGCATTGGTGAGTGTGGCAGGGGAGCCAAACCTAGGTTTGAAATGAATGACTCTTTGCTTTTGCATCGGACTCGCTGGCTCCCTGTGGGTTCTTGGGAATCATGAAATCTGGGCACAACATTTGGGGGCTTGTCCGGGATTCCCAAGACCATCGAGGGACCCCCGATCCGAAGAGTCTGACTGACCGCGGTATGTGTGTGTCGTTGTATGTTCTGTTCAGTGTGAGCTCGTTTCTGGAATCTGTAATTGCCTGAGGGGTCTAGGCAGACGCGCCGTGAACGACCACAGGCGGGGGAGAGTTGGAAGACGTTCCGCTCCCCAGGAGGGATGGATATGCCCCTCGCGGATTTGAGACGAGGCAGGTCGCTCCTGCCGGTTTGGCGTAAGGCCAACGTCTAGTTGCTTCCATGGAGTTGGAAGCCTGTATTTTCGGGCCCTGTTTAGTGTTCTGTGTTTGTACTGGACGGATGGTATGGGATGGACTCAGACTGCTCCGTTGGGTATTGTGATTGATCATTTCAAGGAGATTGGGGGAGGCTTTAGAGCTCCCTCAGGAGTTGGGAAGTTGTTAGGAATTGAATGGATTGTTTAAAGTCTGAATGAATGTCTGGTGAAAGTGTGGGAGTGTGGAGGGAGGGGAATTGCCCTCCCCCCTCCTTTGTGTGGTGGTCGGGCGGCCGCCTGAGTGAGGGTCTGTGGAAACAGGTCACCCCCTCCCCAAGTAAATGCGTCTGGGACTTCTGTGCACGTGTTAGGAGAAAAGCTGGCTTAAAACTAATGTGCGCACCGTCCGTTTTTGGATAGGGTTTTGGGCTAGCGTATTTAATTTGCTACCTAAGATTTTAAAAAGTTCTGCAATATAATGTTGGCCATCTATCTTTTAGGGGTTTTGGTTTGCTCTTCCCTTGTTTATTGTGAGAATGAGGAAATCATCTTTTCTGTCAGAGAACAGTTTAGAGCGCCACAATGTTGAGCTGCCTGACTTGGCAGCCGCCATGTTGGCCGCATGGCATGCCGTGCTCCTGGGGGCCGCCATCTTGGAACAGCAGGCCCCTCCCTCTGACTTAGTCAATCACAAAAGGAATGTCTGCTCACTGAGGCAGGATGGGATTTCAGGGGTGGAGTTTTAAGGCGGAGTTTTACTAAGGAAATGCAGATGGGGCAGAAAGTGTGCCTGCCTCCCAGATTTATTTAATACTAAATTAGCAATCATGGTCTTAATATAATTTTAGTGGTATGATAGACCAATGTTTTGAGCAGTTGGCTTTATAAGGGCCGACAATAGAGCTTGTATTTCTTAAAGGGCTTGTAGATAGAGAATTGAAAAGCTTTTACAAATTCATAAATGCATCCAGGATTTCTGTGCACATGTAAAGGAAAAGGCCAGTTTAAAAACGAGTGCGCATAGTTTTGAGCTGAACTTGACCTTTTGCTGTGTACAGAATAAAAACCCGAGACTGTTTTGGCCTTAATAGTTATGGGTTTGCTTCTTGAATTCCCCAGCAGGAAAATTGTGACCATTTTGAAATTTAGCAGCTATGCCAGGATAGCAGTAACCCAATTTCTAAAGTAAAGTACAATTATTTCAGGTAGAAACTGTGGTTTAAAAGTTCTAGCTACCTGGAAAGCATGGCCTTGGTATGATGGGAGGAAAAAGAAATGTTAAATGGATGGTAGACCAGTGAGCTGGGACTGGTCACTGATGGTGGATTGTGAAAAGGGCTGGACGTGGCCTAACTTCTCCTTCCTTGGTACCCCTGAAACGTCTGAGGGTACTTCTGGCCTTGGTTTTCCAATGTGTTAAATCTGTCGATTTTGTTGTTTCGCCGAAATCCTCTTGAAGGACATTGAATGGTTCTTTCCTTCCTCTTTAACTTTTGGGGGATTGTGTGAATGGATTACTGATGTAGATTATCAAGAATCTCTAAGGTACTTGTCCTGTATCTGGAGGAATGGCTTCTAGATGGTATTCACCGTCTCTGGGACTTCCGGAGGGAAGTCAAAGCTCGGACTGGCTAAGGGTTCGAATCTGGCCTATCTTTTAAAAAGGTAGAAAAGAAGCATTCCTAAGCAGTTTTCTACTGCCTCTGTTTAGGGACTTGTTCTGTATCTCGACACAAGTGAAACTGATTTGTTGGTATTTTGTGGTATAAATGTGGCATGTACCTCGAAGTTCTTAATGGGGAATGTATCTAGTTATCGTGCCTATTTAGTCTTGATTTCCTTGTTCAATATGAGTACCGTTTCTATCTGGATGAGACATAGGTCAAGAATCCTGTCCTGGGATGTGGGAAAGGGAGGCCCCCACATCTGTTCCTGTCAGGCCCCCATCAGGGGACTTGGGTGGTGTTCCTGTTATCTGCTCAAGATCCCAAGACTGTAAAGGTACTTGTTCACTGAAAGGGTGTAAGTGTAAGTATTTATTTGATGTTTGTATGTCTACTTGGGTATAATTATTTGTTCATGTAAGTGTGGAAGTCTGTGGGAAAAAAAAGGCACACGCTTGCCCCAAGAGCGCTTGCTCTCTGTCAGAGGTGGAATCTGCCCGCCTAACTAGTAAACATCTCTGTCTGTTTGTTTGCTGGGAACTTTGATTTGCTCTGGGTTGGGATTTTGGAATTCTGGGGTAGATTTAAAAGGTATTTGTGGCTTTTCTAGTCTGATGGGGACATTTAAGGGTGGGGCTCACAGTTCCTCAGGGCAGAGATTCCATGTGCCCTTCCCCCTGCCTGTGCTGAATTAAATAATACAGGCCAGTGTTATTTGGCTTGCTGGTTAAAGGAAGACAATGGGCCTTAGAATCTGTAAAGGTGAGCAGGAATGAAGCTGGTCAAATGTACTGCAAGGGTTTGGTACCTGTTGCTGCTAGCAAAGGAGGGGCTGATACCCACTTCTAACGCACTCCCTTGAATGAGGCCTGGTTGCTGCTCTGCCACAAAGGGAACTGATAGAAAGGCCAAAAAAAGCAGATGGCTGTAGCTGATAAACAGTGTTACCTAGAAGCCATCAGGACTTTGAAGTTCTCCAAGAGAGGAGGAATCTGACTCGGAGACTGGCGAGGACTGGGTGGCTTTTCTTTAACAATCTCTTTCCTTGAGAGGGCTCCAAAGGGTGCACGAGGACATTTGGCCGCGCCTCCGCACCATCTACGAGACCAGCCCAACCCCAACTCCTCATTAGCACAGACCAGGAGATTGGGTCCACGTCAGAAGGCACCACCAGGAGATCCTAGAGCCACGTTGGAAGGGTCCCTACACTGTGGTGCTGACGACCCCCACCGCTCTCAAGGTAGACGGCATCGCGACCTGGGTCCATCCGGAAAGACTTCATCACCAAATGGAGCATCGATCGAGATCAACGCAACCCGCTCAAGCTCAAGCTACGGCGTGCTCGACCTGCCTGATGCCGGTAACATGACTTGGGATCACTCCTGTCACCAGGAGCCCCCACAATACTGTGTAATAATGCCTGCATCTTCATGGACATGGATCCAAAGAGACAAGGACAATTTATGGGATCACATGTTTAGTAGCAGAAGATTTGGCTGCCTGAAGCAGCCATGATGCCAATATTATGTTTCATTGTATTGATATGTTATATTAACCTTTGATTCTTTTGCAGGTTTGAATGTATGTTGGCTGTCCTGGAAGGGAGCTGTGTGGGGTGACCCCCAAAAGTAAAGGGTGCCTAGCTGCCAAGAGGGCAGGTGCCCAGCTGGGCAAGGAAGGGTGCCCATCAGGTTTTGGTCTCTGTTGAGAGACAGCTAACAGTTGGCAGCCTGTAATACTACTGTCTTGCAGGCCTGAGTCACCATGCCCATGTCGGGTAGTAAAGCTGGAAAAAGCCTGTTTAGAATAGAAGGTCTGAGGCATCGTTATGCATAGAAAGAAGGTTTTATGCCAACAGTTACTGTTTTGTTTTAAACCCATGAAAAGGAATTAGCAAGGAAAGTCAGAAAATCTTAGAGTAGATCAGTATGTTTTTCTCCTTATGTAATTCCTCCGAAATCTGGCAATGCTAAATAAGTACGTTTCTTTGCATAGATCCAATGAGACTGATTCCTAATAGTGGTCTTATTAACGGAAAACTTTGACTGGAGTATCATGTTTTGAAGAGCCCTATCTGAGCTATAAAGACTTGAAGCCACTAAGAATGCCACGAAGAAAGCCTGGTATCCTGCTTGGGAGCCCTGAAGATGGCTGGCGCTGGAGCATCAGGCCCATGCCCTACCATCACTGACGGTTGGTAAGAGTAGAAGGGGAGCAGTAAAGATGCCTCTGCATCCCTGCGGAACCCCCACACACTCTGGGCCGCAACAAGTAGGAGGGCTACTGAGATGGGCCTTAAAGCCTGGAGCGTGGGCTCAGGTGGAGTTGCTACAGGTGAGGGATTCACCTAACTCAGCAGATACTGCAGGCAGGCCTGATGGCAGCTGGATGGCTTGGCTTCCTGGCCCTACGGGGCACATTAAGGTTCAACCATGAAATTCCAGCAAAGGTAGTCAGTTACCATTCTTGTTGTGTTATGCAAACATCAGGAACTTGATTTGGCTTTTGATAGCCATGGAGGAATTTTAAGAAGAAAAATCCTGTTTCAATAGAAGTTGTTCTTTCCCTTCCACCGGGCCATTTGTTAAGCTTATAGGGATAGTTCAGTTGATAGTTCTGTGTGCCCAGTATGGGCCTCTAGCAACAGTGGAATAGAAATGCAGTCCGTCTCATGATTGAGCTGGAAGTTCCAAGACAAGGGGGGAATGAAAGGGCGAGGACTACGCCCTCCACCTTGCCCCAGGGTAAGGGCTACGCCCTCCACCTTGCCCCAGGGTAAGGGCTATGCCCTTCATCTTAACTTGGCCATGTGCTCAGCAAGCTTCTTCCCGGAAGATAGTCAAGGGAAGTGCACGCCATCACTATGACCACATCCTGCGTACTCGCGCCTGGCCAATCGGCAGGGCCCACAGTCCTTTCTCCTCCCCTTACCCCAAACCCCTATAAAACCTCTCTCCACACAGAGTTTTCTCTCTCTCGGCCATTGGAGCTTACCGTTGCATCGGTGAGTGTGGCAGGGGAGCCAAACCTAGGTTTGAAATGAATGACTCTTTGCTTTTGCATCGGACTCGCTGGCTCCCTGTGGGTTCTTGGGAATCATGAAATCTGGGCACAACACCTACATAAACAGTTGGACAACTTCAGCTGTAATGGAAATGCTAGAAATAAAAGTAACATGATGCCAACAGCAATGAAGAATACCTTTTTGTGGACTCACTAATAGACTTGGCGCAGCTGAGAAAAGAATCTGCACTTGAAGATAAGTCAATGAAAAGTATCCAAAGTGAAATACAAAGAGAAAAAAATGAATAAATACAATAAGACAGATGATTCAAAGCTGTGGGATAAAATCAAATTATCATACATGTAACTGGAATTTCAGGAGAAGAGCGAAAAAACAAAGCAGAAGTACTTGGAGAATAAAGGCTAAGGAGTTTTAAAAAAATGAATTAAAAATAACAGTTCGAAGAAGCTCAGAGAAGCCTAAGTAGGGTAATTTAAAAATAAAAGTACCTGGACACATCATAGTCAAATTACTAAAGACCACAGATAAAGAGACTTTTGTGAGGATAACCAGAGCAAAGAAACAGATTCTCATTCTCTTCTCTTGATTTCTCACTCTCCATTTTTCAACCCTTTGGAAAATAATTAAGCCATTCTTAGCTCAGGGATCACACAAAGAGACGGGTCATTGGCTGGATTTGGCTTGCTGGACATAATTTTTCAACCCCTCATCTAAAGCAGAAACTGGACTAACACATTATGAAATTCATTCAAATTTAAAATGACAATAACAAATAATAAGGGAGGAAATGGAAGTGTACTGTAGTAAGGGTCTCAATTTATGTGAAGTGGTATAACACTATTTAGAAATAGGTAAATTGTGATAAATCAAAAATATATGTAAGCCCTTAGTCATCACTAAAAATAGAGATTTGGCTAATTAGCCAATAGTGGAGATAAAATGGAATCTTAAGAAAACACCCAATACAAAAGAAGGCAAGACCATGACAAAAAAAAAAAAAATGGCTCAAATAGAAAATACCTAACAAAATAGTAGACTTAAACCCACCCGTAGCACTACATATATTAATGTAAATGATCTACACACCCCAATTAAAAGGCAGAGATTGTAGATTAGATGTTAAAAGTAGGATTATATACTTTAAAAATCCCCAAAATTTAAAAGGATGAGAAGATAGATAATTTGCAAATACTAATTAAAAGATAGCTGGAGTGGTAGTTGTATGAACATCAGACAAAATAGTCTGCAGAACAAGGACTATTAGGAGATATAAAGAGGGCTATTACATAATGATAAAGAGGTCAATCCACCTCTTTTACAAGGAGATCTTTAGAAGCTGATCTGCAAGGAGAATTAGATAAATCTATTAAGTAGCTGGATACATCAGCACCCTTAGTAATTGATATAACAAGTAAACAAAATCTATAACGATATAAAAGACCTGAACAATGTTGAACTTTACCTTGTTGACATTTGTAGAACATTCCACTCAACCACAGAAGAAAATACATTGGGTTTTTTGTTTGTTTGTTTGTTTGTTTTTGAGTATACATAGAAGATTCACCAAGGTAGATTGTATTCTGGACCATAAATAAATCTAAACTAGTTGAAGAGATTGAAATCATACATTTGCTCTATGGTTACAATGGAAATAAAATAGAAGTCACTAATAGATACCTGGAAATGTTCTAAATTTTTGGAAATTAATCAACACACTTCTAAATAACCTTGGGTTAAAGAAGAAGTCATAAGAGAATCAGACAAATTTTGAGATTAAATGCAAATAGACACCCAACATAACAAGATGTGTGACAGCTAAAACAGGGCTTAGATGGAAATTAAAAGGATGATAAGGTAATATGGACAACTTAATGTAATAAATTTGATAAATTAGAGATGGGCCATTGCCTGTTTTGTAAATAAAATTTTTTTTTGGAACAAGGCCTCACCCATTTGTTTACATATTGTATATGGCTCAGTAGTTGCAGCAGAGACCATATAGCCCACAAGCCTAGATGTTTACTATCTAGCAATTTAAGAAAAAGTTTGCCAACCCCTGATTTAGGTGAGTTAATCAAATTCCTTAAGAGAGCTAAATACCAGATCTCATGAACAAGTAGACAACATAACATTAATTACTGTATATTTATTGAAGAACTTGAATTTGTAGTTAAAAACTTCTTCAGAAAGAAAGCTCCAGGCTTAGATGGTTTTACTGGCAAATTCTACCAAGTGTTTAAGGAAAAATAATATGAATTCTATACAAGGTCTTCCAAAAACAATAGAAGAGGAAGATGTACTTGCCTGTATTACCCTGAGACCAAATCCAGACAAAGTTGTTACGAAAGAAAAAACAACCAGTATCTATCATTCATTATAGCATGGATAGACATGGAGAGCATTATGCTAAGCAAAATAAGCCAGTTGGAGAAAGATAAATATCACATGATCTCACTCATTTGTGGAATATAATGAACAACACAAACTGATGGTCAAAAATAGATCCAGAGACAGAAAAGCATTGAACCGGCTGTCAAACTTCAGAGGGAAGGCAGGGGAGGTAAGAGATCAACCAAAGGATTTGTATGCATGCATATAAGCATAACCAATGGACACAGTAGCGGGGTGAGGAAATGTGCAGGGGATGGGGGTGGTTGGGGAGAGGTCAATGGGGGGAAAAAGACATATGTAATATAAGTAATACTTTAAACAATAAAGAATTAAAAAAAGGAAATTTGGACACAGGCATGCATGCACGGAGGAAAGACCATGTGAAGACTAAGGCTAAGGGAGAGAAGACAGCCATCTACGGATAAGGAGAGAGGCCTCAGAATGCCGTCAACCCTGTCAACACCTTGATCTCAGACTTCCAGTCCCCAGAACTATGAAACAATAAAGTTCTGTTGTTTAAAAAACAAACAAAAAACAACAACCAGTATTCTTCATAGGCATGCACACAAAATCTTCAACAAAAATTACCAAGTACAACCTAATAATAGATGGAAAAGAGTACATCATAGCTAAGTGGAGTTTATATCAAGGATGCAAGGTTGGCTCAATACTGTCAGGCTTACTTCTTTAATATTTTAGAAAATGTCTGCTAAATACTCAAGTCTAAATAACCATAGTTTATTCTTTCCAGTAAAATGGTGTTCTATGAAAAACAAACGAAAACTTGGCTAGTTTAGCTCTCAGTGCAATCACACAATTGCTTTTTCTTAAGATAACATCATACTTTGAAATGCTGCATTGGTTCTTTGTTTACACTTTCCATTTCATCACTTAACATTAAAAAGACATAATTTCACTGCTTCATCAAAGATATTTTTAACTGCCACTGAATTCTTCCCCACTCCCGCCACCAACACTGAAAGTGTCATAATGACTATTAAACCTGCTGAATTAGGGGAAAGAAAAAAGTCTGATGAAATAAAAATCACAAGACAGAGAAATGCCCCTTTTCTACAGTAAAATCTATAAAGTCAAAAATATATCACTGCCATTTTAGAAATATGGGAAAGTCATTTATCCTGGCAATTGTGGCTTTACAAACACAGACAAGTTATTTGAGTTTTCCCAAAACATAAATTCATACCCTATATAATACCCTCTCCTCAAGTAGGTGGGACCTGTGACTTGCTTTCAACCAATAGAATATGGCAAAGGCAATGAGTGTCACTCTCACAACTACATTAAAATATGTGTATATAATACATACATACAGCCATCTTGCTAGCATGCACTAGAGATCCTCTTCACTTCTTAATGGAGCGAGTAGGATTCCTCTAAGTACTGCAGGTAAACTCTGGTCAGCAGCCTGCAAAAATCCTGGGGGCCTCAGTCAGAGAGCTCAAGTAGATAAATTCTGCCAACAATCTGAATGAGTTTGGAAGTGGATTCTTCCTTACTAAGCCTCCAGATGAAAATGCAGCTTGTGAAACTCTGAGCAGAGGACACCATCAATTCATGCCTGGACTCCTGACTCATAGAAATTGTGAGATAGAAAAATATGTACTACAGCTGGCGTGGCTCAGTTGTTGAGTGTCGACCTATGAACCAGGAGGTCACAGTTCAATTCCCAGTGGGGACTCATGCCCAGGTTGTGGGCTTGATCCCCAGTGTGGGCCATGCAGGAGGCAGCTGATCAATGTTTCTCATTATTGATGTTTCTATCTCTCTCCCCCTCTCCCTTTCTCTCTGAAATCAGTAACAAAAATGTATTTTAAAAATCTGTAGAACTGACTTTGGCAGTGTGAATAAAACATAGCCTCTTTTTTTCATGGCACATTCTAGTGCATGTGAGATAGAAAATAAACAAGTAATACAAAGATGGGTGATGACCACTATGAAGAAAACTATGTCAAAGGCAAATGGGGAGTAGTATGGGAGACATTTTAAAAAATAGGAAATAGGTAAGGAAGGCACACTGTTAAGATATTTGAGCAAAAAAAGAAGAAGAAGAAGAAGCAAGGAAGCAAGACTTACAGTTCTTTGTGAGGAAAAAAATGTTTTAGACCAGTGGTTCTCAACCTGTAGGTCGCGACCCCTTTGGGGGTCAAATGACCCTTTCACAGGGGTTGCCTAAGACCATTGGAAAACACAAATATAATTACATATTGTTTTTGTGATTAATCACTATGCTTTAATTATGTTCAATTTGAAACAATGAAAATACATCCTGCATATCAGATATTTACATTACGATTCATAACAGTAGCAAAATTACAGTTATGAAGTAGCAACAAAAATAATTTTATGGTTGGGGGTCACCACAACATGAGGAACTGTATTAAAGGGTCGCAGCATTAGGAAGGTTGAGAACCACTGTTCAAGACAAAGGGACTAGCAAATGCAAAGGCGCTGAGGTGGGGAAAAGCCTAATGGTTTTTTTTGTTTGTTTTGTTTTGTTTTTAAATTTTGTTTTGTTGCTTAAAGTATTACAAAGAGTATTATGTATGTCTCCTCCCCCCACCCCTTGACATTCCCCCAGCCTCCCCTACCCCCCAGGGTCTTATGTCCATTGGTTATGCTTATATGCATGCATATAAGTCCTTCGGTTGATCTCTTACCCCTCCCCTCCCACCCCCCAACCCTCTCCAGCCTTCCCACTGTAGTTTGACAGTCTGTTAGATGCTGCTCTGCCTCTGTAAAAGCCTGATGTTTTTAAGGAACACTAAGGAACTCATTGGCTGGAATGTGAGGAAAGAATAGTAGAAAATGAGGTTGGAGATATAGCCAAAGGTCTTTTCACTCAAGGCTTTATTAGTCATGGCAAGGACCTCACATTCTAAGTGTGATTGGAAACCATTAGACCATTTTAAGTGTCCAGGAGAGTGATGTAACCTGATTTTTCAGTCCAAGTGATCCTTCTATTGCTGAGCAGAAAATAGGCTGAGCTGAATAAGGACAGAAGGAGGAGGATAGTTAGAAGGTGATTGCAATAATTCAAATGAGAGCTGACAGTATGGCTTGGTCTCGGATGATGAAGGTAGGAGAATTCTGGATATATTTGGAAAGTATAGCTGACAGATTTGCTGATGGATTAAATGGGAGGTGTGAGAGAAAACAACAAGGCAAGGGTGACACCCAAGAATTTTGGGCTGAGCCACTGGAAGGATGGAATTACCATCAATTGAGATACGATATTCCAGGCTGGGAGGTGGAATAGGGAATCAGGAATTTAATTTTTATCTGTTAGGTTTAAGATGCTTGTTAGACAT
This sequence comes from Myotis myotis, assembly GCF_014108235.1. Taxonomy (NCBI): domain Eukaryota; kingdom Metazoa; phylum Chordata; class Mammalia; order Chiroptera; family Vespertilionidae; genus Myotis; species Myotis myotis. The sequence goes on along the minus strand of NW_023416313.1, from coordinate 186,285,467 downwards.
TCAGGTGGCAATGTCAAATAGTCCAAAGGATATACAAATCAAGAGTTGAGAGGAGAGGTTTGATCTGGAGGTGTAACTCAGGAGTTGCCAGGGTGTAGCCACAAGACTGAGTGAGAACACAAAAGTGAACGCAGGAGAGAAAAGCATTTCAATTACTGAACCTAGGAGATGCCAACATATAGGGGTCAGAGAGATGAGGTACTGGGAGACTGGTTTGAATCAGAGAGAGCAATTTGGATGTGAATGGTATTTAAATCCGTGGGATTGGATGAGATCACCTAGAGAAGGAATGTAGGATGAAAAGAGATGGAATCCTGGGGAACCAAAGCATTTTAAACAGCTGTCGGAGAGGTGGAGGAAAACCAAGAGAATATGCTATCACTTTAGTGCCTTTAGGCCAGAGATGGGAGTGTCTCTCTAAGAGTGGATATTTACTTGTCTCAGATAAGGTGGAGAGAGCAAGATGTCAAAAAGGTGACTTGGCAGCAAGGGTCATTGGTGTCCTCAAAACAAATTTCAGTGTAGAGGTTGTGGAGAGAAGCCAGATTGAAGAGGGTTTCTATATGAATTGGAAAGAGTGGAAGAAGAGCTACTGAGAAATTTTGCTACAAAGGTAAGCAGAGAAATGGGGCAATAGCAAAAGGGGCATGTGAAGCCAGAGTAATTTTTTTAGGATAGGAGTTACTTCAACATAGAATGAGGGGGTGATGGAAGGAGGGAAGTTCTTCATAAGGGGGTTCTGACTGGGATCCATCATTTAGGTGGAGGCATTGCTCTTCCATAGGAGGAGAGCCACGTTCTTAGTAGTAAACAGGGAAGGAGAAGGTATAGACACAGGTAGATTTGCATAGTGATAGGAAAATAGAATTTCTGCCTAATTTATTGTGTTGTCAGTGGAGTATACAAGATTATAAGCTAAAATTGAGACAGGACAATGAAGTAGGAGGTTTGAGGAGAAAAGAGAAAGCAGAGTCAGTTTGAGTGTAGGAAACTAGATAAAGTTGGTTTGATGGGCATTTGAGGTGGAATCATGAACTTAACATGCATTTACTTTGCTGTGGATGTGATTTTTCTCTAGCTGTGTTCGGCTATTGGGATCCTTATTGGAAGAGAGGAGGCAGATACTTGATTCTTTCATCTTTGCCAAGCAAGCATGAAAAGGTACAAGTGGGAGAATAGGAGTCAAGGGTAACTTAGAGCTTATGTTAGTGAGAGATTAAATGATGGGCCATGGGATAGAAGCCAGACAAATTCTAAATGATATAGGAAGGGTCTAAACAGAGAGAGTGGCAACATCAGTGGATTGAAGACCATAATATGGTTGATGAACTGGTGGTCTTTCTATAAGTTGTGCATGTGATTTTTAGCTATAAAATGTTAACGTTTCCAAAGACTTGATTCAATTCTTCTATAATTGATAGAATCCCCTTGAAGGAGGCCAATAGGAAAGAACTGTTTTTGCCAGAATTTTATTGTCCGTGGAGTGTTTGATGTTTTTGGCTTTGAGGCCACATCAGTCTTGAAGGTTACAACCAAGATTGGTTAGAACATAGTAATAGCAATTTCTGAGTCAGAATTCCAGTTCTCTGCACGTTCCTACCTTTCTGTTCCCTCGTCCTGCAGTGACAAGTTCTAAAGCACCCAGAACATCTTCCTGTTCTCCCATTAGCGAAGTTTATCTCAGATACTATAATGTTGGCTCTCATGCCATTTCCTCTTTTGTGGTTGTATCTGCCCATCTGATCTACTCACTGTTCTGAAATAAAGGTGAGAGCAAGGAGAGGTCTTCTCATTTGTGTTAAAAATATGTTTATTAAACTTGTACATGAAGTCTTCTGACTCTGTCTTACTATATCATTTTTGTTTTTGCAAATCTTTTACTAAACTTGTCCTTTCAGAATAACTCAGCTTTTTCTCCCCCAGAACTTTATTCTCTATTCCTTGGGGTATAAACAATAGGCAGCCAGGTTGAAGGCAATACAATTAATTGATACCACATTGAGTTCTGCTCAAAATCATTCCTTCCCACCACATTCAGGAATTGCTACATGAGGAAATAATTACTGAAAATTTTCTGGGATTATGAAAGATACCAGTTCACAAATTCAGGAAGTTTATAAATTCCTAAGCAGATTAAATAAAAAGAAATCCATACTAGACACACAGTGAAACAACAAAACATCAAAGACCATCTTAAAAGGTGCAGGAGAAAAAGATGACCAAATACAATAATGATATGTAAGTAGGGGAAGAAGTTAATAGAGTTAGTATAGTTTATGATCCCTGGGAAAAAATAAAGTTATTGATTTTAGGTTATAAAAGGCAATAAGTATGCATTTTTGTAATTTTGAGGGTATCTACTAAAAGAATCAAAAACTTTAACACTATGAGTGGTGGAGGGGGGCGGGGGGGGGGGGAATTGTAGCATAAAAAATAACCAAAAGAAGGCAAGAAAGGAAAATAAAGGAAACATAAAATAGGAGGGATAAATAAGACAGATTTAAACTGAAATGCCAGTAAGTAAGTGCAAATGGACCAAATGTTCAAATTAAATGATTGTTAGGCAGGATTAAAAAAAGCCAATCATATACACTTTACAAGAGATACATGTTAAATATACAGAAAGGTTAAAGTAAAAGGATAAAAAAAGTTATATCATTCAATTTCTAAGTAAGAGAAAACTGGTCAGATAGACATTAAGGCAAAGAGCATAATTAAAGATCACTTCATAATGACAAATGTTTAATTCATCAGTAATTTATAAGTTGTAAATGTATAATTACCTAATAGTTTCAAATTATATGCAGCATAAAGTAATAGAAGTTCATAAGTTTTCCACCATATTCAATTTTTAAGTATCTAAGTAATTAATAGAGCCAATAGGAAAAAAATAAGGGAAGATAATTGAAGATTTAAACAATGTGATTTGTAAATGACTAACTCCCTTCACCAAACTGCAAAATACACGTTCTTTTCCAGCACACATGGGACATGTATAAGAAGTGACATGTGCTGAGCCATAAAGCAGGTCTCAATAATTTAACGACTAAAACCATACAGTGCATGTCCTCTGACCACAGTGCAATTAATCTAGAAATCACCAAATGATAACTAGACATGTAGCATTAAGGAGCTGATATACAAGCCTGTGTTTGAGATAAAAATTCATGAGCCATCCAGCTCACTAGTAGCAAAACTTGGAATTAAACCTGTCACCTTCACATCCACTTAGAGCAGTGGTTCTCAACTTTCCTAATGCCACGACCCTTTAATACAGTTCCTCATGTTGTGGTGACCCCCAATTTCATTGTTACAAATTGAACATAATTAAAGCATAGTGATTAATCACAAAAACAATATGTAATTATATACGTGTTTTCTGATGGTCTTAGGCGAACCCTGTGAAAGGGTCGTTTGACCCACAAAGGGGTCATGACCCACAGGTTGAGAACCGCTGATTTAGAGGGATGATACCAAAGAAAGTCTTTCCTGTCCCTAACATTTCATTTTGCACATGTACAAACAATACTAAAATGACCTATTACTGGGTTTTTAAGTAAGAGAATTCAAACATCTTTCCCACTTAGAGCTGATTCATATTCTAACACTTTATGGTTTGCAGGTTGTAATTTCATAGTCTCTTAAAATAATCCTTATTTTTTTCTATTAATAAGATATATTAATGGAAGCTTTTCCAAGATTCCATTTGGATAACCCAGAGTCCATCCTTATATAGACCTCAAGAGCTATTAAAAAACAGATGCAGAATCTGGAGTCTTGTGAAATAGTCCAGACAGCCCTCCTGACTTAGAGTAGGCAAAACTTCACGTCAGCTGCTTAATCAAATAAAACACTGACTTCCTCCGACATCAGATGCAGCCTGGAGTTTCTGTTTCCCATGAGGATATTTTATATAGTTAGGAAGCCTATTTTTGAAGAATTAATTTTCCTCACATTTAAACCTATTTCCTTGTTTGAGATACAACATAACCAGATAGCCAGTCCTTTGTGCCATGAATGTCCTGAAAGTCTGGTTTATTGTAAGTAGAGTGACTAATGCATTTAAATCTCTTCCCAAAGATACTGGGACTGGACTGTGAGGATACACCAGCCAGCTGTAAATGGTCTTGACCAATGTGAACAGTAAGTAAATCCCAAATGAGACAGTAAGGTAGGATTATTCTTGTTTCTAAAGATACACTTGGGGAGGGGAGGAAGCTATTGGAAGATAGTTTTCCTAAAAATAGTCTAATGAAAGTGTCAAAGAAACTCTCGTGTTTGCTAAAGGGAATTAAGAATAGTTATATATCCAGAAACATCCGGGAGAGGCAGTATTGTACAGTGGTTAGAGGGCTTTGGATTTTGTTCCAATTAATATGGGAATTTACGCACAGGTGACCCAAGCGCCTCATTTGGATATACCAATACAGACGTCAAAGGGTACTTACTATTAATTAATATGGCCGAACTTAACCAAAAACTAAGAAGAGAGAAGACACAGGGAACAAACAATGCAAGAAATCACACAGGTTTAATTATCAGAGAGCTGATGGGTTTCAGTCCTTGGCAGGCCACCCGGAGACACTCGCTGACAGAGACACACGGAGGTCGTCCAATACGCCGCAGCAAGGAGCTCGGTCTCTTGACTCGAAGAGAGGCCTCTTAACAGTCTGGGCTCAAAGGCAGAGCAGGAATGGCAGTTTGGCAGTTTCCAGGGGGGAGGAGAACGGCTTGTCTGTGGAAGAGCAGACAGGCGTCTGAACCGCAGCAGATTTGCTCTCCTTAAATCCTTGAAGCTGGGCGTCTTCAGTGTCTCCTATCGGGTGCCATACACGGGTGCCGCCCTGTTATCTAGGGATACACTCAGGCGGGAAAGTTGTGTACATGTCCAAAGCTTATCAATCACACACACACATCTTATTTTGGAGTTGTTTACAAGTTTTGGTCTAAGAATAAAATGGGGTCTACTTATGCTAACTTGTGCTAATACAAAAATGGAGTCTACTTATGCTAACTAAACTTATTACTATAACAGGCTTCTTCAGTGTCTCATATCAGTGTGCTCCGGTGGCCTTCTGGGCTCATCAGGATGCACACGCAGGGGGTTACAAGGTACTTATCAGAGTTAACATGCAGGGAGTTGTTGATCAGGAGTTACAAGTTATTTGTCAGGAGTTAACATGCAGGGCGTTACAAGTTACTTATCAGGGTCTCACACACACACACACACAAATTAAGTTCCTCTTCTAAGTAAAGTTTAAAATTCACTCTAATAAAGAAATGAAATTTGATTATGCTATCTTATACTAACTAAACTTATTACTATAACAGATTTGGACTGATAAATGTTTGAGTCCTTATTCTTCAATTATTAGCTGTGTGATATTGTAAAGTTACTTAACAATCTTTATGTTTTAGTTTTTTCTTTGTTGAAAATACTGCTCACCACACAGTGTTGAAGATTAAATGGGAGAATTTATAGTAAGCCTTTGATAAAAGTCATCTTAGAGGTGGGTTCATTTATTAGAAATTTTTTCCTATTAGCACAGTCATACTTTCTTATAAGAATTCAGAGAATACAGAAATATACAAAGAATGCAATAGCTGCCTCTCTTCCCTCCAGCTCTAATTCTACAGTCACATGGTAACCACTATTAACACTTTGCATTTGATCTTGTAAATATTTCACTTATTTGAAATGCCCATGTCAGTAGATGTGTTTCTATTTTATTTACTTTTTCTTTTCATATATAACATTAGAATATTTCCCCTTCACTTTCTGGTGTTAAATCAATATTTAGTATTTACACTGAGATCAGGAAGGAGAGGTTTTTTAGTCCTCACCAGAGGACATGTTCATTGATTTTGAGAGAGAGAGAGAATATCAACTGGCTGCCTTTCATAAGTGCCCCCGCCGGGGATCAAACCCGAAACCTGGGTATGTGCTCTAAACAGGAATTTAACCCGCCTTTCGGTATACAGGACGTGGCTCCAACCAACTGGGCCACACTGACCAGGGCCGTAGTTGATTTTTTATACTCGGGCTTGCTCTTCAAACCTGAACATTGAAAATTGACATACTTACACCTACAGTGTCCTTTGTTTGGCTGAAAAGAACACCCCCCTAATGTCCCAGAGGGCAGTGCTTCAGAGCACCATTCAGTACTGAGTAGCCCTCCCCCAGATGTCCTGCTGAGGGAGGACTCCCCCTCGTGTCTGACTACATAATAAATTAGAAAATATGCAGTAATTACAATACTTGCAAATGGCATAATTGATTCTCTGAAGTTTCATGAAACATATCTTTAGATCACATCATTCAGTCATTTACATTCATTCCTTCAACAAACAAACATCTGGCACCTGCTAAGTGCCAGACCCTGAGCTAAGTGTTATGGATATAAAGTCAAATCAGGTATGACCCATTACCTGAAGGCCCTAGGATGCTAGGGAATCCCAGAGGAGGATCAGCTAAATCTCGCTGAGGATCAGACAACTTTCTAGGGAGAGGATGCTTGAGCTGAATTTTGAACTATGAGTATAAATTGCTGAAGGAATTTCCAGGGAAAGAAAGAGCATGGGTAATGACGGTACCCATGGCATTGTTTCTGCATGCACCAGGTCAAGAGCAAGAGTTACATATGGAATGAAGGGTATTTGGAAAAAGGAAGTCTAGGGGACCACAGAGGAACAGGAACCAGATACTGCAAAGTTTTAATCAAACTAATGAGCTTGAATTGTGACTCACAGGTCATGAATTTAGGTTATAAGTTTATTAGGTGATTACTCCCTCTCAGGAATAAAATTTTAAAAAAAGAAAACTTCAAATATTTCTCTTTTGATGAAAGAGAAAAAATTAAACATCTATGATGAATTGAGGGTAAAGCCTATGATCTTCCTTCCCAACATGATAATTACAATCATTTTAGAATAATAGTTCCTTTCTACCATCCTCTCTGTGTTAGCGTAAGTAGATTAAACCCTCTGGGGACCTCAGAGTTATAGGTGAATATTTTATCCTGGATATTATAACAAATTAGAAACTGTATGGGGCTAAGTCATTTCCTGAAGTATTTTTCCAGGCTATTAGAATACCCTTTATTCCATGCAATGTAAGACACTCAAAATGGGGCCTGAGTTAGTAAACCTCCCTTAGCATTTTATTTATTATAGCTCCAGGAAACAACTTGGGTATAGGAAAAACAGAGACCAATATCTGCACATCCATTTTCTTTCTTTAGTTTGGCTTCAGAGAGCTCCAGTATCTCTCTATTTTTCTAGAAGACCGGATCTTTGAGAAACAGATTCCCACAATGAAATCTTAATGTAATTCAAGAAGTCAGAAAGGGTGAAATTTATTTTTAGATGTTTTCTTATTTTAAAATGCAGTAAAAACATTTTGTCTGTTGGTTTTAATACCCCTTTATGTGTTTTTAAAGTTATGTTCTGGTTTACCGTGAGGTTTTAGACTGCTAACGTTTCAGAAGTTCATCAGTATTGATAATGCTTATTTCTAATTCTCTATGTGTGGTGGTTGCTGCAAAAATGGTCGACAATGAAGTGATTCTGTTCTAAACGCCACAAAAATATTGCCTCATAATACCTAGTATTTATTTGGTTTCTCCATTGATAATGCCTTTTCCCATACATTCCCATACATTTACAAGCTAGAAAAGTAATTCAGAGATTCCAATGAGTAGATCCCAAACTTAATTCATCCTTCTCTCTCATCACCTAGGAGAGCTTTTCATAAAATAGATTCATGAGCTTCACTCCCCTAATCAACCTCCAAGACACTGCTTTAAAAGTTTATAAAAGCTGCCCAGATGACACTGATAGAATGAACTCCATTGGAAATTCCTGTTTAAGGATACTTTTCTAGAACTCTTAAGGAACAGAGCTAGAACTCAAACCAAAGATGCTGACTGCAAGTCATAGGTGTTTCCCATAGGTCACAAGTCAGGGACAATACAGGGTCTGGGACGGTGGATAAAGGATGTGGGTTGATGTTTAAAAGGTAAACGTTAGAGCAATTTTTCTTCAAAACAGAGCTTTTAAAAGTGAAGATGATTGTTCTTTTCCAAGATTCTAGAAATCATCTCAAATGCAATTATTATAAACATATAAGATGTCATGTCTAACATTGAGAGCATAAAATTTTAAAAATGAAACTCACCGAAAAAAACCACTACCTACCAGACAGTAATGTCTTCATTGTCCTTTTCCTTCTCATAATTATTGACAGACATGCATTATAAAAAGAATTTAAGTATTGGTGGGAAAGAATTTGAGAGTTATTTCTAGTAATCCCTTGTTCCCTTAATGGTCTGGTATCAGATTTTTTAAAAATGTGTATCTGACTTTATTTTGTTAACACTTGTTCTAATCTTAACTTCATAAATTGGAGGCTTTCCATCCCCACTAATATAAGGGGAAATCTGGGAGCTGGGCTGCCCATTGCTATTGGCCCCCTGAGAAAGGTCGTTAGCTTTTCATCTACTAGAGAAAATAATGATTTGTATAGCTCTCAAGTGTCTTTTTATTTATTTTTTTAAATCTTCATTGCTGAAAATATTACATATGTCCTCCTTTCCCCCCATTAACCCTTTCTAGCCCACCCCCCGGCCCCCTAACCCAGACTTTCATCACCCTATTGTCTGTGTCCACGGGTTATGCACATATGCATACAAGTTCTTTGCTTGATCACTTTCAAGTGTCTTTTTAAAATGGCGTTTATTTTTCTTTGATGATATATTTCAACTCACATTTTATATTTTCTGAATGAGTAATCTTGGAGGTAAATGCCCTTTATAAGTATGGATGACAGGCAGTTGAATAGACGAAGCTTCTAAAGAAACTATTTTGTACCTTTTAAAAAAAATTAAAAAAATTCTTTCTAAATGAAAACTCACCCACACATTCTTATTTTATGTTTTTGGATTTTCAGATCTTGTTATCTTTTAAAGAAAAGCATAGTCTTAAACAACAGTCAAAATACATATTAACAGAAGTTCAGTGTATGTTCATGTAATTTTAGAGCTTGGCTATGTATGTGCATGTGTATGTATGTGTGTATTTATGTATGTGTGTTTTGGGTACCAATATATTTAAGAAACTATTTTAAGAGAAAAATATACCCTTAACTAGCTTGCTTGTATTTTGCTTTTATTGTATGAAATTTAGCATAATGAGTAGTTTATTCTGTGTCTGTGTTTTAACTTGTTTTGCTTGTCATTACTGCTCTCTCATGGTTACCAAAAGGAATATTTGTAAATATTTGTAACATCAGGAATCTTGTTTCATCTTTGGTTTAACAGTCTAAAATTCTTTAGAATACAAATAAAAATCCCAGAACACTTAAGAGTGTTGAAGAAATGGTAATTAAAATAGTAATTTGAAAACAGGACCTTGTACATCATAAGCTTCAGATTGAATGCTGTACTGCCCATGGTCAGGGTAGTGGTGGACCTCAATTCCATAAATATTGTGTATCCACTGGGGGCTTCTTGTTGGCAAATGGAGTGTATATGTGCATGTATGCATTTTTCTGGGGGTCAGACTCTTCATGTTCTTTAAATTGTCTAAGGATTTCATAACCCCAAAAGACAGAGAACTACTAGTTTTATCTTGTAACTTGTTAAAAGTTACAAGATAAATGTGTCCATTTCACTCTCTAATTTAGACTTTCCAAACATCACTTATCTACCAGTCAGGTTTCTCCAGAGAAATAGAAACAATAGGATATTATAACATGTGGAGATGTATAAGTATATAGGAGGAGATTTATTATCGATTCACGTGATTACGGGGGCTGAGAAATCCCTTGATCTGGAGTCTGCAGGCTGGAGAACCAGGACGGAGGGTGACGTGATTCAGTCTGAGCTCGAAGGTCTGAGAATGGGGGACTGATGGTCTAAGTCCCAATCTGAGTCTGAAAGCCCAAGAACCAGGAGCGCCTATGTCTGAGGGCAAGTGAAGACAGATGTCTCAACTCATGCAGAGAGAGCACCCTTCCTCTGCCTTTTTGTTCCATTCAGGTCCTCAATGGATGACATGATGCCCTCCAAGTCAAATGCTAATCTCTTCCCTCACAGACAACCTCAGAAATAATATTTTACCAGCTCTCTGGGCATCCCTTAGGCCAGTCAAGTTGACACATAAAATCAAACACCACCACTTAATTGCCTGAAACATAAATTCATCTGTCTTTCTCTTCTACCTCTTAAGACCTAGGTGCCAGTCAATAAATGAAAGAAACTTTATTGACATGGTACAGGCATATGACTAAAGCAGAGAAAGTACAATCCAGTGTCATTTTATGAGAGTGATGTGTTCCTAAAGACTTGGCAAAATTCAAAACTTGCATATTTCATGTCTAAATGCTCCCTTAGGACTGACAAAAATGTTTACTAGCAAGAGTGGCTAAGACATGTGTGAATAGCATAAACAGTTGGAAATTCATTCACCTCTCCTCCAGCTTCAAATTATAATTCTTCAATATTAATAAAAATTCTAAATTTGTGCTGAAAATGAAACTTTATTATTTTTTCAAATTATGAGAGAAAGTTTGCTTAGAAAGTCATAGAGATAGTGAAAGTGAGCTGTAGACGAAATGGACTAAGGAAACACATTACAGAGGCAGAAGAAGGGCCCTTGGAGTTTGGGAGAGAGAACGGGAAAGGTATGTGTCTTGGGAGAAAAAGAGGGTGAAGGGAAAGGCACTGGTGTACTCTGGAGAGGGAGAGGCACTGAAAGTGAAACTTCATTGATATTTCAAAGTCAGCCTTTTCAAGTTAATACAATTCTAATTTGCATATATTTGCATTAGGTATGTTGCATTATGTATAATCAATTGAAAATTCATCCTTTCTAATTATTAGGATGCTCAACATTTTAACTCAATTTTACCTCTTGTAATATATTATTCATAAATAATTTTACACAGTTGATAATGCCACTAACACCACTGTTGGTACAATTACTATAATTAATGGCTCAGCCAGTCTATAAAGGGAAATACATTTCTTTTGTTGTATTGCTTTTATATTTTTTAGCAGTCTGACAACTGAGGAAACCAAACGGGAAGGATAGAATCCAATAAAATACCAGTTTGGAACAGGTTTGAAAATATTTGGTTCCAATTATGGTTTTCATACAGTGTGAGTATGTGTATATGTATAATTTTCATTTTGATTCAGTCATCTATGGAAAATTTTAATTAACATTTTTTTTTTGCCAGGAAAAGAAGAGATTTGATTTTATTTATAGCCTTCTTATTCCAAAAGTAATCGAGGAGGCTGAGATTTCAAGTAGAATGATGCTGGGGTCCAACCCCAGCAGGTCCAGGGGTCCCCAAAGTTGTGGACGGAGTCGGCGAAGAAGGAATGACACGGAGACAGCGTTCAGTTGATCAGCAGCCTAGCCAGGATCTCTAGCCAGGATCTGGTCAGGATCTCCAGCGAAGTTCTGGGTAGGATCTCCAGCCAGGTTCTGTCGCCAGGTTCGGTAGCCGGGTTCTTCAGCCAGGTTCTGTCTAGGTCCTCCAGCTAGGGTCTGTCACCAGGTTCTAGTCAGGTTCTCTTGCCATGTTCTATCCAGGTTCTGTAGCCAGGTTCTGTCTCTAGGTTCTTCAGCCATGTTCTCTCGCTAGGTTCTGTCTCTAGGTTCTGTGGCCAGTTTCTGCCCAGGATCTTTTGCCATGTTCTCTCACTAGGTTCTGTCTCTAGGTTCTGTCTCCAGTTTCTGTCCAGGATCTTTTGCCATGTTCTCTCCAGCGAAGTTCTTCTGTCTCTAGGTTCTGTGTAGGTTCTGTGTCTAGGTTCTGTCTAATTAACATTTGAAGATGGTTTGAGGTACAGCACTGTAGGCTATTCATTTTGATTATTAACTCATGGTTTCCCGCCTCTACCTGACAGAGAGGAGAGTATAAATTCTCCTTGGTTTGTCTATTACATACTGGTCACAATATGTGTAAGTAAAATCTTTCAGGGGGGTGTAATAAAAATTAGGTGGAGTAAGTCTTTCCTTGCATTTGAGCAATTTGAATTTTAGAGATACATCATATTTTGACTTTTAGGTTGTTTTGGCCTTAACGTGTGAAGCTTCTTTACATAACAGTTAGTTAACCAAAAGTGGCATGTTTGGTTTTCAGATACAAATAACATTGATTGTCTTAAGTAATGGGGTCTTTCTGTAAATACACACAGAAAAGGAATAAGGAAAAGAGGTGTCTAGGGCCTCATGGGAACCATGAACCAGGAATAGAACTGGAAGTCATGTAAAAACAGCCACAGAGACGCATATCTGAGCTACATGACAATCAGAATGTAATTTGAGAAGTGAGAGGTTTATATTCCCCAAGATCCAATTCTAGCCTTATGGAGCCATCGTGTCGTCCTCAATAGCAGAAGTTCATGCAGCCCAACTGCAGTGCTCTGCTGTTATTGCTCCCCAGCTTTGGGTATGGTCTCTAGAAAGCCACCCTTAGGCAGCTCTTCTTTGTGTACCCATGGTGTTCACTGGGTCTTGCTATTGTGATATTTAACACATTGTATTTTAATCCTCGTTTTCTAGTCAAACAGCTCTATGAAATTGTGAAGTCATGTCTGCTTTGGTCATCTCTGTATTCCTAGCTGCTGGCTTGTCTCTGTCGTTTTTTAGTCTTTGCTTCCCTTATCGGCTGCTTTTTAAATATATATATATATTTTTATTGATTTCAGAGAGGAAGGGAGAGGGAGAGAGAAATAGAAACATCAATGATGAGAATCATTGATTGGCTGCCTCCTGCACGCCCCCTACTGGGGATCAAGCCCCAAACCCGGGCATGTGCCCTTGACCAGAATCAAACCCGGGACCCTTCAGTCTGCAAGCTGACACTCTATCCACTGAGGTATACCAGCTAGGGCTATCGGCTGCTTTTAATTGACTTTCTTTTTAGGATTCAAAACGTTCTCAAGGGGGGAATTAAATTTGTTCCTGTGGTCACCATCTCCTCTGTGAGGTAGAGCTTTTGTGCCAGGTTACTTACTTTATAGGCTGTTGGTGTACACAGTGGCCGCCCTGATCCAACAGCTGAGGCCAAATCAAGGAGTGTGGTATCAGCATAACAGTTGATGTAGTCAAGTTTGGGGTCCACTCTGAGACTCAGGCTGTCCAATACAAGAGATCACAACTCACACTCCCAAAACTTGTTGAGAGATTAAATGCATATACAACCTAAATCAGTTATCATTCAGCCACTTCTCTATGAATGACTTTCTTTTAGACTAAAGAGCTAATATTTCTTTTGGGAAGAAGTATGAGCTCAGCTTTCAATGGGCAAAAATTTCATTTCCTTTATTAACAATCTTGGTAACAAGAACGTTGCTGAGAAATAGGGCACAGTTATGCATGAAACTCCAATCTACTGGTGTATCAACTTCAAAAGAATACATTTTTTAAGAAAAAGGTTTTTTTTGTTTTTGGCACTTTTGGTGACTAATTTACACTCTATAATTTGTTTTTGAGATAAACCAAATTCACCAAAATTAGGCCTGCTTGACCCTACCTTTAGTTACATTCATTCCAAAGAAGCATCTTCTGACCACATTGGCACTTCAAGATGTTTATTTTTTGTCTCTGATCACCTAGCTCTTTAGAACCTTTCTTATTACCTGAGGAGCTAGGAAACAGCACAAGGTATTTTAGCTACTGTGATGTTTAATTTATTTGTCATATTGGCTAGCCTATGGTGCCCACCTGTTTGGTCAAACACCGGTCTCAATATCGCTGTGAAGGCATTTTGTAGACGTGATTAACATTTAAACCAGTAGACATTGCCAAAAGCAGATTATCCTCCACAGTGTGAGTGGGTCTCATGCAATCATTTGAAGGCTTTCGAAGAAAAGACTGAGGTCCCTGGAAGAGGAGGAAGTTCTGCTTCCAGACTGCCTTTGGACTCTGGACTGTAGCATCAACTCCTGCTGGGTCTTCCAGCCTGCTGCCTACCCTGCAAATTTCAGACTTGCCAGCCCCCCACGATCACATGGGCCCCAATTCCTTAAAAGAAATCTCTCCCTCTACATACCAGTATGTGTATATATCACACACACACACACACACACACACACACACACACACACACACACACACACTGCATTGATTCTATCTCTGGAGAATTCTGCCTAATACATGTACTATTAGCCTTATTAGTGAAGTGGGATTATTCACACTCCTGAGAATAAAGTAGATCAATTATTCTAAAACAATGGGCCAACTAAAGTGTTGAGGGGGTCTATTCTCCCCTTCCCTAGTCTCGACCAGAGAGCCTTGACTTTTATTTATTTTATATATTAGAACATGGTGTAAATGGTGCTTAAAAAATTCCACTGCTAAAAATAAAGCTTGGAAATTAGAGGGTTATGTTAGGATGAACCAATTTCTCAAAGTGTGGCATCTTCAGGACATCATAAAAATAAAAGGCCAAGAGGCATCATGACCAAAACGACCAAACGACTGGTCGCCATGAGGTGGCATTGACCACCTCAGTCCAGGTCCGGTAGGTGGCGGTGGTGGCCAGAGCAAAGCAGCCTGGGTCCTGAGTGCCTGGCAGCAGCTGGAGCGAAGCAGCCTGGGTCCTGGGTGCTGGAGGGAAGCTGGTGCTGGCAGCCGGGGTAAGGAAGGCCTATTCTTGCATGAATCTTTGTGTATTGGGCCTCTAGTCCTATATAATAAAAGTATAATATGCAAATCGACCAAACGGCTGAACAGCAGAACGACCATTCAGACAACCATCTGGGACCACACTATGACACCCACTAGTGCCAGGCCAGCCAAGGCAGGTCCGATGTGATTGGTCAGGGGCCGAGCCATTGCCCCATGATCGCCCCATAGAGGGAGGGCCAGGCCACTGACTGGTGGGCTGTGGTGGGTGGGTGGGGCCTCCCTCTGCGAGGGCAGCTGGAGGAAAGCCCAGGTCCTGGGTGCTGGTAGCCCTAGGGAAACCCTGGTCCAGGTGCTGGAGGAAAGCTGGTGCCGGCAGCTGAGGGAAGGAAGGTCTACTCCTGCACGAATTTCATGCATTGGGCCTCTAGTTTTAAATAAACATTTCAGTGTAATTTTTGACTGATGAGAGGTAATATCCCAAAATGTATCCAATATATTTTTTGTAGCCTATAAAGATATTTTCTCTCTGATAAGGATTTGTCAGAACATATCTCTTTCTAGTAGCTTGATTCTATCCAGTTCTGTAAGTTCTATAAATAGGTAAGAAAATATAATTGACTTTGCTTCCTAGATGAAAGTCCATCTTCTTGAGTGGCCTTTCACTAGTGCAGCAATCTCTAAAATCATGAAAGGCAGGGAAATGTGTATTTGTATCATACTCCCAACTTGTTTTTACAGGATTGGTGAAAATACTAAACCAAGATGTGGACACAGGATCAGGGGCTGGGTGGATTCTCTTTGGTGGTTGGGAAGGAACTTGAGAAGGAAGGAGAAACTGGACTGAAGCTCATGAGGTTCTACAGCAGTGGCGGCAGGTGTGAGGGGAAGTCAAACCTGTGCTGGTGTGGGTTGAAGTTTTGATACCATTGTGGTAGCAGAACACAGTGGTGGGCTTAAAAGAATTCTATTTTTTAGCTGGAATTTTCAGCAGATATTATGTCAAAATCCTCTTCATCATTTAGTAGCACTGTTTGTTTGGGATTAATATAAGATACACCTTATCATGGAAATGGCCTTCTGGAAATAGCTGATAAGTTGGGCCCTTACTACCTGGCTCTGGTAACCATGAGGTTTTAAAGTGTCTCTGAGCTAGAAGGCCATCATGTTGGCCTTTCTGTAGACGGGGAAGGGGATTCGGCGGGCAAGTAGGATCCTGAACAGAGATAAATTGGGGGAAGAAAGTGGGGTGGGGGGAGAGAAGGGGGAGATTGAAGCTTTGCCCTTAATTCACAGAGAGTGTGTGACTCTGGCTTAAAGTGAAAAGCTTCAGGTGGTTATCTGGTGGTAACAGATTTCTTTTAATTCCACCTGTTCTTGATCCTGCAAGCAATCACAGAATTCCAGTGCAAATCAAAGGTATAACACACTAGGGCTATATAGCAGGCCACTTTCTATTCCAGCTGTAACCACTTTCCACAGTGTGCAGGCCTACAATAAGGGACTATACGATTTGGCAGGTGTCACCTTTAACGTTCCCTCAGTGGGATGAGGTACACCTTTATTAAAAATTTAGGGAAATTTTAGTAATCTACAGTTGGAAGAAATGATTAGTATTGCCTTGTTTTGTACAGTGCACAAGGACCATTAACTACACGGCAAAGCTTGTAAAGGAGGTACTTTGCTTTGTAAACTGCTTTAAATAGTCACTGTTCAGGCCTTTTGGTTTTCCCATTTTGTCTGTCACTCTAGCCTCATGATTTATTATTCTTTTCCATTCATGGCCCCATTTAGGACAAAACATTTTAGCCAGGAAAGAGCAGAACATTTGGTCTAACGCTCTCATTTTACTGATGCCAGGCATGAATGATCTTCCAGTCCCAGAGCGAGTCTGACGGAGCTCTGGAACCAGACTCCTGCTCTCATCACTGCGCCATCCTGTCATCCTTTATCATCTGTCTAAGAAGCCTCATTTCACATTTTCCAATTCTACTGTTCCTGAAGCAAAACAAAGTCAGTCACTCAGACCCTGCAGTAGGATAAAGCAAATGTGAAGGTAAAACTCTAGGAGCTCCATGGCACAGGAGGGTATGATTTATTACTACCAGCAATATGACCACAGGTAACATTCACCGAGGGCTTGCTGTGTTGCAGGCACCACACCAAGTGCTTTACGTGCACTGTCTCATTTGATCCTCACAACCAGCCGATGAGCAGGTCTACTATTATTCCTCGCTTGCAGTTTGGAAACTGAGGCTTGAAGGATAAGAAACGTGTCCCAAACCTACAACAGGTAGAACCAAAAGTTAAGCACAGGCCCTGTGACTCCAGAGCTCATGCGCTTCCCTGCGACACGGATTGAGTAAAAGCAGACAGACATTCCAGTTCGGTTGCAGTAGTGACTGAAGCAAAACAATTGCTACAAAAGGTAAATAATGAGACACCAAGACACCCATGGGCACCTGCTCCTGCCTTACCTCATGTTTGTGAAAATATGTACATTGTAAGGGGCTGGTGTCTCCATTATTTAACTTCTTATCTTACTTTGTAAATAACTTACATACACGTAGGATTGGAAGGAACTTCAGAGTGGACCTTTCCAGCTTTACCAGACAAAGCCTCCCTTCTTCAGGATCCCTGCGAGAAGCCTGCAGTCTTTGTTGAAGGCTAGTCTGTGAGAGAGGGCTTGCCCTTTGAGAGTCTGCTGTGGTTGTTTTTTCTTGTCCTGAGCCAGACGGAGCCCACTGCACCTGTCCCCTTGCCCGCAGCCCTGGCCTGTGCTGTGAAGTAGAGGAGACCAGCCTGTGGCCTCTGCTCTCCGAGGCCCTGGAAGGACTGCCTCTTGTCTCTCCCCAGCCTTTGTCCTCATCAAGTTACAAATCCCTAGAGCTCCTTAGACCTCTGTGTTTTCCAGATCCCCCACCATTTATTTGGTGTCTTCTTCCAGGACAGAAGCTTTCCCCCTACATCTCTCTCTGGACTATAACACAAGATATACTAGTAGTCTCATTGGTGCTGAATGGTGTAAGTTATATTAGTTCCTGAGTTCTCGGGATTGTACTCTTATTAATACCTAAAGCTAAGTTAGTAAAAAAGCAACCACACTTTTTCCCAACTAATTTTGTACTTATAAGTAACTATATACTCATATGTATTGATTTAAAGCCTAATATTCCCTCTCCTGAGACTAAATGTAAAACTTAACAGTTAATATTTATTTAAAGTGAAATTTTTTAATCCTCACGAGAGGATATATATTTTTTCCATTGATTTTCAGAGAGTGGAAGGGAGGGAGGATTGGGGAGACAGGGTGGAGGGGTGGGGGGGGGGAGAGAGACACATTGATTGGTTGCCTCCTGCAAGTGCCCCAACCAGGTGTGGCGAGGAAACCTGCAACCCAGGTTTGTGTCCTTGACTGGGAATCGAACCCATGAACCTTTGGTGCATGGGGCAATGTTCTAACCAGTGAGCAACACCAGCCAGCGCTAAAATCATTTTTATTTTAATCATTTTGAATCTCTGGTTTTTATGTGTTAATCAGTTATATGTAATTTTCTTTCATATTATTTATGGAAAATGTTGCCCCTGACAGGGCCAAGGACAAGAACTGGGTAGGTGGTATATGTTAAGTAAACTTTTTTTCAGAACCAGTAATCAGTATTCTTTCAATGTATTGTTCAGTTGGTTGTGCCTCTGCCTAAGCAGTATGATAATGTTCTTTCATCATTCTGTCCATAAAAACATCATCAAAAATTTTGTCAAGTGATTTGCAAAAATTAAGACACAGTATATTTAAAGTAGTCCATTAATTTCCAAATTGTTTTAAACATGATTACTGATGACTATTTTAAAAAACAAATCAAGCTTCCACTGTTATGAACTATGATGAATTCTTAGTCCATGTTGACTCCCAGAGACCGTTGATTTTTAAATCCTCTCAAGAAGAATGGGCAGCCCTAGCTGGTTTGGCTCAGTGCATAGAGCGTCAGCCTATGGGCTGAAGGGTCCTAAGTTTAATTCCAGTCAAGGGCACATGCCTGAGTTGTGGGCTTGATCTGCAGTAGGGGGCGTGCAGGAGGCAGCCGATCAATGATTCTCTCTCATCATTGATGTTTCTATCCCTCTCTCCCTCTCCCTTCCTCTCTGAAATCAATAAAAATATATTTTTTAAAAAGAAGAAGAATGGGCAGTATCTGACCACCAGCGTGGTCCTTGCAAGAGCCAGGTGAAGCAGGGAGGGTTTGGAAAGGTTGGAAATGAACCCTGAACATGTTAGACAAAACATGCAGGCCTACTTTTCAGAAGTGGATACCGAAACTTTCTTAAAGTCACCTGCCCACTTCACATATACACATATATACATATAGGCACATATATGTGCCTTTTAAAAGGGTGGTGACTATATGTGATAGTTTGTGTCCTTTAATATAAGTTTTTGTTGAATAGTTACATTTTTTATATTAGGCCATGTGATCATAAGTAAGATCCCTCTACCTCTTGGTATCTCATACCCTAGCCAGTTTGTTCAGTGGTTAGAGCATTGGACCATGGACTAAAAGGATGAGGGTTCAATTCCAGTCAAGGGCATGTACTTGGTTGCAGACTTCATCCCCGGCCCTAGTTAGGGTGTATGTGGGAGGCAACCAATCGATGTGTCTCTCTCAGCAATGTTTCTATCTGTCTCTACCCCTCCCTTCCACTCTCTCTAAAAATCAATGGAAAAAATATCCTTGGGTGAGAATCAACAACAACAACAAAAAGAAAGGCATCTCAAGAGGAAAAGAGTGTTCTAACTTCAGAACGTTCCACCTCAAAGTCATAAACTTCTGGCACAAATTACAGTGGGATTTGTCCCAATGATGTTAAGTTTATGATAAATTCCTTACAACAAATACCAATTTGTTAATACTATTTCCCAACAAAGGCTTTTCTCCATGTCCACTCATTTAAAACTTAACAATATCAAATGTTACTGAACGCTTACTCTGTGCGTGCTCAATGCAAAGCTCTCTGTGTAGATCAGTGTCTGCCTCCTGAGGTCACATGTGTGGTCAGTTAGTGTGCTCTTCCTTGTAGAATCTTTGGTCCTGATGTGTTGATTCACATCAGGTAAATGTGTTCACATATTTGTTCACATATTTGCCTTGTTTCCCAACTGGATTGTAGCCTATCTAAAATCAGATATTGTGATTCGTTCATCTTGCTGTTTTCAGAAATACCTAGCATGCCGTAGCCTCAAAATAAAAGTGTACTGATTGACTTGAACATTATCCCTCAAACTTACAGATCTCAGATCTCCATTTCTCCCTTTTGGGGGACTTGGTGGATGTTGCATGAATGAAGGGTGAAGAACAAAGGTGTTTCTTATTCTACAGGTATTTTTCAAAGAAGTAGGCTCCTTTCTGACTATAATAATTCAAACATCGCCTTATTTAAGGTAAAATACATCAACATTATTATTTCATTTGCTTCCTACTATATTTATCACTTGTTCCTCATCTCCAGATAGCTAGTTGAGAAGCATTAGCCATTTGCTATGCATAGTTTGAGTTATTTATGTCCTATTTTTATTTCTCATTGGGGATTTCCTATAAACCATATCTAGCCCTCCAACTTTGGGGGGGAGGGAGAAAAAGATGTGTGCTGGTCTGGTCTATTGCTAAATATATATTTCCTTTCTTTGAATCTGTACCGTGCGGCTTTTACCACAAGTGTAAAGAAAAGGTTAAAAGAGGCTAATTGGTACAAAAGGTCCTTAGGTAAAAAAAAAAATAAAAAAAAAATCAAATTTGTCATAACATGAAATTTTACTTTGAATGCACAGTTGGTTTAATGTATAGATAATTACAATCAAAAGAATAACAGAATATTATAAAATGTAAATTCAACTGGCTATTGATCATTTATTGACTTAAATTCAAATTCACTATTCAAGTAGTTATAGCATTCTTAGATAATGATATAGTGTATTAGTATCATTTTAAACTTTCCTAACTTTTTACATATAACATTTATTCAATAGTTAACAAATATTTATTGAGTACCTACTATGTGTCAGGCTTAGTGCTCTGGAGTTACACTGGTAACCAAGACAGACAGACACAGACCCTGCCCTTATGGAACAAACATTCTAGAAAGACGAATTGAAAGAAAAAAAAGTAAAGTAACCAAAATGACAAAGAACTGCAAGTTGTAATAAGTGCTAAAAAACACCATCACCCAACATATCCCAGAACAAATAGGGGCTGGGATAAAGAATCAAGTTAGGGTAGGGTTGTGTGGCAGGGTAAAAATGCTTTCGATCACATGGTTTGGTTTCGGCCTTTCTAAGGAGGAAATCTTTAACCTGAAAATTGAAGAATTAGTAGCAGATAGGTGAAATGTGTGTGTGTATACCCAACTCACAAAAAGGAAGCTGTAGCTATAAAGTCATTGAGGCAGGAAAGAATTTTGGGGGTTGAGGCACTGAAAGAAGCCTGGTATAGTTCTAAAAAGGAAAATGACATGAGGGGCCGTGGTCACAGGTGAGGTTGCTGAGGTTGGTGAGGTGGGCAGGATCTGGACTGTGTGGAGGGTCATGAGTCATTGACATGGAAGGGGTTTGCATCTTATTCTAGGTATGGAAAGCCATTGAAAGGTGTGAAACAGGGATGTGACAGGATCTGATCTACTGGCTCAGAGGACACTCTCAATGGGTGAGAAAAATAGATCCAAAGAGGAACAAGGAAGAACAAGAGGGACCTTGGGAAGCCACTATGGTTTCTGAGGTGAGAAATGGTGGTGACTTGGACCAGGTCGGTGGTAGTGAAAGTAGACAAAAATGGATGGATTGGTGGTGGGATGCACATGGACGATGTGGAAGAGAGGAATGAAGCCTGATTCATCTTTTTGACTTGAGACAAATGTAATAGAATATGGGAATGGGGAAGCGGTTTTGTAGGAATTGATTCTGTTTTGAACGTGTTAGGTTTGAAATGTTTATAAGCTATCCAAACAAAGAAGTCAAGTTGGCAGGACAAGCTTACTGGTGTGAGCTCAGAGGAGGGGTCCCTGTTAGATCTATTACTTGGGGAATAATCAGTTTATAAACAGCATTTGAAACTCTGGGAATGGGTGCGATCAGCTAGGAAAGAGAATTCAAAGAAAAAGAGAAGAGTATTTAGGATAAACTCCCAATTTATACATTGGATAGGCGTAAAGCAGTGGTTCTCAACCTTGGCTGCACATTAGAATCACCTGGGAATCTTTTTAAAAATCCTGATTCCTGGGCCTCATCCTCCGGAAATTCTGTTTCTTTGTTACTAATGTTGTGGCCCCACCCCGTAACAAAGAAACAGAATTTCCGGAGGATGAGTCCCAGAAATCAGGATTTTAAAAAGATTCCCAGGTGATTCTAATTTGCAGCCAAGGTTGAGAACCACTGGCGTAAAGGAACTTGCAAGGAGCCCAAGGAAAAGGTGGAGAGACAGGCAGGAGAAAAACCAGGAAGCCCCCAAGAAAGAACAATGTTAAGTAATCAATATTCGGACAAACAACTTAATCTTTCTGTGCCTCTGTCTCCTCCTCTCTAAAATAAAAATTTATAAAACATGTAGAGTTTTTATTAAATAAATTAGAATAGTGTGATAGTTTTCTATTGTTTTTGGAACAAAGTACCATAAGCTTAGTGTCTTAAAGCAACAAAAATGTATCATCATTATGCTAAGTGAAATAAGCCAGTCAATGAAAGAAAAATACCACATGATCTCACTCATTTATGGATAATTAAGACCATTATAAACTGATGAGCAAAAATAGATACAGAGGCAGAGCAATATCGAACAGACTGTCAAACTACAGGGGGAAGGCTGAGGAGGGTTGGGGGGTAGGAGGTGGGTAAGAGATCAACTGAAGGACTTGTATGCATGCATACGAGCATAACCAATGGACACAAGACACTGGGAGGCATGGGAGGCTAGGGGAGGGTCAAGGGGAGGAAAAAAAAGGAGACATATTATACTCTTTGTAATACTTTAAGCAATAAAACAATTAAAAAAATGTATCATCTTCCATATCTGGGGGTCAGAAGTCCAAAATAGATCTTTTTCACCAGGCTGATATCAAGGTGTCAGCAGGCCTGTGTTCCTTCTGGGGCAGTGGTCGGCAAACTGCAGCTCGGCAAACCGTGGCTCGCGGGCCACATGCGGCTCTTTGGCCCCTTGAGTATGGCTCTTCCACAAAATACCGGCTCTTCCACAAAATACCTACTTCTGCGCATGGGCCACGAAGTTTCAATCGCACTGTATGTGCACGTGGTATTTTGTGGAAGAGCCACATTCAAGGGGCCAAAGGGCCACATGTGGCTCGCGATTCATGGTTGGCCAACCATGGCTCTAGACTGTCTTCACTCTCTCCATCAGGTAGAGTCCTGTGCACTCACTTTTTCAGCCCCATTCCAACACCACTCTTCTCAGAAGCCTTTTCAACCCTAGCAACAATGTCTTTTCTCTCCCTCAACATTAGTGTCCTGTTGATGTCCTGCAGATGCACCTGTGTTGTAAGCATGCCTGCATGAACTCTATTTCTCCCCACTAGGCTCTCAGCTTGTTCAGGCAGTGACTGCATTTTATTGCACCCGCACAGACTCTCAATGCTGTGTTGGAATCCTGGCTCTGCCACTTGCTAGCTTGTGGCTTTGAGCAAGTTTCTTAAGCTCTGTGCTTCAGTATCCTTATCTGATAAGTGGGGTTAAATGATGTAACCTAATCAATAGGGTTATGGTGAGGATTTACAGAATAAAACACAGGGGCTAGCATTTTAAGCACTAGTTAGCATTTGTTGAACTTTTTTTTTTAATATATTTTTATTGATTTCAGAGAGGAAGGGAGAGGGAAAGAGAGATGGAAACATCAGTGATAAAAGAGAATCATTGAGCCCTAACCGGTTTGGCTCAGTGGATAGAGCATCAGCCTGCGGACTGAAGGGTCCCAGGTTTGATTCCGGTCAAGGGCATGTACCTTGGTTGTGGGCACATCCCCAGTAGGGGGTGTGCAGGAGGCAGCTGATGGATGTTTCTCTCTCATCGATGTTTCTAACTCTCTATCCCTCTTCCTTCCTCTCTATAAAAAGTCAATAAAATATATATTTTTTAAAAAAGAGAATCATTGAACAGTTGCCTCCTGCAGGACCCCCACTGGGGATCAAGCCTCAAACCTGGGCATGTGTCCTTGATGGGAATTGAACCCGGGACACTTCAGTCTGCAGGCCAACGCTCTATCCACTGAGCCAAACCAGCTAGGACTACATTTGTTGAACTTTTGCACATCTGGTGCTTACGAATTTATTCCCATCTATTTTGGGATAACAGAGACTTAAATGCCACATGACTCTCCCAAATTGGAGGAGAACCAGGTTTAGAACTTATGTCACTTCAACTCCACTTCCCAGATACCCCCACTCCTGAGTTGGAAGGAATATATTTTATCTTATTTGAGTGTTTTGTCTTTTTCTTAAGTGGGAGCCTGGAGTCAGGCTACCTAATTTTACATGCTCTGGCTTTAACATATAGGAGATGATTTGGGCAAAATTCTCAGCCTGTAAAATTTTCAAATTCTGCATCATATCTGGCAAACCCTTAAGTCTCAGTTACAAATTCTTTGATGCTAAACCTACAAGCTACTTGAGAGCAACCTGCCAATTTCTCTCAATGACATGAAATTCCTGTAGTATCTGGGGGACCTCAGCTACCTCTGGCTGATCCATGGCATTATTCCCGGTTACCTTGCTCTTTTACTTGGATTTGGACTTGCTAGGGGACCGGAATGTTGGTCTCCAAAGTGCCTTTGATGATACAAATATCTGTCTTAGGTTTAAGAAAAAAAATAAAATGACTCCAGCTAATAAAATTAGCTGGCTGGTAGTTGTCAGAATGTACATCGGTGATTCAGTTTGGTTCAACTGTCGTCCCCCTGGGGCAGAAATGGAAATCTCAGTGGTTTGAGAACCCTTCTTTGCTTCAGGAAACCACAAGTTGCAGTGCAGATCCCGTGACAGTATTGCTTGGAGAAGTAGGTCAGAAAACCTCGGGCAGCCTGAGAAGACGGGAGGTACTTGAACTCTGCACTGGTTGGATTTCACGTCATTCTCTGGCTCAAAATTCTCAAATGGCATTCTACTGCCAACAGGATGAATCTAGACTTTTTGGCCTCGCTTATAAGATCTGCTACAAACCAAATTCAGTTTACTTTTCTGGCTTTATGACTGCCCCAGCCCTGCCAGAAGCCACACACCTCTTGCCATCATTCTCTAAACAAGTACCCATATGCTATGGTTTCAGTGAGGCAATGCTAAAGTGTAATGTTAAGGGGGGAAAGAGTCATATTCCACTTCTAACCGCATGGGGTAGATGATAATAACAATTACTTTATACCACGCATCCTACAAAAAGCACTTTACACACATTAACTCATTTTAATCTTCAAAGCCTAATCCCCATTTTATCAATAAGGAAACTCAGGTGTTAAGGAAATTGCCTACAGTTCTATAGCTAGAAAATGGTGCAGCCAGGATTCCCAACCGAGCCTGGCTTCTTAACCCGTTCTGGAGACACTCGTTCCCAAGGAGGGATTGCTCTATTGACATTTGAACCTCCAGGAACTTTTACTGCCTCTGCCGACTTTGTAAGACTTTGCTGACTGAACCTGAGCCTTACAAAGGAGAAAATGGACCACGTCTCCCTTAAAGCCAGTGTGCTCCCCAGAGCACAGTGTGCATTATAATTTGATAACTGTCTTTATTTTTGCTACACGGGACCAAACAAAGCTAGGGTTTCTCTGTATCGTCGGCCTTGCTGAGAACGCTTATTGAATTACAAGTTCCTGTTTATGTGAGTTGTATAATCAAACTAAGCTTTCCACAAGAGTGCCCTGAGTTAATGAATAACAGCTGTGGGTAGCATGAAAAACAACTTGGTGGTACCTGGAGTGTCATCGCTGTGGTTCCCTACCTTGGCTGCACATCAGAGTCACAGGGAAAGCTTTTATTAAATACCAGGTGACAGGGCCCTTCCCAGACCTTGAATTGCATTCTGGCTGGTGTGCGTGGGTGAGCAGGCATTGGTGGTTTTTGAAATCATGCCAGGTGATACTAATGTGTAGCCAGGGCTAGATCTCATGGGCTAGGGCAGTGGTTGGCACACTGCGGCTCGGCAAACCGCGGCTCGCGAGCCACATGTGGCTCCTTAGCCCCTTGAGTGTGGCTCTTCCACAAA
The DNA here is from genome assembly GCF_014108235.1 of Myotis myotis. Taxonomy (NCBI): domain Eukaryota; kingdom Metazoa; phylum Chordata; class Mammalia; order Chiroptera; family Vespertilionidae; genus Myotis; species Myotis myotis. Next base: position 186,259,579 of record NW_023416313.1, on the reverse strand, counting down.
ATACCGACTTCTGCGTATGGGCCATGAAGTTTCAATCGCACTGTACGTGCGCGCCTGCACGTGGTATTTTGTGGAAGAGCCACACTCAAGGGGCCAAAGAGCCGCATGTGGCTCGTGAGCTGAGGTTTGCCGACTACGGGGCTAGAGAAAAAGGTGTGTGTTTATTTGTTTGGAGTGATCTGCAACCCTTCATAATGATCCCAATCCCTAATTAACTTAAACCTTGAACAATATGGGTCCTTTTGAACCATCTAAAATGTTTTCCTAGAAATGTGAATAATGATAGTACTCTGGACACACACATGAGTTAATGAAACACAAAACATTTCAGATATGGGCTGTTCTTGGAGCCCTGTGTATCCAGGCGAATCGAGCGTGGTTTGAGGGTGAGCATCTTCAGCCTCCCTGGGGGCTGGTTAGAACGCCGGAAGTCAGGCCACCTGCTTTGACGAGATCCCCACAGCATGTGTGAGACGGTCTGTCTCAGCCCTCATCTTACACGTGGGGGGAGAGGAAACAGGGTGTGAACAAGCTGCCAGACCTGGCACCCAGAGACTCGACTCCCACAATGGGAGCTGAGGGGCCATGTCTCCTGATTCCTGGGCTGTGACTCTTCCACTACATCATGCTGACATGCCATAAAAATTCCTGGCTTTCTTTCCCTGAGCGGGTCAAGATTATAGTCCCTCTGTCTTAAGGATGTTCCCAGGATGTGGGACAGAAAATGGGTTTTTTAATAATTAAACTCATGTTTGATAAAGGGGGAAAGACTCCTATGACAATATGTAGACTTGTTCTGTCAAATCTAGTTTCATTTGGCCTCAAAAAGAAAACAGGTAGGACTACTGTACAATCTTCTTCTTAAAAGGAAGAAAATGCTTCAAGTATGGAGCCATAAAATGGAATTATTTTCTTTGAAGTGTAGTGGGTAAAAACAAATCTTAAATAACAAAGTTTGGGTTTCACGCCCAAGGAAATGTCCACTTCTGCCCTGCTTATAATGATTTGTTGGTATAAATGAGAGCAGGTTCAAAAAACTGGCAATGCATTTTTAAATCAAACAATGATCCTGCCCCAGTCCTGCAGATTAAACCATATTTTAGGTCCCGGATGCTGTCTTTCAATGTCTTAGGTTTCTATTTATGAGAGGCAGAGGATTGTGGAAACATTTGTGTGAGTGCTCTGTGCAAGACACTTGGTAAGGTCCTATGTGATATATGTAGATGGTCACAGTCCTCAGCGATTATTGCTAACCCTACTGCTGCTGTAACAAATGACCACAAACAGTTGGCTTAGCTTATAATGTCTGCATTATCTTAATGGTTCTGGAGACCAGAAACTCAAACCATTTCTCACTGGGCTGAAATCAAGGTGTTGGCAAGCCTGTGTTCTTTCTGGGAGCTCTGGAGGAGAACCCACTTTCTTGCCTTTTCCATATTCTAGGGGCTGCCTGCATTCTCTGGCACGTGGCCCCTTCCTCCACATTTAAAGTCAGCAGTGCAGCATCTCTCCTCTCTGCCCTCTGCTTCCATCCGTATGTCTCCTCTCTCTGACTCTGACTCTCCTGCCTCCCTCCTCATAGGACTCACCCAGCAAATCTTGGAAGATCTCCCTATCTCAAGATCCTTAATTTAGTCACATCTGCAAAATCCCCTTTTGGATATAAGGTAGCATATACACAGGTTCAGGGATTAGCATGTGGACGCCTTTGGTCGGGGTGAAGGAGGTGGGGGTGGTGTTACTCACTGTAGGGGGGCCCAGGGTGAGATACAAATGGCTGGGAAATTTTCTGAGATACAAATGTATGTGTTGCTTCCTGTATTTCATTCTTTATGCTCCCTCACTGACTTTGCCTCCGGCCGGACAGAAAGCAGAAGTTGCTGGCAAGACACTTCCCTTTCTTTGATTTTTAAGGGCCCAAGTGCATTGAGGAAGTAGTGCTGGGTGGCCTGCAAAGAGAGGCGAGGTCTTCAGGGCTAGCTGCGTGGGATTAGGAGTGTGGAAACTCTAGTTCCCTGGAAGTCACGAGACCTCACAGAAAGGATTGCATGGCTCTTGGTTTTGCCTGGATTCCAGTGCCCGCAGGCATAGCACAGAATCGGCATAACTGATAATCAGGAGACCATGGGGTGTCCTGGCGACCGACCGAGGCCCAGAGGAACCTCCCTGGGGTCTGGGTCCTGCAGGAGGGCCAAGAACTAGAGATCGATATACACACCAGCATGGCATGACGGGGACTTGGAATTCAAGTAAATTGGTTTGAGGAAAATAAAGAAATACAATATTTTTTTGCCCAAGTGTCTAAACCATAAATATAAAATGAAATAAGATCAGTGCATAAAAGGCATATAAAGAAAGTGGGTAAGTTTCTTCATTCCTCACAGCTCTAAGTCTAGAGTGAGATGCTTTCAGATGATAGGGGGTTACACTGCAGCGCACTATGCACACTCAGGAAGGAAGTGCAGGATGCAGAGGGCACCTCAGTCTAACTCAGGGATCAGGAAAGACTTTCTGAAAGAATGGACATCTAAGCTGATTGGGAGATGATAAGTGTTTTTTTTTTTAAATTAAGTTTATTGGTGTGGCATTGGTTAATAAAAGTATATAGGTTATGTGTACAACTCTATCATACATTATGTGTATATTGTACTGTGTGTTCACCTACAGTCAAGTCTCCTCCCATCACCATTTATCCTCCCCTCTACGCTTTTCTACTTCCCCACCCCCTTTTCCTCGGCTGGTCACTATACTGTTGTCTGTGAGGTTTTTCTCTTAATCCCTCCACTTTTTTTCACCCAGCCCTCTACCCCGCCCCTCCCCTCTGACAGCTGTCAGTCTGTTCTCTGTACCTATGAGTCTGTTTTTATTTGGTTTGTTTGTTTATTTTGTTCACTTGATTCCACATGTGAGTGAAATCATATGGTATTTGTCCTTCTCTGATTGCCTTATTTCACTTATCATAACACTCTCCAGGTTCATCCATGCTTTTGTAAAGGTAAGATTTCCTCTTTTTCCTTTTTTTTTTTACAGCTGAGTAGTAGTCCATTGTGTAAATGTACCACAGCTTTAAAAAAGTTTTTTTTTTAAATTGATTTCAGAGAGGAAGGGAGAGGGAGAGAGAGATAGAAATATCAATAATGAGAGAATCATTGATTGGCCGCCTCCTGTACACCTCAAACTGGGGATGGAGCCCACAACCCCTGTAAGTGCCTTTGACTAGAATTGAACCTGGGACCCTTCAGGCTGACACTCTAGTCACTGCGCCAAACCAGCCAGGGCAGAGCCAAGGTTTTGTTGGTAGGTTTGTGGTGCTTGAAATGCCTCTCCCCGCAGTGTTTTTCAAGGTCAGGAGATGGTTTGGTTTTCCAGGGCAGTCTTCACATCATGATTGAATGCGGCCACACTATAATATTCACAGCAGTGGAGAAACAAATCCCTCCTTATTACGTTGTTCCTATTTGTTCCTGGTCCCAACTGGGGATTCCAGGAGCTCATTTTTTCTCACAGTCCCCGAAATAAAAGTGCCTCCTCCCAGCCTCTCACTCCCAACCCCTCACCTACAGGGGCCTGACTTTCACACGTGCCTGGTGACAGTGGTGGGATATGGGGCTCAGGGCCTAGGTCCTGGCATGGACTGGGCAGGAAGGGAAGGAAGCATCTGTGCAGTTGGTGGAAGGAAGAGAGCAGGAGCAGTGAGGCAAAGGCCCCTGCCTGCCTCTGGCAGTGCAGGGCGGAGCTCCCAGGGCTGTGCTTCCTAGGAAGGCTATCTCCCTGGGGGAGGAAGGAGATGGGGGTGCTGGCAGAGCACCTCTGCTTTTCCTACAGGGATTATAACAATCTATAGTATTCATGATTCTTTAAAAAAAATTTTTTTTCAGAGAGGAAGGGAGAGAGAGAGAGAGGGAAAGAGAGAGAGAGAGAGAGAGAGAGAGAGAGAGAGAGAGAGAGAGAGAGAGAGAGAGAAGAGAGAAACAGCAATGATGAGAGAGAATCATTGATTGGATGCCTCCTGCATGCCCCCCACTGGAGATTGAACCCACAACCTGGGCATGTGGCCTGACTGGGAATTGAACCATGACTTCCTGGTTTATAGGTTGATGCTCAACCACTGAACCATGCCAGCTGGGCTAAATTCTTTCTTTACTCAATTTCATTTCTGACTCGGTCTTCAGTCACCTGTACTGACAGATAAAAAGCATAGCATCAGGTCCTCTGGGATGTCTTGTCCTCTCACCTCTCTTCTTCAATCTAGTGTCTTTGGTCCTGGGTCTGAAGAAGGGCCTTGGAGGTGGGAGGAGCATGTGGGCCTGGACTCCACTGGCACCTGTGGCGAGATGCCCACAGCTCCTTCTACTTGGTCCATGCTTGGAGCACAGGAACTATTTTGTGAGGCTGCCTCTTCTTCCTTGATCAGTTCCCATGTGTGGCCTGTAGGTTGGGTTTAACCCACAGGCACTGTAATGGACTGACTATGCTACCTCCCCCAGTGCATATGTTGAAATCTTAATCCCCAAGGTGATGGTATTTGGATATGGGGCCTTTGGAAGGTGCTGCGGTAACAGGGCAGAGCCATCAGAAATGGGATAAGTGCCTTTATACAAGAGGTCCTCAGAGCTCCCTCACCCCTTCCACCATGTGAGGACACAACAAGATGACTGTGAACTGGGAAGCAAGCTCTCACCAGACACTGAATCTTCTGGTGCCTTGATCTTGGACTTTCAGCATCTAGAACTGTGAGAAATAAGTTTCTGTTGTTTATAAGTTTATTAGAGGCCTGATACACGAAATTCGTGCAAGAGTAGGCCTTCCTTCCCTCTGGCACCTGGTTTCCCTTGCAGCCCCGGCTTCATCCAGAAGGTTGTCCTTCAGAAGGACATCCGGTCTAATTAGCATATTACGATTTTATTATTATAGATGTTATTTTTGTTTTAGTATCCCCAATGGACTAGGACAAGTACATTTAGTTTGACCTGGACATTTGAGCCAATTAAAAATTAAGAGTTTGTGGCTCAGTTGATTGGAGTATCATCCTGTACACCAAAGGGAAATGGGTTCGATTCCCAGTCAGGGCACCTGCAGGATTATGTTTCTCTTTTGAATCGATAGTTCTCTCTCTCTCTCTCTCTCTCTCTCTCTCTCTCTCTCTCTCTCTCTCTCTCTCTCCTCCCTCCCTCTCCCTCTCCCTCTCCCTTTCCCTTCCTCTCTCTCTAAAATCAATAAAATATAAAATAATAATAAATAATATAAAAGTTAAGAGTTTGTAACAAACTTTAGATTTGAAAAAGGCAGCAATCCTGTTACCCTGCAGCCCCTCGAGGTGGGCCATTTCCCTCCTCACAGTCTTCTACAACCAGCTATGCTTCCTCATTTAGGCCACCTATCTAGACCCCGTATGTGTCTGAGTTGTAACTCCTGGCCTAGATACAAACATTTATTTTCTGGAATCTTAAGTATTCCTACCCCTGTCTGTTGCCCCACCTACTGAGAATGGTGTGTGCAGGTTATTTCTGCTCTAGAAACTCAAAAATTCTCTTTCTCCCTCTGATGCCTCCCATACTCTCTCTCTCATTATCTCAGTCAGGTGTATCTTGTCCTCATCTGAAGGAGACTCTACCTTCCTCATGCCATCCAATAAAACATTTTGTTCATGCACATAAATTCCTTTCTCCAAGGGATTATGCTTTTGGAACACAAAAACCAGAAAGACTGGGAAAGCTATTTTTATTTTCTGTTGCATTCCTTGAGGAAACGAATAGGAATGCAACAGAATAAAGGCAGGGAATGGGGGTGGGGAGGGGCAACTCCATTCTAAGTTAATATATAAAAATATACAGCCATGATTACTTGTTGAACAAAATAATACATGCTCACCATGAAAGTTCACACATTACAGAGGTGATGCATCAGAAATGTTCCCAGATAGCCCACCACCCAGAGACGACTACTGTTCACATATTCTATCAGAATTGCTGTTATGATTTTTTAAATCAGAAATAGGATCATACGATGATATTGTTCTATACTTTGATTTTTTTCTACTTAACAATATATTGTGAACACCTATTCATGTCAGTCCACACTGATTATCTCATTGTTTTTATTGGCAACAAGTGTCCCTAATATGATTGAACCATTGTTTATTTCTCCAATCCCCCAGTGATGGACCATTTGGTTGTTTTAAATTTCTATTATAACAGAAGCAGTGAACATTTCTCTACATACATCTTTGTACAACTTGTACAAGCATGTCCCAAAGAGGATCTGCTGGGTCAAGGAGCATGTGCATTTAAAATTTTGGCAGATACTGCCAATAAATCCCCCAAATTTTACAGTGTCAGTTATATTGCATTATAATTTTGATTTTTTCCCATGTCTTTGACAACATTAAACTTTATCAAGTAAAACTGATTTGAATAATCTCTTGCTATTAAAATATGAATAAAATATACTTTCTGCCTTAGAAAAGATATACAAAGTATGTTGGCAACAATGGAAACTTTCTTTAGTAAGATTTTTGATGTATTTCATTAATGAGATGATTGGTGAAACATTAGCAGGAGGAAGAAACAGGGTGGGGAAGCCCACAGAGGTCAAGTCCAACCTGGGGTGTAGCAGATGAGGCCAGCCCCGAAACATGTGATGGGGATGGAGGAGGTGTGTGATGTGAGAGAACCAGAGAAGAAAGAGGGGCAGGAGAGAATATATGTCCACGGGGGCACCAATCTATGGGGGAGGTCAGTTTTATACAGATACCACCTTTACAATTTTTAAATATCAAATCCATGTCTAAACCCTAGTTTCAGAATGTTTTTATTGATTATTGAGAAAATTCTAGCATAGCAAGAGAGAAGTTATGAAAACATAACATTGGGCCCTAGGTGTCAGCAGCTGGCAGATGGAATATTTCTCTCAGAAATAATACAGAAAAGACAAAAGGGAAATAAGTTAGTACATTTAACCTATCTCCCAGATCTAAGTTTAAAGCTAAGTGAATTCTCAACATTTCTGATCAGACCAGATCTCTGGAACCTGCTATCATATCTCTCTGTCCTTTACCTTCATAGAACTCATCACAATTCGTCATCAATTTATTAATCTTCACCTCTCCATTCAATCATAAACTCTAACATAGTGTCCTGAAAGCCTCACAGAGGGCTCTATCACATATAGTGTTGTTAAATAGTTGATGAATGAAATAAAGAAGGAAGAGAAAGAGAAGGGAATTAGGAAGGGAATGAAAGGGGAGGAGAGAGGAGAAGAGAGAAGAAGAGAGGAGAGAAGACACAAGAAGAGAAAGAAAGATCAAAAGAAAAACTAGGTGGGGAGTAGGAGCAAACCAACTGGCTGGTGTACACAGTCTGGAATGGAATTCCACTGGTTATCAGTACCCTAGGGTGATAGAGGAACCTGGGGTACATTAGAGATCTGGGCAGTAGGGTTCAGTAGGTTCCTAGCTTTTTGATGTGAGTAGTCTTTGAGATCATTGTGTGTGTTGCTAAGCATTAGGGACTTAGCTGTCAGACATGGGGTAACCCTGCAAGTTATCAGTGAGGATGCTGTTTATAAAATGTCCAGCTGGCCTTGCATTGGTTTAAGGAGAAAAACTGAGATGGGGCTAGATTTGGGACAAAAGTTAAAGAGTTCAATAATGTAAAAAATGTATTTGAAAAATAAGATATGTAAAAGCTCTCTATTAACTAGTTTTTTGGTTTTTTTTTACTCTAGGTAACCCTCTGACTGAAAATAGGATAAATATTTATAAGTAAAATTTGTAAATAAATATGATAACATTCTTCTGAATACCAAATACCAAAACAACAACAAAATACAACCCCCCCCCCACCTCCTGCCAACAAACACCTGCAGTATCTGATGGAAAACGCTACTCAAGCTTTTGTTGACTTGCTCATGAGTCAATTAAATTTATTGAGTTACTGGTTTTAAAACATTGAAATTAGGTATTGCAGGAGATCCAAGGAATGTAAAACTTGTTTTATTTATTCATGGTTTGAAATCTAATTGGAAGACAGAATTCAAAAACAAAAAATTTGAATAACTTAATAAGGTTAGAGTATTAGAATGTATTATCATTAAGAAAAAAACCTCTATCATGATGTTTCAAAGACAATTGGAAATTGGGGCAATTATTGGCATGTGCAGAATTCTGAGTACTGTGTACTGTGAATTCTGGAATGACACTGGCCTGAGACATGAGAAATAATATTGTCTGCTACTTACTGCTCATATTGCAAGTCCAAATAGTAAGACAGAAGGTAGCCCATATTATTATCTAATTACAGTAGAAACTTGTTTGATTTGCCTGGGCTTATACATATGGTGACCATTTGGCAATTTTAGACTCACTGCTTATAGAACATTTTAAGTAAAAGCAATAAAATGAACAGACTTTGGACTTTTAGCTAGGTCATTTTTCTGCATAGACGGCCATTTCTGTTTCATACTGAGAGATTTAGCTGGCAGTCTTAGGAAGTTTGCATGAGAGTAATGTTGACTCCAAAAGAAACTTGGAGAATGTGAATCTGTGTTCAAAGTTCAGCCAAAATGAAGTAGCTCCATGTCAGTATGATTTGCCAATAATAATGTTATAAAAAATGTTTTCCGGAAGCCAGTCTTTTTTTTTTTTTCTGTATGAAATAACTCAAACCATACTTAGTAAACAGAAGTTCTGGATGTAATTTAAAACAATGGATCACCACATCATGCCACACATGAATAGAAAGTTGAAAATTGAGAACTTACTCATACAAAGGTCATTGAGAAGGTTTTCCACAATAATGGTACTTGAGTAAACAAGTCTTCATTGAATGCCTTTTATGTGGTCAGCTTTAGGACAGGATGGTGGAGGATGGGAAGGGGGACTAAAGAAGGATCGTACCTAAGACACGGTCCCTCTCTGATTTGGAGGAATAAGCAAGAAGCGCATGAAACTGCCAAGGAACAATACAAAGCAGTGTGCAGTTATGTATCTAAATGATAAGTGAAATATATGTAAGTGTGATGGATGGTCACGGAAAGTGAATGTAGTCAAGCTTGGAGGGGTTTTCCTGGACTAGACAAGCTGTGGAGAGGGAAATTGGACAGAGGTACATTCCAGAAGGGGGCAGCAGAAAGCAAGAAGGATGGCATGTAAAGGAGGGAGGAGAAGACTAGTCTGGCAGGATGATGGGGTCAGAGTGATCAGGGCACTTACTAGCAGATGGAAGTCTTTGCTTCTGTGCCCGTATCTGCCTTATTGTATCCATCGCTTTTGCTTTATACCCAACTCCATCTCTTAGTGCTGCCTGGACCATTTGCTTATTCTGAATATTGTGTTTCTTCTCTCCGCCAGCTGTTTTTATACCATCCCAGAAGTTCGATTACTTGGATTGAATCCTGGCTCCTCCACTTACCAGTGGGCAAATTATTTAACTTCTTTGTGCCTTAGTTCCTTCATCTTTAAAGAGGAGATAATAATGGGTCAAACTCATTAATGAATATAAAGTTTTTACAACAGTGATTAACACATAGTAAACAATCAATGAGTGTTAGCTATAATGTCAATTATTCCTTGATTGGTGTTGAGGACCATTTCAAAATCTAAGCCAGTGACATATGAGATAATCTTGGAGGCACTAATAACAATCCAGGATGTGGGGAAGAGAGGTTGAGTGATGGGGAGACCTTGGAATGGTGGCTTCTTCTAGCCATGCCTCCACCTTGACCTTCATACAAGTTTTCCTCCTGGGGAAAGTGTCAGAACAGTGCATGGCTGGTGGGCAACTTGACCTCTTAACCCTTTTTAATAGCAAGCAACTTACAGAAGTAATACAATTCAACTTGTATTTCCTTTGATTTTATTGGTCTGAACTCATTTTAGGTAACTTGAACATTTTAATTTCCTGTACATGAGACTACAATGACCTAAGAGAATACTGAACCAGAGTCAGCCAAATATATTACTGACCCAAAGTTATGTTTAATTGGTCCTAAAGGAATGTACCACACCAACAATTTGAGAGTTAGGCAAACAGAACTTCTCTGAGAAGGAAAGAAAAAGGCTGTAGAACAGCCAAATGTATTCAACATTGTTAAAACGGCTCTTGTTTATCACCTCTGAATGATACCTGTTTACTACATTATATGCACAGAAATCCTAACAGAACCTTGGTTACACCAGTGTTATTTAGGCTGGCCCACTCCAGGATAGATCCCCACCCCTTCCCCCAAGTTCCCCTTTCTGAGGCTCTGAAAAGCACAATATTTACCTATTTCTTAATAAACTACTGAAACACTTCAGAAACAAGTAGCTCACAAATCATTTTAAATTCATGTATTGCCTGTGCATGCGAAATCTGATAAACCCAAAAGATAGATCTATTTTTATATAAAGGTCATGTATCCCCATAGCCTCTGCCAGTACCAGTGTCATCCCTACACAATGACCCTGTCCGACTCCCACACCCTCAAGAAATGTTTCCAGAGATGGTGATAGTTGGGAGCAGAGGACTGCGAAGGTTGGTTTTAACTATGGGCAAAAAAGAAATACTGAACAGAGACAAAATAAGATGAAAACATCTTCTGAAAATAATTTAAGCAACTGATTCTATAGATAGAAGAGATGATACTTAGACTTAGGCAACCAGTTCTATGGACATGGAATTTAAGGAATGGGAAGAGAGGAAGAGAAGACAAAGAACAAGCAACCAAAGAGAAAGGTAATGAACCAGAGCAGATGCCCTTATGGAAGCCATGAGAACAGTTTCAAGCAGAAGGATGTTTTATATGTGACCCAATTGAATATTCAATTCCCACCTCAGAATCAGTGACTCCTCTGCCTATGGTTTAAAAAACATTTCTCACAAATCCTAACATTCTGTGACTGACAACTCTTTAAGGAAGTTCTTGTGGTTTTACTCATTGTTGGTAAACTCTCCTGCCCACTCACCACCTTTAACACTGGAGTTAACCACTAACCTCAGATCATCCCGGTTCATAGAGCACCTACCACCCATTCTCTCTTCCACTAGTCTGTTTACTTCTCCTTTCCCAGAGCAGAAGGGCCAATTTCATTTATAATCATGATGATTATTTTAAATTATTTGCATCTTTAAATGATGTAGTTCTTGCATATACTTTGTAGAATTTTGATTTCCTTCCTCAGCTTCTGCATTTCCAGTTGCATTTCATGTGTGGTAGACTGCTGTGTAGCTGCTGATTCATCATGGTCCCCTGAGCAAGTCACTTGACCCTCTGTTCCAAGCTTCTCATTCAAGAAATTATCAATTAATTTTTAATGAAAGATCTCAGAATGATTATAAATTTATTCAAGTCTCTTCTTTCTTCCTCTCTGATGCCATCATCTTTTTCCTTTCCCTAGCTCTTCTTGCAGCTCCCTGAAGGTAGCCATACTCCAGGGCTCACGTTGTGGCTCTCTGCTCTTCTCTTTCATTGGATTAATCTACTCTAAGAGCTTTATATATCTGCTCTGTGCTGATGTCTTCCAATCTGTACCTCTGTCCTTCTCACCTAAACTCTAGTTCTGCATCTTTCATTGCCCCCTTTTGGGTATGTCACTGTCAGTCCAAGCTGAGCATGTCCAGACCCAACATGGCACCATTTGCCAGTCACTGGGACTCTTGTCTGAACTTTCCTTTTCCCTCATCCTTCTACACATTCAGTTGATGAGCCCTAAAGATTATGTCTACTTCTCACATATTTAATGATAAGAATCATATCTTGCTCACCTATAACTTTCTATAATTCTATATGTTTAAAAATATCAGGCATTCAATAGAGATATGTTTGAATTTAGTAGTTGAGTTGCAAAGAAAGTGTTCCATGCTCAAATACATTTATACAGCCCCAAGTTGAAACTAATCAGGATTCCTTAGTAGATTGATAATGGTTATTATTAATTCCTAAAAGAGGCATTATAGTATGGGAGTCAGTCCAAATTTAACTGACTTTAGGACCAATTTTTCACCAATTTGTGTCTTCCTGAACAAAGTTCCTCAGGACAAAATGTGTTATATGTTGTGTTAATCCTAGCTGTTTTACTATTCACGTGTAAAGATACAAAAAATAAAATCAGCCGAAACCGGTTTGGCTCAGTGGATAGAGCGTCGGCCTGTGGACTGAAAGGTCCCAGGTTCGATTCCGGTCAAAGACATGTACCTGGGTTGCGGGCACATCCCCAATAGGAGATGTGCAGGAGGCGGCTGATCGATGTTTCTCTCTCATCGATGTTTCTAACTCTCTCTATCTCTCTCCCTTCCTCTCTGTAAAAAATCAATAAAATATATTTTAAAAAAAATCTTTAAAAAAAAATAAATAAAATAAAATAAACATGGATCAAAGTGTTTAGATAAAACACACGCTTACATATATACATACACATATAACAATTTAAAAAGCTATAAGAAAATATAAGTGAACATTTCTCAACCTTGTGGCAGGGAAGACTTTTGTAAGTATAACATGCATAGAAGAAACCATAGCTATTGACATATTTAACTATATACATTTAAATTTGTAAAATGTTTCTATACATTAAAAAAATTAAAATTAACTTAAACACCAAAGATAAAAGATTATGAATAAAACATTTGCAATGTATGTGACACATTAAAAAAATGAATATCTTTACCATTTAATAAACTTTTAAAAAATAAGAAAAAGATGAACATCCCCAAAAGTAAAATGGGCAAAAAGACGTACACTAACCACTCATAAAAGAAGAATTAGGAATGGTTAATAATATTTGGAAAAAATTAAACTCAGTTATGTATTAAGTGAAATACAAATAATATAAAAAATTTGATGAGAATGTGGGGGATAATTGACACGGTGTTACAATACTGGCCGAGGATCAGATTTGTAGAATTATTGGAAGAGTAATCTGGCACTATTTATCAAAAGCTTTAAAAAGTGGGCTTCTCCTTTTGCCCAACAAATCTACTTAAAGGGATTGATGGTAAGTAAATATGCAAACAAGTATTAAAAATGAATGTACGACGGTATTCATCATAATATCTATCTATCTATCTATCTATCTATCTATCTATCTATCTATCTATCTATCTATAAAAGCCTAAGCGACCCTTACAACTGGACAACCAGAACGACTGGAACAACTGGTCGACCAGTTGCTATGACATGCACTGACCACCGGGGAGCAAATGCTCAATGCAGGAGTGGCCCCCTGGTGGTCAGTGTGCTCTTACAGCCAATCTCCCACAGCCAGCCAACCTCCCGTGGCCCCTCCCCCTGGCTGGCGGGAAGAGGGGCCACAGGAGGTTGGCCACCAGCCCTGATCGGGACTGGGCAAGATGGCCTTAATTGGCCCCAATTGCTGGCCAGGCCTAGGAACCCCACCCATGCATGAATTCGTGCACTGGGCCTCTAGTTGTTTATAAGAGTAAAAGATAGAAAATAGCCTAATTGTCCAATTACAGGTAGAATTTTATATACCAACAATTAGCAGTAGGTTCTCTGGATTAGGGGTTAGAGGCAACTGATTTTTTTCTTTGTACTTTTTGTGTTTCTAGGTTCAGCATGCATTTTCTTAGACATAAGTGACTTTCAGTTATTTTTAAAAGTGAGCAATTCACATATAATGTAATGTCCAAGTTTCTGGATGAGGGAATGGAATGTACTAACTTGAATATCTGACATCATTGTTTTATATTTTAATTCCCCTTTTAATTTTCCCATTTTCCCCATCTTCTAGTAAAAGAGAGAGAGAGAGAGAGAGAGAGAGAGAGAGAGAGAGGGAGAGAGGCAGGCTATGAGGAAATTATTTCTAGATGTGATTTTCTAACTTTTCTGCCACAAAATCCTTCTTTTCCCTAAATAATCCACGCCTTCTTCTGCCTCTATGTGAACTTCCTTTCTTTGAATCTCAAGTTCTTTGGCTCCCTTTCTCCCAGTTCCCACTCCATTCCTGAATAGAGTCTGAAAGGAAGATCCCAAAGTAGTCCAGACCCTGCCTGTGGGGTCAAGGCTTGCCCTCTTTTGAGAGACAGGGAGATTTTTACTCTAACTCAAGTGACAAATGCACTCCCAAACTACGGTGCTCAATCTTGCTTCACTGAGAACATATAGCACATTTTGCATGCAAATCACTACTCAGCCTAAGAATCTGCCTCTGTAATGATAAAAGATGTGTTTTCAACTTGCCACAAGGTAACCATTTCTCTGAAGTTAAGCTAAGCAAAATGAAAGATTTGTTGATGATTCTTTGGCTCCACCACAACCACTTTTTCTCTTTTATTCTTTGACCTCTTCTCAGACTCCTGCTCTGACTCTTGACACTACCCAATTCATTTCTAAATGTCTCCCCAAGGTACTGACCTCAGCCTTTCCTTCAACATTTTCTGCCCAGACATCTTTTCTGCTTTCTACATCTTCAGAGCTCACCTGACAGCTAATGGCTGGTGAAGGCTCATCTCCAATCCAGTGGCTTTCCATATGTCCAACCCGCTGCTGAAAATCTGCTCCAGGCTGTCCCCTTGGTGCCTTGAGGTGTCCCCTCAATCAACTATGTCTAAAATCAACTAGCCTTGTCTTCCCCAAATCCCCAGACCCTCCAGTTTTTATAGTCAAGCTGCCTTCTTCCTTTTCACTAAGTTCTAAACTTGTCACTTTTGACTACGTCCTCTTTTCCTTCCTCTCTGAAACTCTTCCCTACCCCCACTTCCTCCAGTCCGGTCAGACATTTCTTCATACCATCTCTTTCTTCCACCCTTTCTTCTCTAGTGATACCATCTTGTCCCTAGCTCAGCTCTATCATTCATGCACAGAAGGTGTGGCGACCTCTTGACTCCTCCCTGTCACTCCACCTTTAATGCTTCCCCAACGCAGCATCAAGTCAGTCTTCCTGAGGCACTGTATGGAGCCTGCCACTCCTCCGTTCAAACACTGCGAGGGGTCCTATCAAACCCAGGCCTTCAAGCCTGGCATGCAAGATGTTCTATCATCTGGCCCAACCTACCTTTCAACCCCTGTATCCTAGCACCTCATAATGCACATTTAGAATTCAGGCCAATGGATATTTGGCCATTCTACAATCCCACCTTGTCCCTCCTGTCTCCCTATGTTGGCAAAACCTATTCTCGGATATCTTCCTTTTCCTCTGCGTTGGTACCACCCCCTCTTACAAATGATCACAGCCAGGTTCCCAGAGCAGACTTCGTTTCAAATGGCACATAGCCCATTCTTGTTTGCCTTACATTCCTGATGGGGTTCAATCTCACCACGGGATTAATGACTTCGTCTTATACATTGCTATATATCCCACATCTCCTGGCACATATTAAGTACCTAAGATATACTTGTTTAATGAGTAAATGAATAAAACTTAGATCAAGTAGCCAATTTATTATTCAGTCTTTCTGCCACTAAGTGGGAATTACTTAGAGGTGGACAACTGGCTGTATCGTCAATCAGCTTATTTTGCAAAGATGCCTATATAGAGCTATCATTTTGCAGTGTAACTTTTGTCTCTCATGAAACAAAATCCAGATTATTGTATTTTGAAAAAAAAGTTGCTATGTGGGCAGGAGCAGGGCCAAATCTTCTGCCTTTGGTGGTTATTTTTGTTGTTTGGGAGGCATACCCTTCTACTCTCTTTCTAGTAAGTACCCTGCATACTTTCTCTGGCCCTAGTGCCCACCAGCCACAGGAATGAAAACATGACAGGTCTGATCCAGTCTTAGGAGTCTATTAGCACTTGGGCACTGGGTCCAAGTCACACTGATCAGATCCTTCACAGAGACTTTCTGTTGTAGCTAGAAGGGAGGTGGCTATAAGGATATATCCATGGAACTACCACAGACCACATTTCCAATTAGAAACCAGTGACATCCTTATTGCCCAAATCCATTATTTGGCAATCAATATACTATTTACCTAGATAGCTTAAAATTTTAATACCCAAAATGGAGCTCTTTATCACTCTACTGCATTTCTCTCCCAGTCTTTCACATCAAAATAAGTGGCACCATTATTCACCTAACTACTCAAGCAGAGGAGCTATGGCTATCAACCCACTTCTTCAGAAAGGGCTATTTTTCTTTAAAGGAGTGATTAATGGTCAAAACCACTGAGACACATACAGATGGCTCAGAGAAACACAGAAGGTTGAATCCCATGGTTCAAGTTACAGAGTGATGAAGAAGAATAAGGACCAAAAAGAGGCCATTTTGCTTGGACATTAGGAGGTTAGTGGAACTGGGTGTGATGTTTTAGTAGTTTAGCAAGGGCAAGAATTGTTCCTCCTTTGAGATGAGCTGGTTAACAGCCCCTGTGCTAGGCCTGGAGACCTAGTAGAGAACCAAACAGACATGGTACAAGATGCTTTGCAAAAGGTATAGGAAATGACAGCTGCAGCTCTGCCCTTGAAGAGTCTATCATTTCTTTTCTTTTTTAGTTCTTTTTGTTTACAGTATTACATATGTCTCCTTTTTCCCCCATTGACCTCTCCCCGGCCACCCCTACTCCCCTCCTACCCCCCTACCCCCCCACACACATGCCCTCACCTCCCTACTGTCTGTGTCCACTGGTTATGCTTATATGCATGCATACAAGTCCTTTGGTTGATCTCTTACCCCCTACCCCGCCCCACCTTCCCTCTTAGGTTGGACAGTCTGTTTGATGCTTCTCTGTGTCTAAATCTATTTTTGTTCATCATTTATGTTGTTCATTATGTTCCATAAATGAGTGAGATCATGTGATATTTATCTTTCTCCAACTGGTTTATTTTGCTAATCATAATGCTCTCCAGTTCCATCCATGCTGTTGCGAGTGGTAAGAGTTCTTTCTTTTTTACAGCAGCGTAGTATTCCATGTTGTAGATGTACCACAGTTTTCTAATCCACTTATCTGCTGATGGACACTTAGGCTGTTTCCAAATTTTGTAAAATGTGCTGCTATGAACACAGGGGTGCATATGTCCTTTCTGATTGGTGTTTCTGATTTTTGGGGAGTATATTCCTAGAAGCGGGTTTACTGGGTCAAATGGGAGTTCCATTTTTTAAGAAATTTAAATTCTTTGTTGTTTAAAGTATTACATAAGTCTTCTTTTTACCCCATTAACCTCTCCCTGACCACCTCCACCCCCCAGCACATGCCCTTACCCCCCCCCCCCAATCTGTGTCCATTGGTTATGCTTATATGCATGCTTACAAGTCCTTTGGTTGATCTCTTACTTCCTCACTCCCGCCTTCCCTCATAGGTTGGACAGTCTGTTCACTGCTTCTATGACTCCGGATCTATTTTTGCTCATCAGTTTATGTTGTTCATTATATTCCACAAATGAGTGAGATCATGTGATATTTATCTTTCTCTGACTGGCTTATTTCACTTAGCATGATTCTCTCCAGGTCCATCCATGCTGTTGCAAATGGTAAGAATTCCTTCTTTTTTTTTTTTACAGCAGTGTAGTATTCCATTGTGTAGATGTACCACAGTTTTCTAATCCACTCGTCTGCTGATGGGCACTTAGTCTGTTTCCAAATCTTAGCTATGGTGAATTGTGCTGCTATTAACATAGGGGTGCATATATCCGTTCTGATTGGTGTTTCTGTTTTCTTGGGATATATTCCCAGAAGTGGGATCACTGGGTCAAATGGAAGTTCCATTTTTAATTTTTTGAGGAAACGCCATACTGTTTTCCACAGTGGCTACACCAGTCTGCATTCCCATCAGCAGTGCAAGAGGGTTCCTTTTTCTCCACATCCTCTCCAGCCCTTGTCATTTGTTGATTTGTTGATGGTAGTCATTCTGACAGGTGTGAGATTGTACCTCATTATTGTTTTGATTTGCATCTCTCAGATGATTAGTGACTTTGAGCATGTTTTCATATGTCTCTTGGCCTTCTGTATGTCCTCTTTCAAAAACTGTCTATTTAGGTCCTTTGCCCACTTTTTGATTGGATTGTTTGTCTTCCTTTTGTTAAGTTGTATGAGTTCCCTATAAATTTTGGAGATTAAACCCTTATCAAAGATAACATTGGAAAATATGCCCTTCCATGCAGTGGGCTTTCTTGTTGTTTTGTTGATGGTTTCTTTTGCTGTGCAGCAGCTTTTTATTTTGACGAAGTCCCATTTGTTTATTTTCTCTTTAGTTTCCATTGTCCTAGGAGCCATATCGATAAAGATGTTGCTATGACAAATGTCTGCTATTTTGATGCCTATGGATTCTTCTAAGATTTTTATGGCTTCCAGTGTTATATTTAAGTCCTTTATCCACTTTGAGTTTATTTTTGTGTATGGTGTAAGTTGGTGGTCTAGTTTCATTTTTTTTTTTTGCTTGTATCTATGTATTTTCCCAGCACCATTTATTGAAGAGACTGTCTTCTCTCTATTGTATGCTCTTGCCTTTTTTGTCAAGTATTAATTGAGCATACTGGCTTAGGTCATTTTCTGGGTTCTCTGTTCTGTTCCATTGGTCTATATTTCTGTTCTTGTGCCAGTACCAGGCAGTTTTGAGAACAGTGGCATTGTAATATAACTTGATATCTGGTATTGTGATCCCTCCAACTTTGTTCTTCCTTCTCAAGATTGCTGTGGCTATTCGGGGTCTTTTGTTATTCCATATAAATTTTTGGAGAGTTTGTTCTAGGTCTGTGAAATATTCCATTGGTATTTTAATGGGGATTACATTAAATATGTCAATTGCTTTGGGTAGTATGGACATTTTAATGATGTTGATTCTACCAACCCATGAACATGGTATATTCCTCAATTTGTTTATGTCTTCCTCTATCTCTTTTTCCAATGTCCTGTAGTTTTCTGAGTACAGGTCTTTTATCTCCTTAGTTAAGTTTATTCCTAGGTATCTTAACTTTTTTGGTGCAATGGTAAATGTGATTGCTTTTTGTTTGTTTGTTTGTTTCTCGTTCTGTGAGTTCATTATTGGTATATAAAAAAGCCATAGATTTCTGGGTGTTACTTTTGTATCCTGCTACATTGCCAAATTCATTTATTAAATCTAGTAGTTTCTTGATGGAGTCTTTACTCTGTATAATATCATGTCACCTGCGAATAATGACAGTTTTACTTCTTTTCCAATTTGGATGGATGCTTTTTATTTCTTCTTCTTGTCTAATTGCTATGGCTAGCACTTCCAGTACTATGTTGAACAGAAGTGGCGAGAGTGGCATCCCTGTCTTGTTCCTGTTCTTAGGGGAAATGGTTTTAGTTTTTGCCTATTGAGTATGATGTTGGCTGTAGGTTTGTCATATAGGGCTTTTATTATGTTGAGGTATGATCCCTCTATTCCCACTTTGCTGAGAGTTTTTGTCAAGAAAGGGTGTTGGATTTGTCAGATGCTTTTTCTGCATCAATTTATATGATTATGTGATTTTTGTCTCTCAATTTGTTTATGTGATGTATCACATTTTTTGATTTACAGATATTGTACTATCTTTGCAGCCCACTTGGTCATGGTGTATGATCTTTCTAATGTAATGCTGGATCCGATTTGCTAGGATTTTGTTGAGGATTATTTAGTATCTATGTTCATCAGAGATATTGGCCTGTAATTCTCTTTCTTTGTAGTGTCTTTATTTGGTTTTGGGATTGGGATAATGCTGGTTTCATAGAAAGAACTTGGAAGTGTTCCTTCCTTTGAATTTTTTGAAATAGTCTGAGGAGGATAGGTTTTAGTTCCTCTTTGAATGTTTGATAAAACTCCCCTGTGAAGCTATCTGGCCCAGGGCTTTTGTTTGCTGGAAGTCTTTTGATGATTGCTTCAATTTCATCTTTAGTTATCAGCCTATTTCGATTTTTTTATTCTTCTTGATTGATTTTGGAAGGTCGTATTTTTCTAGGAATATGTCCATTTCTTCTAGGTTGACCAGTTTGTTGGAATAGAGTTGTTCATAGTATTTTTTTTTTTTACAATTCTTTGTATTTCTGTGGGGTCTGTTGTTACTTTGCCTCTTTCAGTTCTGATTTTGTTTATTTGGGTCCTCTCTCTTTGCTTCTTAGTGAATCTGGCTAGAGGTTCATCAATCTTGTTTATCCTTTTAAAGAACCAGCTCTTAGTTTTATTGATCTTTTGTATTTTTTTTTTTGGTCTCTATGTCATTTATATCTACTCTGATCTTTATTATTTCCTTCCTTCTGCTCACTCTGGGCTTTTCTCGTTGCTGTCTTTCTAATTCTTTAAGTTGTAGAGTTAGATAATTTATTACCAGTTTTTCTTTTTCTTCCTTTCTTTTTATTTTTTATTTTTATTTTTATTTTATTTTTTTGAGGTAAGCCTGTAATGCTATGAACTTCCCTATCAGGACTGCTTTCACTGTCTCCCATAGATTTGGACTGTTGTGTTTTCATTGTTATTTGTTTCCAGGATGTTTTTTATTTCTTCTTTGATCTCTTTGGTAACCCAATCATTGCTTAATAACATGCTATTTAACCTCCAAGTGTTTGAATTTTTTTATTGTGGTTATTTCTAATATTATGCCATTGTAATCTGAGAAGGTGCTTGATCTGATTTCAATCTTTTTGAATTTGAAGAGTTTGCCTTTGTCCCAATATGTGGTCACATGTGCACTTGAAAAGAATGTATATTCTGTAGCTTTGGGGTGAAATGTTCTGAAGATATCAATTAAGTCCATCTGATCTAGTGAGTCATTTAGGATTGCTGTGTTTTGTTTTGTTGTTTTTTTGCTGATTTTTTGTCTAGAGGATTTATCCAGTGATGTCAATGGGGTATTAGAGTCCCCTATTATGATTATATTGCTGTTGATCTCTCCCCTGATATCATCCAGATTTTTTATATATTTGGGTGCTCCTGCATTGGGTACATAAATGTTTACCAGAGTCATATCCTCTTGTTGTATCAATCCCTTTAGTATTATGAAGTGACCTTCCTGTCTCTTGTTATGGCCTTCACTTTGAAGTCTATTTTGTCAGATATAAGCATTTCTGCCCCAGCTTTTTTTTTTTTTTTTTTTTTTTCATTTCCATTTGCCTGAAAAACTATTTTTCCATCCCTTCACTTTCAGTCTGTGTGAGTCCCTTATTTGAGGTGGGTCTCTTGTGACAGCACATATATGGGTCATGTTTTCTTATCCATTCAGCCACTCGATGTCTTTTGATTCGAGCAGTTAGTCCATTTATGTTTAAGGTTATTATTGACTAGAGGCCCGGTGAGCAAAATTCGTGCACAGGGGGTCCCCTCAGCCCAGCCTGCACCCTCTCCAATCTGGGAACCCTCGGGGGATGTCCGACTGCCAGTTTAGGCTCGATCCCAGGGATCATGCCTAAACTGGCAGTCAGACATCCCTCTCACAATCCTGGACCACTGGCTCCTAACTGCTCACCTGCCTGCCGGCCTGATCTCCCCTTACTGCCCCCCTTCTGGCCTGGTCTCCCCAACTGCCCTCTACTGCTGGCCAGGTCACCCCCAACTGCCCTCTGCTGCTGGCCAGGTCGCCCCTCACTGCCCCCCCCCCACACTCACATGGTTGCCCCTCACTACCCCTCCTGCCAACCTGGTCGCCTTATACAGCCTGATGTTCAGTCATTTGGTCATCCCTCACTGCCCCCCCTGCTGGCCTGGTTGCCCCATGCAGCCTGCTGTTTAGTCATTTGGTTGTCCCTCACTGCACCCCCCCGCCCCACCCCTGCTGACCTGGTCACCTCACACAGCCTGCTGTTCGGTCGTCCGTCCAGTTGTTTCGGTTGTGACAGTCCCTGGCTTTTTATATATAAGGATAGGTACTTGTTTGTAGCCATTTCTATTCTTTATGTCTGTGTTCCTTCTTTCCTTGCTATTTCTTCTTTTTACAACAGTCCCTTTAGCATTTCTTGCATTGCTGGCTTGGTAGTGATAAACTCCCTTAGCCTTTTTTTTGTCTGCAAAGCTCCTGATTTCCCCTTCAATTTTGAATGATAGCCTTGCTGGATAGAGTATTCTTGGATTCAGTTCCTTGCTTTGCATCACTTTGAATACTTCATTCCATTCCATTCTGGCCTGATGTGTTTCTGTTGAGAAATCATTTGATAATTTAATGGGCGATATTTTGTAGGTAACTCTCTGTCTCTCTCTTGCAGCCTTTAAGATTCTCTCTTTGTTGTTGACATTTGCCATTGTAATTACCACGTGTCTTGGTGTGAGTCTTTTTGGGTTCACCTTGTTTAGGACCCTCTGTGCTTGTGTGACTTTTTTCTTCCTCAAATCAGGGAAGTTTTCTGTCATTATTTCTTCAAATAGGTTTTCTAATCCTTGCTTCTCTTCTTGTCCTTCTGGCACCCTTATTATATGTATGTTACTTCTTTTCATGTTGTCCTAAAGCTCCCTTAGGCTCTTCTCCTGCTTTCTAATTTTTCTCTCCAGTTGTTGTTTAGATTGGGTGTGTTTTTGTCCCCTATCTTCTAACTCACTAATTTGTTCCTCTGCTTCTTCTAGTCTACTGTTGAAAGGGAGTCTACCATTTCTTTGAGGAATTTTAAGGGAAACTCACATGAATAGTTCAATACAAATTATGTAATTCTGCATAATGGATTATTTCCAATCTTATGACAGGCTGTGGTATAGTCATAAAATTTCAAAGTTTAAAAGAAACTTAGTAATTTTTCTTCTGTAATCCTCTCTTTTGATTTGAGGCAACTAAAGTCATAGAAACAGAGAACTATGGCCAAGGTCACGTAGTTATCACCCTTTGTGCAGATTTCATTAGATTCTTACAATAATAACAGCTTCAGGTTATTATTGTAAGAATCTAACGAGAAGTATCATGTATTTCTTATGACAATTATAACTTAACAAACACAAAATGACATTAATCATCTTTATGATTTTCATGGATAGCCCTATAGCAAGTACATAATATGATCCAGTAATCTTCCTTCTGGGTATATATCCAAAGGAATAAACCTCAAAGAGATATTTGCAGCATTATGAACAATAGCTAAGGCATTGAATCAACTTAATTATTTATTAACAGATGCATGGAGGAAAAGTTTTATATATATATATATATAACAAAATATTATTGGCCTTTAAAAAGAAGGAAATCTTGCCACTTGTGACACTATGGATGAATCTGGAGGACATTATGCTAAGTGAAATAAGCCAGACACAGAAGGACAAATACTACATGTTATCACTTATATGAGGAATCTAAAATAGTTAAACTAATAGAAGCAGAGAGTGGAACAGGGGCTGAGAGAAGGAGGAAATATGGAGGTCTTAGTCAAAGATTACTACTAAGATTCAGTTATATAAGATGAATAAGTCCTAGAGGTCTAATCTACAGCATCGTGCCTGAAGATAACAATACTGTATTGAATATTTAAAACTTTCCTAAGAAGGTAGATCTTATGTTAACTGTTGTTAACACACACACACACACACACACACACACACACACACACACACAAAATAATAGTAATAAAAATAAAAAAGGATGGGAGAAAACTTTTGGAGGTGATAGATATATTAATGGCATAGATTATGGTATGGTTTCATGGCTGTATACATTTTTCCAAACTCATCAAGTTTTACACATAAAATATGTATAAATGTATATATGTCAATCATACCTCAATTAAGTGGTTAAAAAAATGTCAGTCTTAACTCTATCTTCCCTAGCAACTGAAAAAAAAGAAGATGGTGGGATCTCATAAAACAACTTCACTACCCTATGTATGGTTCTGCTCCAGTAAGTGAAAATCCTAATCAGTTTACACTTTTAAAGTGCTTTGAGATCTTTGGTTGGTTAAAACAGTAGGTAGCTCTAAAGTGGTCACTTCCTGGCTTGGTGATCTTTGATAGACTGGGGACTAAATGTTGTGCTTGGCCACAGAAGAATTTAACTTTCTGTTAGTTGTGTGACTTGACTTAACAGTAATTCATCTGTGGCTTGCTTTGTGATTTCCAGGTTTCTCATACCCATAAGAAACACTGAGTAATGTACTGTGGGAACAAACTTAATTTAATTTAGCCCTCCTTTGGAGAAAAGGCCATAAGGACAGCATTTGTCCGTTCTATTATTACCCAGTTGCTCCTGTCCATAATGGATGTTTATGACTCACTGCCTTTTGAGGAACCACTTATATGGAACGTTGCCAAAGATCATCTAAAAATCCAAACAAAATGTCTTGCTGCCTGGTTTTGGGATCAGAACTGAATGGCTCATTTTCAAGTTGGTCACGGCCACACATTAAGACGTGGATAGAAAAGTCCAAGGGGACTTACGAAGTTAAGCCTAGGCCTGGGAGTGTGGTGTACCAACCTCAGAACCCAGGCTCTGCCAAAGTTCTCAAAGGAGAAGGCCTCCCTGAGGCCAGGCTGGGAGGAAGGGGAGTGCAGGGGCTATAACTGCCCTTGTGGAATGTTTTCAAGACAAGGGGGACCAGAGAGCATCTATATCTTTTCTCAGCAGTCTTAAGGTGCCACTGGTCAGTTTCATTCTGGAGCTCCGTCCAAATTCTGTTCCATGGCAATGTTAAGGGGCACAAAGTTAAACGTGTTCCTTATTGCAGAATTTCCATGAGTCGTCAATATGCTCATACTTATTATGGCTCATAGTTAATCTTCAGTAGAATGTTGCCTTTTACGTATTTATTTGACCAAAGAGATCTCTCATCACTATCATACTCTCAGTGCTGATAGTAGTTCAGCCAATAGCATTTGAAGGATTATTAATGGGTTTGTGAAATGATAGCCTGGAGAAAAACCCAAGGTGATCTTGCTCTATACTGGCTTTGATTTGAAGCATCTCCAAGGACTTTTTGATGTCCTCCTCAGAGTGAATGGAAGATCCAACTCCTGGTTTCCTTTGTCTTGTCCTCTGGATTTTGGATCTGGCAGTGGGGTCCCCAAACCTGGAATGGCTCCAGAACAGATCCAGTTTCCTAGGTTATGGAGGGCTCAAGACACAACCAATGTGTAGCCGTACTGGAGCCATGTAAAATGTGCCATGTGGTCTAGTGCTCAAGAGCCCAAGCTCTGGGGCTAAGTGACTTAGATAAGGTACTTAACCTATGTCTCAGTTTTCTCATCTGTAAAATGTGTATGATAATAGCATTTGACCCATATGGTTTATGAGGATTCAATGAATTAACACAATGAATAAAACAGTGCCTGACACACATTAAGTGCTAAAAACCATTAGCTATTATTGGATCTGGACTTAATTTCTGAGACTGCCCCATAGAGAGATGGTGGACAGGGAAGCCCTTGGCCTCAGCATTGGCCTACGTCAGTAGCGCTCAACTGGTGGATTCAGTTGAAGTTCAAATTAAAAACAAAATTTTCTCCCATCTGTAATCTTGACCTTCAAAACTGGCCACCATAAGTAACATCATTAAGGAGTGCCTGTAAACGTACACTTTCTTCTCAGCAAAAGTAAACTTTTGCTTTTATCTGGTGAGCTTGAAATATGAACACCTGGGTACTTGTTGGTACTGATATACAAATTGTGGGTTGCTTCCTTTTGATCAGCTTCAGCAGTACAACTCAGAGTCAGGGAGAATCCAAGGTTTCTGGCCCATTCTGGAATGATATCAGGTCATCTAAAGTTTAGAGGATATCTACGAAGTCAGGAATGGAAAAAAGACTTTTTATTTCTGCTATGTTTGGCAATTTATCTCCTCCCCCCTCCCCCCAGATAATACCATCTTATGTTCTAAGTTGAGATAACCTGATTTATTTAAACTAATTGAATTAAATAAGTTCAGTAAATATGGCTAAAGCTACATATCAGCTCTCACATCTTTCTCAAGCAAATGTGAATGAACGAGTCATCGCATTATTTCTTCTGTGGATGGAAAACAAGACAATGACAATACATCATTTATACTGGTCATTGATTCACTTTGCTCCTAACATTTGATTCCTTTGTCTCACACTTTTCTAGTTAACATCTGATTTACACATATAAATAGTTGAAATGAAATGTTTTAATATGCTAATAGCTAAAATAATGTTTATTAATTCAAAAGTTTAGGTTTTACAGGTGAGCTCAGCTGGGTTCTAGACCAGTGATATAATTTTAGCAGGTTTCCTTGAAGAAATCATGGTATAGCTAAAATATAAAGATTCTTGGCTGAAATTAGATAAACACAGAATGGTAACAATAGTTACTATCTAAAGATCTAAAGCTTGCACTGAGCAGTTATTATTAATATAATTAATTTATATGCAGTATGATAGAAAAAATAGCCTTTGGGTTATGAAAGATGGGAAGAGATATAATTCTGAGATTTCTCTAGAGGAACTAAGATTTTTTTTTTTACTAAAACACTAGGGTGAAGGGAATACATACTGATAAAATAGAAGCTTGTAATGAAAGTTATTTATGCTAGGTAAGTTCTAATACACAAACTGATGAGTTATAGTTATTAACTGATTTAAAAATTCCAGTGTCTAAATGTCCCAGAAGTAAATGTATCTTAATTATTTCACAAGATGGTATCACCCATTAGCAATCCTTGGTCCTACTAAATCTGTTACCCCAAGATCAAAGCTTTTTGAAGATAAATTCTGCCCTTAAAGATGATAGAGTCATATTTAGATTAAAAGCTAGAAACACAGAAATTCCCTTGCATGGTATAAATCTTAGAGAAACTCATGCACATGTATACCTAAAGTAACACTCAAAGAGATTCATTACAGCAGCATGGTCTGTGATATTTGCATGTTTACAGTTTTAAAATGCCTGCCAGTAGGTGAAATGGATGAACAAATTAGTGTATCCTCATAATGGAATACAACCAATAGCAAACTGAATAAACTAGATCTATATTTATGAATCTTGAAAAAATAATAGTAAGTAACAAAAAAATTGCAGACTAATAATTGATAGTACAATAAGACTTGGATAATTTATTGTAAAAATTGTTTTAAGATGCACAAAACCATTCTATATTATTTGTGGATATATACTTTTCATATACATGTAGCTTTCACATATGTGTGCCATTTATATGAAGGTTACATGTCAATCAGGAAAGTAGTTACCTCCAGGAGGAAAGGGGAATACATTTGGGGAAAGATATAAAGGGACTTCAACTGTATGTGTAATGTTTTATTCTGAAATAAATGTATTAATCATATGTTAAGCCTTTGAAATTCTGGGTGGTAGGTATTGTATATTGTTCTCTGTACTTCTCATGTACTTAAAATGTTTCATAGTTTTTAAAAAAGGATTAACTGATAGGTATAGTCTCTTTTAGACTCAGCACATTTGTTCCATGTTAAAGAAAACAGAAAGGCATGTTCCACCTGGCTATTCCAAGGAGGCTACATTTACTGAGCCAAAGCTAAGGGACAATCCAATCTCTTCTTTTGGACGGAAGGGTCCAGATACTTTATCATTGCTCTGAGAGGAGTTTACAGTCCTGAGGGACTTCTGGTTAATAGTGAATGCTTCCCTAGTAATATTACTTTAGGGAATGCAAGTAATGTACTTTGTTTGTAAATAAACTCGGGTCTGACCTTTCGTCCAAGTTTATGTGTGCTGGGGTGAGCCTGCCCAACTTCCCTAGCTCTCCTCTTCCCCAGCTTTTCCTAGCTGGCCCTTCCACTGTCTCCATCTCCAAGCAGAAGTCCCTGACCAGATTCTCTCCCTCCTCTGCATCTCTGTCTGGACGGGCTTGGTGAGGAGCCAGTTTTCCTGCCAGATTAGCACACAACTAGGTCTCTGTGAAGATCCCTAGAGAATCTGTGTCCTTGGACACTGCCCACACCTGACTGACCCTGGGTCCCTAACCTTATGTCCTCTCTTGCTGCCAGTCATGGGCCACTTCTTTTCATGAGCTCCTGGCATTCTGTTGCTTCTGGGAAACAATATATTTGTCTTGCAGTTGGCTTGACCCTCACCAGATGAGGCCAGATCTCCTGGTTTTGGATGCCCTCCTCACAGCCTGGACTTCCCCTTTGAAGTCTCATCACAGCTGCAGTTAAGTCATTAATTTCATAATTAGTTTAATGTTTGCTGCCTTTGCTGTAATGTAGGCTCCGTGAGGACTTGGACTATGTTCCCATCATGACGAACAGCACCAGTCAGAATATGTATACTGATTAATGAATGAGTGAGTAAATTTTATCCATACACAAACAACTATATGTATGTATATATATATTAAGAATAAAAATGGCCCTGACCGGTTTGGCTCAGTGGATAGAGCGTCAGCCTGCGGACCGAAGGGTCCCAGGTTCGATTCCGGTCAAGGGCATGTACCTTGGTTGCGGGCATATTCCAGTAGGGAGTGTGCAGGAGGAAGCTGATCGATGTTTCTCTCTCATCGATGTTTCTAACTCTCTATTCCTCTCCCTTCCTCTCTGTAAAAAAATCAATAAAATATATTTTTTTAAAAAAGAATAAAAATGGAATACACTAAAATTTTAGTTTTTACAAGTTGTACCTTATTACATTTTTGAAAAATTTTGAACATACATTCAGAAGATAGATTGCAATGAACTCATTGTGCTAGGGCCCTCTGAGTGTTAATAGTGATTAAAATTGTGCCATATATATTTTTAAATCTATTTTTTGAAGTATTTAAAGCAAATCCTAGATGTTATGACATTTTACCCCTAAGTATTTCAGTTCCACACAAAAAAGCCCATTGCACCGAATTACACCTAACAAAATTAACAATAATCCTTCCATCTAATATTCAGTCTATTTTCAGTTTCCCTGATTGCCTTTTTACAATTGTAAGAAAAGTCTTTCTACAGTTGATTAGATTCAGGGTCAACTTTTTGGCAAGAATACTTCATAGGAGGAACCATGTCCTTCAGATTGCATCACCTAAGGTTCACCATAGCTAGTTGTCCTGCTGTTAGTGTCGACAAGATGTATCAGTGTGGTCCAAGTGACAACCTGGTTGCTCCAATAGAAAGTGTTTCTTTTATCCTTTTAACCAATAAGTAATCAGTTCTGGGCACTCTGCAAATATCTAGTTCTCATGCACCTTTTTTTTCTAGGGTTTTAGCATCAGTTGATGACCATGGCCGGGATCCATTATTTCATTAGGGATTGCAAAATAGATGTTTTTGGATCCTGCCCTTTCTTCTACATTACTTATCAGGGAACTGGTCTATAAAGCAGCACTTTTTGACATCAGCTGGGGCTACTTGGATGCTCTCAATAGCGTTTGTGTAAGAACAGCACCCTAAAATGCCTTTCTTTCCCTTTAATGACCATCAGAGAAATGGAGAGTCTATGCACAGCTATTTCCAATGGATGCAGATTATTTTTAACTGCTTTCTCTTCTTTTATAATGACGAGTATCATCATAAACTCCTGGATATTTTAATATTTCATGTAATTTCAATAAATGTTTATTCTTTTTTAAAAAATATATTTTATTGACTTTTTTTTTTTTTCAGAGAGGAAGGGAGAGGATAAAGAGTTAGAAACATCGATGAGAGAGAAACATCAATCAGCTGCCTCCTGCACACCTCGTACTGGGGATGTGCCCGCAACCAAGGTACATGCCCCTGACCAGAATCAAACCTGGGACCTTTCAGTCTGCAGGCCAACACTCTACCCACTGAGCCAAACCGATTAGGGCTCTTTTTTTATTCTTAAATTGCGATCCCTGCCAAGCTGGCTCCCCTGTCCATTATATGTGACTCCATTCATCTTTAAAACATTTCGTTACTTTCTGGCACAACAAAATGTCTCAGGGTCATATTGTGCATGCTCTTTCTTTTTAAAAGTTGTTCTCTCTGCAAAACTGGAATTAGTCATTTCTCCAAGAATTTTTGTTAGTGCTTTTGGTTTTTGTCCCAAGGGGTGGGGATGGTATTTAGAAAACTAACTCTTGGTGTTGAGATGCTCATTGTTATTGGACTCCTCAGTGAGCAGAGGCAGAAAAATATATTTTAAAGATGATGAGTTTATACTAATATTTCCAATTAAAATATGATTAGAGAACTTTTACTTAATTTGTTTAATTTTATTCCCATATCTATTTTTATTCTAAAAGTATTGGTTTTCTATAATAGTAACATAATTGCTTACTTATTTTATCCTGAAATATATAAAATAGTTTTAAAATAACCATAATAACAGCATGAGTTTTACCATTACTAACAAAACTACAGAATGATGCTGAAGTTTATTTGCAGTTACTAACTATATCCCACTAAGGATATATGGTCAAACTCCACCTGGTGAAAGGTTTTCATCAACTCCCTACAGAGAGAAATCAGAAAAACCTCACTGTACATTTTTTTATAGCTTATGATATATTTTAAATTAGCCCCAGTCATTCTCAACTACTACTTCTAAGATTTTCATATAAGGTCCTGAGTTAAAGAACTTTTGTAGGCATTATTATTGTTATTCTAGCAATGTTATTCTATCATCTATCTATCTATCTATCTATCTATCTATCTATCTATCTATCTATCTATCTATCTATCTATCTTCTATCTATTATTCTAACCATGTTATTCTATCATCTATCTGTCTATCTATCTATCTATCTATCTATCTATCTATCTATCTATCTATCTATCTATCTATCTATCTTCTTTCATTCCAAAAGTAAGTTACTGTCCAAAAGGGGACTAAGGGCTCTGGAGTCAAACTGCTTGCATCTGAGCCCCTCTACTGATTGCTAGCTATCTGGCTGGGAGCAACTCTCTGAACTTCTCTGAGCTCCTGTTTTCTCATCTGTTAGAATAGGAACCTACCCCGTGGGAATGTGGTGAAGATTAAATGAACTAAGTCTATGGAAATGCCTCGCATATTATGCGTACTCCATAAACATTAGGTATTTTTGTTAGAATAACAGTTCTGGGAAGCCTTAATTACAGAAGTCAAGGTTCTGTGTTCCAAATAACAACTCTCCCCTCAGAAGTGTGCTTCATCAAGCCTTATTTCTGTCTGAGCGTGCCCACACTGAAGGGAGGTACTGACCACTGGGTCAGGGTGTCAGTATTTCACGTTGTTCTGCTTAGGCCTGTGGGTACACTCAAAGTCATGCGTTTTTGGGGAAAAGACTCCAGGGCTGTGAGTCCTTAAAGAATAGAGACTTGTCCTGAGAAAAGGTCACCCAAAGGGGCCCAGGAGCAGCACACGTTGTGAAAACTGGCTGAAGGGTTCCTTGGCTCCCACAGTAAACATCCAGGGCCACTTTGACACCGGTGAGGGAATTTGCTCTGTGCATGCAAAAAATGCCCTTGATAAAAATAAAAGGACTGTGCCACAAGCATCAAAGCACAGTACTTCCTGGCATATTTAGCACCTTTCAGAAAGAAAAGAAAATAAAAAAATAAAAAATAAGCAAACCCAAAGAATTCCCTTAATGATTATGGCAAGAACAGAATTCTTTGCCATTATAATTCTTTGCCAGAAAGTTCTTGACATTAATTAGAGTCTGGCTTGTTATAGTGATCAGAAGAAATGAGGCCTGTTTTCTTTAACACATCATGCAATCTAAGAAACAGGCCAGGCCACACAAGAATGTGGGCGTCTTGGAAGTAAAAGGCAGTGTAGAGCCCAAGGATTTCATGTCTGTCCTTTCATGATGAATAACTTTGATTAAAGCTTCAGCACTTGAATCCAAATTCTCTTGTGCCAGCTTTTGTTCAGAGCGTGCCTCTCTCTCTCTCTCTCTCTCTCTCTCTCTCTCTCTCTCTCTCTCTCTCTCTCTCATTTCATCACCGAGTAAAATGATTCTTGGAAGCAGGATAAATTATGAAGCATCATAATTTAGTTAAATGTATTGGATAGATAAAAATCACTGAATAGATAAAAATCTTAACTTTGGGTTCTTTTCTATTCAACTCCTCTATTCAAGAGACACTTGAATCACATGGAAGATAGTTTTCAATGTTAAATGTCACAGGCCATTTAAGAAAAACACCCGATTCATTCAGAGATGCCATGTATAAACACTGTAGGTCTTTTTAGCCATATGTACTTTATTGTAAATAATTCTGAAGGTCAGCAAATGTGACTCTCTGGTTTGGAGTTGCCCATTAGAATTGCAGGGCAGTGGGTGGGATGTTTACGGAGAGAGATGTTCAGCAGTGGGGGAGATGGTCTTAACTCCTGTGGCAGGGATTGTGTTTGCCGCAGGTCTCTGAAGATCAGGACACCCATTTGTAAAAAGATCGTCCTCATGAAGACACCTGTGCTCTCAATAACACATCTCTCATTAGCAAGAGGGTAAGTATGGCAGCAAAGAGAAGACAAGAGAGTAAAGAACCCATCTGAAAAAATGGAAACACTGATCTTTGGTTTCTGCTATATTCTCTGGGATATTTAGAGTAAATTAGTTTCTAAGAAGCTATCACTCTTGAACTGCAGTTTTTCTACAACCAGTGGAAATATAGAACCTCTTGCTATTAGTGAGAGTTTGTTGCTATTTTTTTGTTGTTGTTTTCTTGGATTCCTTTCCCTCGTTTATGTTTCCGATATGAATAAAAGCCCATGCACGGAATCTGGTAACATTCCACATTGAGTCATAAACAACATGTAGCCAAACTTCAGCTTTCCTGGGCTGTTAATCAGAAGTTTCACTTTCAAATGACCCCCTGCCTTTGCTGCTCAAATGGTCAGTACTTATAGCGCCTTTCTTTTTAAAAAATACTTTTATTGCTTTCAGAGAGGAAAGGAGAGGAGAGAGATTAGAAACATCAGTGATGAAAAGGACTTATTGATCGGCTGTCTCCTGCATGCCCCACACTGGGGATTGAGCCCATAACCTGGGCATATGCTCTGACCAGGAATCGAACCATGACTTCCTGGTTCCTAGATTGACACTCAACCACTGAGCCACACCAGCTAGGCTAGGTCCTTTCTTTTTAAAGCTTTCATGCCATTTGTTCCTACAGTCTTGGAGGGCTTTGCTCTCTCTACACTCAGCTGATATGAATGGTTTTATGGATAAGACCTGGACAACCTGAGTTCCCCTGAATTTTATGCCTTCCGTGCCATAACATTATGTGTATGCAATGGCTCTTGTCCAGTTCAGGGATAATACACAGCTGGGTCTCTCTCTACTTGGTGAACTGTCATTGAATCACAGACTCCTCCAAAAGTGGACAGAACTAGCTAGTAACCTGGGCTAGAAAGGGGTGGGACAATTCATTATTTTAATCATTATATTCCTGCAAATCATTTGTGTCCCTCAGATGGGAAATCAGGCTTAAGTGGAGAGTCTGAGGGGGAGGAAATTTAAAGGAGATAAAAGGAAAAGGTAAAATTTGGTGTGTAAGAGAAGTCATTTTAGATTAGTTCTCTTGGGTATAGATTCTAAGACTTTTTGGTGACCTTGAGAAATGCAGAAAACCAGAGGAAATCGAAGCTGGGCAAGATGTCTGCAAAATTCTGCTGGTCCTTTAGGCCTAGAGGGAGGTTATTTTAGGATCAGAAATATGTTCTTTGGAAATGTGCCTATTTTTTGAATTTGGATTTTTCATAATTATTTTTTATGTTCTTCCTTACTTAGTCACTTTTTTAAAAGTTCAACAATAAACCACAATAACAAAATAAAAAAGCACATGAGTATATGCATTTACAAGTATAAAAAAGATGTTAAATCAGTTTCAGTTGGGTCAAGGGTATTGGGGAGGGTGTGTCTATTCTGGAGTCAGAGCTTCAGTGGTCATTAACATGCTAAAACCCATGAAATACCATCTGGAGTGACTTTCTTGGGACTTTTGTTTTCTGCTAAAATCTTGGAAAAATTTGTGTTTTACTCAAGGGAGGCTTTTCCCCATTAGGGTATACTCTGTTTTGCTTAACACACATTGAACTAAACTATGTTTATAAACTGCTGAATTGTGGTAGAAAAATTAGATACCTAAAGAAAATTTACTTCATATTATCAAAGAAGTATTTTCTAGATTATTGTTTGTAAAAATACAACTTTCAGTGTACTAAGTTTGCCAAAGAAAGGTGGGAGGTAGTTACTCTGAAGTGGTTTATCACCTGAAAATCTTAATGGTAGATTTCAGCT
This sequence comes from Myotis myotis, assembly GCF_014108235.1. Lineage (NCBI taxonomy): Eukaryota > Metazoa > Chordata > Mammalia > Chiroptera > Vespertilionidae > Myotis > Myotis myotis. The sequence goes on along the minus strand of NW_023416313.1, from coordinate 186,225,638 downwards.
TATTTCTAATTCACTTTTTATTTTTCCTGAAATAAACTTGACTTGCTTGGTTTATTTTTTTAAAATTCTGGTTTGTATAACTACTTGTGAGACAATGAAATGGGCAGAACCATGACATTTCATACCATTTTATTTGTAGTTTTGCAGGAAAAGATCTCAATAATATTTATTATTAGTAAACTAAAAGTGTCTGCCCAGGACGTTTGACTTTTCAAACTAAGTTATAATAAAAAATCTGAAATGTGCCATTTTTATTTAAAGTGTGAACTACAATGTCACAGCAGTGCCAAATGGCATCCTTTAGTCATTCTCTGAAGAGAAATCTCCTCTTCCCTCCTTCTACTCCACCTCCCAACCTCAAGAATTCCAAGCAATAGCCTTACTGTATATTATTATGAGTTATAGGAATGTATAGGGTATCTCAAAATTCACGCAAGAAGTAATTTTGATAGAAAACACAGGTTTATAATTAAAAATTGTAAATTTTTTATTGATTCATAAAGTATACAGTATAGGGTTATGTATGGAATAGCACATCGGGTAAATGGCCTCCACAGCTTTGCTGGCACATACGCAAAGCTGTATGGTCTTCATTGTCCCTGCTCCTGCGCCATAATTGGTACTTGGTAATGCTTATCCAATTGAAGGGATTGAAATCAAAGGGCAACAGATATTAGAATCTTATTCAATAAACCAAGTAAAATTAGGCTTTTATTTTTTGTTGTTATTGTTGTTGTTAATGCTCACACAAAATTCAAATCTTGTGTGAATTTTGGGACACTTTATACTTATAATGTACATTACTCTTTTTCAAAAAGGATCTGAGGTAACTGCTTTTTTGGTAAAAGCTTTTGACAAAAGCTAAATAATAAGAAATGTTTATGGTTTGTTTGTTTTTTAATTTCAGAGATGAAGGGAGAGGGAGAGAGAGAGATAGAAACATCAATGATGAGAGAATCATTGATTGGCTGCCTCCTGCATGAACCCCACTGGGGACTGAGCTCTGACCCTGACCAGGAATCAAACCGTGACCTCCTGGTTCATAGGTCGACACTCAGCCAAACAGTGGAGCCACACCGTTTGGACAATTGTTGTTTCTTTTTTCTTTATTCAAGGATAACAGAAAGAGAAGAGGCCATTAGAAGGTGCACAGGACCCACCCCCTGCATTCGCCTGAGCTCCCACGGGCAGGGATTGTGTTTGTTTTCCTGGGGCAGTGCTTTGAGGTGCCTCCCTCCCTGAAACCCACAGTTCAGAAGGAAAGTGAGGTGAGTACACAAACAACTCTAGTTCTAAACAAATGAGCAGTTGAGTAATTTAAGAAGTTTTATGGGCTATTTTTAAAAGAAATGCAGCGGTTGTATTTTCAACTACATAGATTAAAGGCCAAGAGGTATTATCAAATTTTAGTTATTGATGATAATTCAAGTTTTTGCTGAAATGTCAGACTTTTTTTTTTTTAACCTTTAAAGCATGTTAACATGTTTGAACTAGTTTCAAAAGAATCAATTTTAAATTGGGGTGTATGAAAATTTTCAGTTTTCTCATAATTGGTTGGTCTGGGATACATGTCACAGGAAAAGGAAGAACAAAGAGGTTTTGCTCAGAATCAGACCATTGTGGTTGTTTTGCTCCCAGGGTGAAACCCTTTGGGGACATAGAGAAAGGTGAACGGAAAGATCTTTACCAGGATGTTCACATAAGCGGTCGTTGCCTTATTCAATGCGAAACTAAGACATCATCAGTTCACTGATCATCGGTCCAAGCGCTGGCAACCCGTTCAGCCTACTGACATTTGTATAAAGCCCAGACAGCTGAAGAAAATGGAATCAGATTTTAAAGCAGTAAAAAGAATGGCAGGGTTAAAATATAAATGTCTTTCTTAAAAAATGGGTTATTCCTAGAGGGGAAAGCATCAAGAGCCGAGAGGTGGAATGCCTGGCAAAAGCTGAGCCCCTGGGTCTGCAGCTGCGCAGAAAGGAGTTACGTGACTCCGAGCATCTCGCTCTGAGTCTCTCTCGCAGGCCTGGCAGGGCTGGAGGATGATGTCTCCCAGAGCCAGACAGCGCAAGGGGAGAACATTCTCCCCGAGGGAAGACAAGTGTTTTGTAATAAGTGTGAGCAATTGGCTGAGTAGAACAACTACTTTTATCTTTGCTACTGGGGCTCTGGATTCTGCCAAGTATATTTATGCTCGTTGGCAAAGACTGGATGTTAATTTCTTGGCAAAACATACGCACAGACATCTCTTTTACACACGGCAAAGGATCCTACTTTGTAAACGCTCATTCCACAGGGTTTAAAAGCTACAGTGGGGGATTAAATCACATATGCCTCCTTAAGTCTTCTGAAGGAGAATTCTTCATGAAAAGAGAATTTCAGGGCAGTTAACAGGAAGGAGGCTCTTTGTAAAGGCGCTTGGTCCAGCTCCTCTCTTTCCAAGTGTTCTCAGATTGAGAGGCAGTCTGAATTCTTTTTTTTTTTTTTAAATATACACTGTATTTTTATTGATTTCAGAGAGGAAGGGAGAGAGTTAGAGAGATAGACACATCAATGAGGAGAGAGAATCATTGATTGGCTGCCTCCTGTACGTCCCCCACTGGGGGAGAGGGGATCCAGTCTGCAACCCGGGCAGGTGCCCCTGGCTGGAATCAAACCTGGGACCCTTAAGTCCACAGACCGACGCTCTATCCACTGACCCCAACTGGCTCGGGTGACAGTCTGAATTCTTGACGCCACTTAAAACATTGAGCAACACCCTCCAGACTACCCTTTGGTTCCTCATAAATTCTGGGACATGATGGAGGGGCTCTTCTTATCTTTCTTCCTGTCTTATGTGAGTGTGACTGTAATTTCAGCACTCTGAGGTCACCAAGAACACTGGAGTGAGCGACTAAAGAGGTTATTAAGTGTCGCTTGAGTGCAGAATTCCCTATAAAAGCCAGGCCAAGGATCTAGGCATAAGTGAGCGTTTGGCTCACGGTACTAAACAAAACTGACAGAAATAAAACTTGGAGCTCCTGAAACCAATGACCTCCTCCTGTGAGAGAGAAACTGGTTGCTCTGACAAGGAAAAATGTTTTGCTTAGTGATGCGGATTGCCTCCTGACTGCAGCCATGCTAACTTGCTAACTTGGAGGAGGCAATAGAATATGATGGCCATTTGATGCGGGTTTGTGATCAGGCCCTGGAAACTTTGTTCAAAGGGAAAGGTATTGGGTGCGACATCACCAAGTTGGTTTGTTTTTTTCTTTCTTTTTCTTCTTCTAAGTCAGTGGTTCTCAACCTTCCTAATGCCGCGACCCTTTAATACAGTTCCTCATGTTGTGGTGACCCCCAACCATAAAATTATTTTCGTTGCTACTTCATAACTGTAATTTTGCTACTGTAAACAATATGTAATTATATATGTGTTTTCCAATGGTCTTAGGCGACTTCTGTGAAAGGGTCATTCGACCCCCAAAGGGGTCACAATCCACAGGTTGAGAACTGCTGTTCTAAGTGCTAGGTATTTGGTACATGATAATATGCAGCCTACCCCCTGTTCCCAAGTTACCTGTTATAGGTAGTCTCCTAAGGGATATCTTTAAAAGAAAATCCTCACCTGAGGATATGTTTTTTATTGATTTTTAGAGAAAGGGGAATAATGAGAGAGACGGGGATAAAGAGAGAGAGAAAGAGAGAGAGAGAGTGAGAAACATTGATGTGAGAGAGAAACTAATTGGTTGCTTCCCATACACGTGTCCTGTCTAGGAATCGAACCTTCACTCCTTTGGTGCACAAGATGATGCTCCAACCACAGAGCAACACTGACCAGGGCCTAAAGGATATCTTTTAATTCAAGTTCTTCTACTATTAATAAGGATTTACATTTTCATAGTTTACCATTTTGATAAGGAAAAAATTATTCTTTATACTCAGCCATGACAATTCTACAATTTCTAATCTAGAGCAAAGATGATGAATTTGTGACACATTGTATATAACCCTCCAGTTTGGTTGGTATCTATTGTTAATTGATCATGCATTTCAATAAGCCTTCAGAATTCTTCTCAACAGAGCACTCCAGGCAGCTACACACAAAACACTTATTATAAGGACATGAGAGTGTGTCAGGGCATTCAAGGGCAGCCATGCAGAAATGTCTTGTCTAGTCTGAAGCAGAAGGCTGTTGGGATATTTTCTTTACCTTCCATTTCTGTTCCTCCTGGAGCATTTGTGGCAGGCAGAGTAAAGGTTCCCCAAAATGTCCTAATCCCGGAACCTGTGGAAATTCTATGTTACAAGGCAAAAAAAATTGTGAGAATATGATGAAGATCTTGAGATGGGAGATTGTCTTGGATTATCCAGGTGGGCCAGTGTAATCATAAGTGTCCCTATAATAAGGAGGCAGGAGGGTCAGAATCAGAGAAGGATATGTGACAATGAAAGAGGTTGTAGTAATGCAACCACAAGCCAAGGAAAGCAAGCAGCTGAGTCTAGCAGAGGTTCTCAACCTGTGGGTCGCGACCCCTTTGGCGGTCGAACGACCCTTTCACAGGGGTCACCTAAGACCATCCTGCATATCAGATATTTACATTACGATTCATAACAGTAGCAACATTATAATTATGAAGTAGCAACGAAAATAATTTTATGGTTGGGTCGCAACATGAGGAACTGTATTTAAAGGGCCAGAAGGTTGAGAAGCACTGCTCTAGAGGCAATTCTGTTTCCTTGCCTGTTCCATCCTCTAGCCAGTGGTTCTCAACCTTCTGGCCCTTTAAATACAGTTCCTCATGTTGTGACCCAACCATAAAATTATTTTCGTTGCTACTTCATAACTGCAATGTTGCTACTGTTATGAATCGTAATGTAAATATCTGATATGCAGGATGGTCTTAGGCGACCCCTGTGAAAGGGTCGTTCAACCGCCAAAGGGGTCGTGACCCACAGGTTGAGAACCGCTGCTCTAGAGCTTCCAGAAGGAACCCAGACCTGCCAACCCATTTTAGACTTTTGACCTCCAGAATTGTAAAATAATACATTTGCTTGTTTAAGTCACTAAGTTTGTGGTAATTTATTACGGCATTAATAGGAAATGAATACTGCATTTTATTCATTTGTCTGTCTCTAATGGCTGAGAGACTGGCTTTTTTCTTTTTTTCTTCTCCTCGGTTCATGTGGCAAAACACAGTCTCCCCAGAATGCCCAAGGTTACAAGTTGTAGATCCTGTCACAAACAGATTCTAACTTGGCTCTCTTGGTTCCATTTCTAAATTCCAGAAATAGAATATGACCAGGTCAGCTTGGGTCAGGGGCTCCCCCTGTGGCTGGCCAGCCAAAACCAGGGAGTAGGGTCACACAGCGTAAGTAAAGCTGCCGGAAGCCACCTCTGTGAGGGGCTGGGTCGCTCCCAGAGCTGAGGGGCAGGGTAGACCTTCATCAGTGTCTACTACAGTGTTCATGCTTTTATTTATTGACTTCCTAAGTTTGAATATTTCTTCTACAAATCTCATGTATCAGGGGTATTGTAGATTGATCACACTAGTGAGCCCATTGTTTCATGCCTCTATATATTTATACCTTTGGGAGTGCCCTTCTAACCTGACCTGACCTTGGCTGCCTGCCTTGTTTTGGACAATGAGACAATAACAAACTTGACGCAAATGGTCTTGTAAAAGCACTTACATATTCCTGCTTCTTCTCTTGAAACTTCGTCCTTGTCTTCAGAGCAGGTGAGGGCCACCTACTGGAGGATGAGAGACCATGTAGCACAGAATCGAGTCCTCCCAGCTGAGGCCATCCTAGACCAGCCTGTTCCCAGCCGACCTGAGAGACCTGAGAGCTGACCACAGACGTATAAGTGAGTCCCACCAGCCCAGCTCAGACCATTACAACTGCTGAGCCCACCCCTAGAGCAGTGATGGAGCACCTTTTGAGCTCGGCGTGTCAGCATTTTGAAAAACCCTAACTTAACTCTGGTGCTGTGTCACATATAGAAATTTTTTGATATTTGCAACCATAGTAAAACAAAGATTTATATTTTTGATATTTATTTTATATATTTAAATGCCATTTAACAAAGAAAAATCAACCAAAAAAATGAGTTCGCGTGTCGCCTCTCACACGCGTGTCATAGGTTCGCCATCACTGCCCTAGACTCATGAGCAAGAATAGATGTTCCCCTGTTGAATGCCACGGAGGTTTCATGGTTGTTTGCTACAGAGCATTGTTGTGGCAATAGGTCATTGATACAGGAGAATGTGCTGTTTAAACATAATTTTATTTCCTTAATTCGATTGCCTTCAAGAATGATTCTAATTATCCTAGAAAAAAAAACCAAAAACTGGCTTTCAGCATCTCAGCTAGAGATCAGACCTGACGCATCAGAAGGGAACAGAAGGAAGATGAATGGATTTTTGCAGATCTTTATTTAATCAGCCCTCTGGCATTATGCAAAGTACCCTCCCAGAGCCTACCTCATTAGAACCTCATAAACACTCTGTGAAGCAGGTTTGTTCATAAATGAGGACATTGAAGTTCAGTGGGAGTTAAGTAACTTGCTCAAAGTTGCTTCCATAGTACAACCAAGAATTCAGATTTAGCCCCAGATCTGTCTGCTGCAAAGCCACCTGTCAGTGTTTGTAGACTGTAGTAAATAAAAATATGTCTCTCAGTTAAATCTGATTTCAGATAAAAATTGTTGTTTATCTGAAATCCAACATAATTGGTGTTCTGTATTTTATCTGGCAACCCTACCAATATAAAGCTGACTTGTTGGTGGGGACGGATCTGTAAGTGGTAAGTGTAGAGGATATTTGAAAAGAACTGATTGTTACACCTGCAGAAGTCATGCACTCCCTACTTTCTGAGGGCTTACAAGGGAAGGATGCCGAGGACCTGCTCTCACACTCCTAAGACTGTCGAACTCTTTGTAAGGTCTCTGACCTCACATGACTCCGGTCATATGATCTTGGGATATTTTCCCAGCTACACAGTGGGAGCATCCAGGACCCCTTGCTGACTCCTTTTCTAGGTTGCTTTAAAGAGGAGTGGAAAGTACACAAATCACTGGGTGTAGGTTGCTGGCTGTTAATGAATTAAAATGTCTGAGGATACAGAATTTTTTTTCTGCCTAAGAAATGAAGGGCAGATCAAAGTAAGTGAATAATAGCTAGTCCATATGGTGTTTATTATGTGCCAGGGATTTTTCTGAGCATTTAAAATGCTAACTCATTTAATTCACACAAAAACCATATGAGGTAAAAGCCATTTGTCATCATCTCATTTTACAGATGTGGAAACAGAGAGATTAAGTGAGTAACCTAAGTTTGCACAGCCACTTACTGGCTGTGCTGCAATTCAAACCCAGGCTGTCCTACGTGCCAGGCATTGTCCTGGGATTTGTTAGTGACAATACAGTTCCTGCCTTTGTGAAGCATGCATTCTGATGAGGAGAGGCAGAAAATGAAGGTAAAAAGAATGTTCCAATAGAGATACGTGCTACGAAGATAATAGAGCAGGGTCATATGATGGAGAGTGTCTAGTGGAAGGACGGTTGCATTAGATGGGGAACCATTTTTTGAGGAAGTGACATATGAGCTGAGCTCTACTAAGGAAAAGAACCCAGCCACGCAAGGATCTGGAGGAAGAACACACCAGCCTAAGAGAATGATCTGGTGGCAACGGTGTTTGAGAAACAGAAGTCATGCAATGCTGCTGAGCTGGTAGCGGGAGGGAGGGGTAAGATGTGGCCTGAGGGGCAGCTCACAGAACACTCTGTGGGCCATGGGGCAGGAGGGTTGTGCTCTCAGTAGGATGGGCAGATATTGGAGAGTTTTAACCATAGGAGGGACATGATCTGATTTTGTGTCTTAAGGTTCACTATAGATGCTCTGTGAGGAAGAGACCATGAGCCATGCATGGTGGGTGTGGTTGATAAAAGTAAGAGTAAGGGGATCAGTTAGGAGGCTATTACACTAGTTCCTGAAGGGGTGGTGGTGGACAAGGGTGGCAGAGTGGATGGATTTGGGGAATGTTTGTGGGGGTAGATTTGGGAGAATTTGTTGATGGATTCAGAGAGTGAGAAATTAAAGCAGATACCTGGGTTGAGCTGCTTAGTGGATGTGGCAGCATTTAATAACATGAGGAAGCCTGGGGAAGAAGCAGAATAGACTTGAGATACTCAAGAGTAACCCAAGAGGGGCTACCAGAGTGTCAACAACCATCATTGTCTGTCTCCATTGTCTGTATGTCCTCTCTCTCTTTTAAACCAAAAAAAAAAAAAAAAAAGCCCAGCGGTTCTGAACCTGTGGGTCACAACCCCTTTGGCGGTCGAACGACCCTTTCACAGGGGTTGCCTAAGACCATCCTGCATATCAGATATTTACATGATGATTCATAACAGTAGCAACAGTACAGTTATGAAGTAGCAACGAAAATAATTTTATGGTTGGGTCACAACATGAGGAACTGTATTTAAAGGGCCAGAAGGTTGAGAACCGCTGGCTTAGACCTTTAAGTAGAATTCACATACAGAAAAGCCTTGAGGAGCAATGTCAACTGAAGATTTCCCTTGGGAGGTGGGGGAGGCATTTTTTGTCATAAATCTCATAGCAAACAGCTTACACACTAATTAGACGCTGTTTCCTAAAGCCTTTTCCTGGTCCTCGGCTCCACTTCCTGGGTTTCTCTCTGATCTTTCTTGTGTGTAGAACGCCCAGTGTTTCTGGCTCTTCTCTTTCCAAATGTATCTCTGCTGTGTACTGACCTGCGGATCTCAAATTCCTCTTTCTACTATTGCATAGAACTAATCAGCTCTGCCACTGAGCTTGTGCCCAAATTTACATACCCAAAGCCATCCAGCTGCTTAGCAGAAACTCGGGTAAAAAGTGAAACCCTCAAGTTAGAAGCTTTAAGGTTGTAAATAAAAGTACATTTGCTGTTTTGTATGTGTGTGTATGTCTACACATCAACATTATCATGGTCCTTCTTCAATATAAAAGATTGTTCTTCAAAGATTAATGGGTTCGTGAGCTATTTATCATTAGAGACTTTAGTGTGAAATGACCTTTTGCTAAAATCACAATCACTGTACTTAGGGTTTCTTTACCTGTGAAACGATGGTTTTCTTGATTGAGAATGATTAGAATTGTAGCATTTTTAATTCCTTTTTAAAAATTTGTTTCCTTAATCATGCTAGATAATGTAATGCGTGATCCCTGTGATCACCTGCTGTTTGTACTATTCTCAACAGGGACCAGCCAGGTGCCAGGCCCTGTGAGAAATAAGGACCAAATACCTGCTCACGAGAAGTGATATGCTAATCGGGAAGGCTGTGTTCTAGAAAATTTTGCATGATGAGATGCAGGAAAAGGATTGAGAATGTTATTGTGCCCTCTGCTTAAGGAGTAAGTTCTCTTTCTTTATTTCAGAAAGCCTCCTGTGCAAATAGCAGTCACCAATCTGAGCAAATAGAAATCCTATCTTCATGTAGCATTTACTGACATGCAATATTTATAAATTTGTGATGATTCTTGGGAACAGAATTCCCTGCCTTATCTCCTGTGGTATGGTTCAAGAAACCCGAGGATACTGTCAGGTCTTCTGCCAGCAGCCCTGCATTAGAAAGGAGTGTTTATTCGTTTGAAAGAGTTGCGTTCCTATGTAATGAGCAGGCGGGCCATCTGGAGGCAACCCACCAGGAAAGAGATATGAACTGTGGGTTCCTGAAACCTCTCAGCCTCTTTGTTAAGAAGTTGTCATTTCTGTGTGGCTGTTTGGATGTTAACTCAGAATATGCAATCCCAAAAATCAACAGCAGATCATCTGTTAAATGAGCGGTGATAACATTGTCCATTTGTTAGCCTTCAGAAAACACCAGCTGGTGTCAGGAAACAGCCTCAAAAGTAAATGGGCTGGAGATCACATGTTTCTTCTTTCCTCCCCGAGTTGTACTTATAATAACAAAGGTAATCTAAAAAACTATGTTTGATCCAACTAATAACATCAATAAGCAAATAAATGAACCCAGGGTACCTATGAAAAATATTCAGTGAGCCAGGAATGGGTGATAGTTTTTGTTCTGGATTTGTCATTTGGCTGCCCTCTCTGGAAGAGCAACAGGAAGTGCCTTTAATCAATTGCAGTACACATTGTCCTGGGCAGATGTACAAATCTCTGGGCACTGCACTGTCCAGGGATCGCTGACTAGGGAATGTCACCAAAATTGTCATGAGGTCTCTCCTGAAACACAACTTAGGTGCTTCCATTGCATGAAACGTTCTCTCAATTTCCTCACCATAGCAAAATCTATACACTTATGTTGTCTTTACAGAGTTGCTTCTTACATTATTTCTACACATTAATAGACTGTTGGTTATTCTGTTCTGAAAAATTTATTGGTTATGTTATTCTGAAAAATTTCAGACTCACAGGAAGCATGGAAGGTAATATAACAAAGAGGTGGGTGCCCACTATTCAGAATTAATGTTAACAATGTTTTTTATTTGCTTCAGATTTTTTTGAGACATAAAAATTAGAGATAATGCCCCAAAATTATACATAATTATTGTGTTGCATATGTCACTTACCATTGTTAAATTTCCTCAAATCCTTTTTGGGGGAAGCATGTAGGACACAAAAAATAAAAATAAAATTTATCTCCACAATTTTGATTTTCACAGGACTTTCCAAATAAAAGTCCAAAGACGTCTCTTAATCAATAGGTGCAGTTCTGGAGAAGAATCCTCTCAGTGAACACTTCTATTTGCTAATGTTCACAAACCAGATATACAATCATAATAATCTCTTCACAATAAAAGTACTACTTATCTTCTTATGTGTGTATTTGCTAATTTCTCTTCTATGTTTATTTTTCAGTTAAATCAGGTCCTGATTTTTGGGTAAGAATCCTTCACTCAAAATAAATAGTCTAAAATGCAAAACAAAACTGTTGGGAAAAGATGTAAAGTGGAAATCTACTAAAAAGTTTTTAAAATATGGCATCTGACCTAGTTTATTATTTATGTCACTATTTTGAGATCATATCTTGATTTTTTAAAGAAACCCAAACTACAACTTTTAGCTTTAACCTCTGGGGTATTATTCTTTGGCATAAGAAATGCAAGTGTTTATCATATATCAGTTTTGTTTTATGTTGTATCTTGGGAAAATTTCATATAAAATAATGTATTTTAGTATAACACCATTATTTTTTAGATATAATTTATCCTTTGAAATTTTTCCTGAAATATATAATTTTGAGACTTACAAAACTGGACTTTCTTATTTAAAGTTATGGCTAGAGAAACCAAGATGGCGGCATAGGTAAACACCTGAGAATGCTGCCTCGCACAACCACTTCAAAAATACAATTAAAAGACGGAACGGATATCACCCAGAACCACAGGAAAGCTGGCTGAGGGGAAATTCCACAACTAGAAGGAAAGAGAAAAGCATACCGAGACTCAGAGGAGGCACAGTAAGGAAGTAAAATACTAAGGTGCGGAGGTGCGTGTGGAGCGGGCTGGCAGTTGAGGGCGTGGTTGTTGTTTTCAATCGGGAGGGAGTCTCAGGCTCTGAGCTCCAGTTCTGGGTGAGTCTCTGGGGGCCCAGACTCAAATGGGAGAAGCGAGACTGTCTGGCATTGGTTGGAACTCGAGGGCAGCTTTCTCTCTGAGGTTTGCAGTGGTTGCTGGGACACTGAGAGGCAGAGCCTCTGGGGACGGGACTGAGAGCAGCCATAACTGCTCGCTCAGCCCTCCCTGTTGATCCCCTGGGACCTACCCTGCCCAAGCCCTGCACAGAGGCATTTGCTGGTTAGCCTCAGGCAAAGGCTAGATTAGTACCTCCCTAGAGGACAGAAGTTCTCCCACTGCAGACACAGCTGATTCTCACAGCCAGTTGGCCTGGAGGTCAAATCCCCCCCCCCCCAGTGTTACCTACAACAATCAAGGCTTAACTACAACAAGACGGCGCACAAAGACCACTAGGGGGTGCACCAAGAAAGCATAAAAAATGCAGAGACAAAGAAACAGGACAGAAATGGAGGAAGGCAAAATGCTGGATATAGAGCTCAAAACCACACTTTTAAGGTCTCTCAAGAACTTTCTAGAAGCCGCCGATAAATTTAGTAAGGCCCTCGAAAAGACTGGTGAGACCGCTGATAAATTTAGTAAGGCCTAGAAAAGACTGGTGAGACTGGTGATAAATATAGTGAGATCCTCAAGAAATCTAATGAGACCCTCGATGTTGTGATAAAGAACCAACTAGAAATTAAGCATACACTGACTGAAATAAAGAATATTATACAGACTCCCAACAGCAGACCAGAGGAGTGCAAGAATCAAGTTAAAGATTTGAAATGTGAAGAAGCAAAAAACACCCAACCAGAAAAGCAAAATGAAAAAAGAATCCAAAAATACGAAGATAGTGTAAGGAGCCTCTGGGACAACTTCAAGCGTATCAACATCCGAATTATAGGGGTGCCAGAAGATGAGAGAGAGCAAGATATTAAAAACCTATTTGAAGAAATAATGACAGAAAACTTCCCCCACCTGGTGAAAGAAATAGACTTACAAGTCCAGGAAGCGCAGAGAACCCCAAACAAAAGGAATCCAAAGAGGACCACACCAAGACACATCATAATTAAAATGCCAAGAGCAAAAGACAAAGAGAGAATCTTAAAAGCAGCAAGAGAAAGAAACTCAGTTACCTACAAGGGAATACTCATACGACTGTCAGCTGATTTCTCAACAGAAACTTTGCAGGCCAGAAGGGAGTGGCAAGAAATATTCAAAGTGATGAATACCAAGAACCTACAACCAAGATTACTTTATCCAGCAAAGCTATCATTCAGAATTGAAGGTCAGATAAAGAGCTCCACAGATAAGGAAAAGCTAAAGGAGTTCATCACCACCAAACCAGTATTATATGAAATGCTGAAAGGTATCCTTTAAGAAGAGGAAGAAGAAGAAAAAGGTAAAGATACAAATTATGAACAACAAATACGCATCTATCAATAAGTGAATCTAAGAATCAAGTGAATAAATAATCTGATGAACAGAATGAACTGGTGATTATAATAGAATCAGGGACATAGAAAGGGAATGGACTGACTATTCTTGGGGGGGAAAGAGGTGTGGGGGATGGGGAAGAGACTGGACAAAAATCGTGCACCTATGGATGAGGACAGTGGGTGGGGAGTGAGGGTGGAGGGTGGGGTGGGAACTGGGAGGAGGGGAGTTATGGGGGAAAAAAGAGGAACAAATGTAATAATCTGAACAATAAAGATTTAATTTTAAAAAAATAAAGTTATGGCTAGTTAAAAGGTAAGTTCACAGAGACACTTCTGACCAAATAAGTGCTACGTGTTCTTGTTTTTTTTTCTTAAAAGTTGGGAATTGGACTGTCAAACCTCAGAAGGAAGGCAGGAGAGGGTGAGGGGGGAGGGAGAGAGATCAACCAAAGGACTTGTATGCATGCATATAAGCCTAACCAATGAACATAGACACTAGGGGGGGTGAAGGCATGAGCAGGGGTGGGGGAGCATGAGTGGGGGTGGGGCAATGTGGGGATAAGGACACATATGTCATACCTTAATCAATAAAGAAAAAAAAAAGTTGGGAACTGTTTGTAAGATTATCTGCAGGGGAAAAGCAACTAGTCTGTGGTATATTTTTCTATCTATAATCTACCACAAGTATGTTTCTGTTGTAGATTTGGATCATGGTACAATTCTATAGGTCTTAGTGAGATGAATATTATATTATCATAATTAGGATCTTGGAAGATATAGTTGCTATGAACTAGGATGAATTTCTTTTAGTAAATTTAAAAAAACATTTTGAAGACATGCCCTCAGAGGTACATATGGTTCTGGAGAAAAAGTAAAGGTTAGGTTAGTTTTAGTTGCTCATATCAGTTTTAGCACAAGATTACAAATGTATTATTGATTATAATGTTGAGTTAGTTTGATTTTCATTAATGTCATGGTGGAAAGGGGAGGCCAGGAATACCTCCCTCAGAGACTTAAACGTGGATAGGTGTGCAGCAGGACAGGGAGCCAGAGGCCCTGCAGGCTGAGGGGCGGCATGAGCCAAGGCATGCAGAGGTGAACCGGAAGCATCTCAGCACCACGATGAGATGGAGGGATGCGGGAGATGAGAGGAGGGATGGAGTAGACCCAGTCCCCCCTTACTTGTCTGCTAAGGAGCCTGGCTCTTACCTGGAGATGGCAGGGAGCTGGCGAGTTAGGGAAACTGATGATGTAGGAATGAATTGGCTCTGGACATTAGTCATAGGTTGGAGAGCTAGGTCCTCTAGATGTAATGTTATAGAGTGGGGTTTATTCCTGGAAATCTATTTCATAAGAAGAAAAACCCCAATCCTGAAAATAAACAGAAAAATATAAAATCTATGCTTTTACAAATGTGTATTAAGAGTTATGTAGTGAAGGCTACTTTGTTGGGGTTTTTGTTTTGTTTTGTTTTTCTTACATGAACTGTACTGCAATGGTCTTCTTTTCCTTATAAATCTCCTTGTAGTGAACATGGGAATACTTTATTTTTCCAAAGACCTTTGGCCTCACTTAAAAATTAGGGTAATTTGCCTCTAAATTCTTAGCTGACAATTAAATTTACTCACTCACTTAATAACTATTCATTGAACACATACTGCATGAGATATTGTTCTAATGATAAGTAAACCAAAAAAAAGATAAAATATAAAAACCCTGCCATCATGGAGATTTTTTTTTTTTCTACCTGGAGAGAAAGGCCATAAGTATGCACACACAGACAGACAGACATTTAAGGTTAGAGTTTAGGGTTAAGCTAGGGGAAAGAGAAAAGAGAATGATGGGAATATTTATTGAGTTTCTTATTCTATATAGGTCAAGGCAGACTTCTCTGAGGAGGTGATATCTAAGCAGAAACCTGAATGAAATGAGAGAATGAGCAATGAGACTGTTTGAAGGAAAACATGCATGAATGACTCCCAATGTCTTTGGATGGTATGGAGATGGGTGGGGCAGTCGCTCAGGTAACTACCTCATTGGTGATTTCTTGCTGTGAGCACAAAGGTAGATTCAATCAGCTGTATCACTTCTGACTTTATTGGGCTCCTCAGCATCCCCAGTCAATGCCGGGACTGACCAGCAGACCCTGAGTGACAGATGAATAGATTACTCTGACGCATACTTCTGTGAAAGAGAGGGCTAAGAGGCTGCTTGGCTATAGGGACCAAACAGCCCTGTTCACCTGCCTCCTTAGGCTTTTATTGCAACAACAGCTTGAACCAAAATGAACCTCTAGATCAGTGATTCTCAACTTCTGGCCCTTTAAATACAGTTCCTCATGTTGTGACCCAACCATAAAATTATTTTCGTTGCTACTTCATAACTGTACTGTTGCTACTGTTATGAATCATCATGTAAATATCTGACATGCAGGATGGTCTTAGGCGACCCCTGTGAAAGTGTCATTTGACTACCAAAGGGGTCGCAACCCACAGGTTGAGAACCGCTGCTCTAGATATAATCAGCAGGGTAAGTATCCTTGAGAAAGTTCTACAAGATTGGGTCTAAAGACTAAACATAGAGATTCTAGTAAAACACCCGGACTTGTTTGGAGAAGTTAAGGCAGAACCTGCTGCCTTCAGCAAGGTCCTCCTAGAAACCTCTGACCTTTTGGAGAATCCTCCTTACAGACTTTCCAACCAAGTCCCATGCTTCCCCACAAGTCAACATGACTTATTGGTAACATCTGTCAAATTCATTAGGTAGACACAAATATGATGATATTTGTGATGTCATCAGTGTTGCTGTTGGTGATGGTAGTGTTGGTATTGGTGGTATTGGTGGTGTTGGTGGTGTTGATGGTCTCTCTCTGTGTGTGTGCCTTTTATGATAAGGAAGATTTGAACAGCAGAGGGTTGGAAGTCAATACACTATAAAAGATGAGATCCTGATAAACATGATCAGATTTTCACTTAAAATATCAATAATGATAATAACAATCAGCATATTTTGAAGCATATACCATATGTCAGAAATTGTTTTAAGTATTTCATGTGACATATCATTTGATTCTTTCAGAAATTCTGTGAGATGGTCAACTGCTACACTCATGATATAGGTGAGAAAAGAGGCTTGGAAAGTGTAACTTAAATTGTGCACCCAAATCTGTATAATTTTATTAATCAGTGCCACCCCAATAAATTTAATAAAAAGAAATAAAAAAGAGTAGAACCTGGCTATAAAAGTCATGCAAAAAAATTCTGAGTAAATTGCTCAAGGTTACACAGCAAAAAGGCAGGGTTTGAAATGAGGTTTTGTCTAACATCAAAGTCCAAACTTTATTTCAGTCACTGCCTTCATGGGTGATGCTGCTGAAGCAGTGTGGAGGATGGGCTGGGGAGGATATGAGCACTAGCCATTATCCTTAATATATTCGCTTGTTTGCTAAATCCTTCAGTATGTAATCATCCCCATCATTACTCCTCCCTACATCTCCATCTTCCTGCTCCAGCTCTCACTCCCCACTCTGAGTCCCAAACTACCCCATATGACACCATCCTCTCTGCTCTGACAGCCCATGTCAGGATGCCCTACAAATACACACCCTACTTATCCTGCTCAGGCTCCTAAACCGTCACTGAGCCATCCCCTTGCAAGGATGCCCTACCTTCTGACTCAGGTTCTGACTGTACACAGTTCACCTACTGTGTGGATAGCTTCCTTCCTTATGGACTCTGAGAACCATGCAAGGCTGCCTTTCTCATTGGACACCTCTTACTTCTCATTCTGTTTAGGCTCCTAAACCCTGATGCTAGGTTGCCCTCACCATTTGGGTTCTGACTCCCCACACTGGGTCACTCCCCCTGTGTGGATAAGTTCCTTACATTCTTTGGGCTCTGATGTCCCACTCCAGCCTGCCTTTTGGTGTGTGTGTGGGCGGGGGGACACCCTTCTCAGTCCACTAGGGTTCCACATGCCACAAAGCACCATCCCGTGTAGATACATTTTCACCCTGCGTGGGCCCACACCAGACTCCCCTGCATGGCTCCCTCCTCCTGCTCAAGCTCTCACACCATGCACCTTCAGAAACCTACCTTCCTCAGCTCCACCAAATGGTTTAGGATTGAGTTGTATAGAAAGGAGGGGAAGAGAAAGAGAAGCAAGAAGATGAACTCTTTGAAGTCTTTCTGAGATGAACAAAGATCATATCATCGACATTAGCCTTTCAATTTATTCATTTATTCATTCATTCAACAAATATTTAGAAACACCTACTATATACCAGATATTATCCTAGATACTATAAGTATGGTGGCGATAAAGATAAGCGTCTTTATTCCAGTGGACTGTAGTCAGAGATAGAGGGCCATTATAGATGTCCATTTTGTGGGATTAGTAGAATGACTCCTGGGCTTGAAATCAGAAAATGGTTTAATTTTTTTTAACTTTCCCTTAAAAGCTGTGTGATCTTGAACTAGTTGCTTAACTTTGCACATTTATTTTGTCATCTCTAAAATGGGGACAATATTGACCTTACAGTGTTATTGGGAGCATTACATGAGATTTATATATATAATACTCAAAATACAGTATGGGGTCATTTAAAACAATATCCTAAGAATAATATATTGAGTAAGTAAAAAAAACAAAAGAAGACCCTGAAAGGTATAAGATACAATCCTAAGTGTATGGGACATCTGGCAACTGTAAGCTACCATCACATTAGACAACAATTTGTGCCTCCTAGAACTCACATTCTAGTGTGAGGAGACAGACCATGTTATAACTACATCAACCTTTAGGTATGTTCAAGGTCATTCATGTTGGAAAATGATAGAGTAGGGTAAAGAGAATGGGGGACTGGGTGCACCATTAGGAAAGGTGGTCGGTGAAGGCCTCACTGAGAAAGCATCCCTGGAGCAAACTTCGGAAGGAGGTGAGAAAATGAAGAAGTGAACCATGGCTGTCTGGGGCAAGAGTGATTATCTCAGGTAGAGACAGAGCCAGGGCAATGACCCTGAGACGGAAGCTTGCTGGTATGCTTCTGGTCCAGACCCTTGGGTTTGGTGGCTGGAGTCAAGGAGCGGAGGAGAGAGACGGGAGAGAAGGCCCAGGGAACAGAAACAGAGCATGTGAGAAAAGTTCTCCCTGATTAGACGTCTGCATTCCAACTCCAGTTTCAGCTTTCTTCACCTCTCAGAGCGTTGGTTTAAAAACAGTTATCAGCCCCCCTCCCCCATGTGATATTTCTCTTAGCCCAAAATTCCTATTATAAACAATAGAAAACAGTAGTATTTTTAACATGCTCCAGTAGCTAAACAAAAGGCAAGACCTTATTTTAAAAGAGCCTTGAATTCTGATAACACAGGATAATTGTGTTTCCTTACTTAGCATTTCTTTGCAACTGTGGAGGTTCACTGTAACCTAATTGAGAACACAGAAGCTATTTGTAGAAGAAAGACAGGAAGTGGACTCTCCATCTTCCTTAGTTTTCCAAACTGGCATTTCATGGAAAGATGTGACCATCTGCACTAGTGTTTCTCCGATCACCATAATAGGTAGTAAAGAGATCTCTCATTTATGGTAAAGCGTGCTCTTCTTTTATCCGAACGCCTACTCACAGTAGGAAGATTTATTTTTACAGGTCAAATAGTGGTACACCACAGCATGCTGCTCGCTGTGTTTTGGTTATCATGTCTTCCATTTTACAAGTCATATGAGGACACTTATTTTTAAAAACATAAAAATTTAATGTTGAGTTTTCAAACATCTAGGGCTTTCTGGCTTGTTTCTCTGAGCTATTCCCAGCGTGGGCATGTTGAGAAGGTCTCTAAGAGCTGAAAGATAGTCTCAACTCTCCTCAATGGTTGAATTGTGCAGCAATTTTCAAATGTTTATCAGGATATATCAGACACACTCTTAGGGGTGAGATGAGTATTGGCCAGTTAATTCTAGCAAAAATCTCATTGGATAACTAAAAGTAGTGAGTTCCATTTTCAAGGGAAACATTGTTCTTTGGACTCTGGGACTGATCCAGTTCCACATCATTTCAGGGGCCAGTTATTAACACAAAAGGCCAGGTTCAGTGGATAAACTCAAAGCTCCCCATCCCTAGTCTACGGAGGCCAATCCGAAAAGTTATAGGCAAATGACTAATGAGAACCCAAGAAGCTCTGTGGTCTCAGGAGGCAAGATCAGCACCATCATCATAAGGATATCTTATGAGGATGTCCTTAGTGAGCAACTCCCTCACCGCTGCACACCCAGTTTACCTCTAGTAACATGCAACGTATATTGTTGCTTCTTTCATTTGTTGAAGACTATAAAGCACAACCTAGTTGCTAATAAAGCTTTGTAATCTCAGGTTGCATTAATGGAAGGACAAGGTACAGATCGAGGCAGCAACTGACAGAGCAGCATTCAGTACTGACAAGACTGGTCTAGAATTATTTATTGATGTTTGGTTCTGGCCCAGCAGCTTAAGGTGGGCACTTACAGCTTGGATAGGATCTGAAGGAAGGGACCCAAGAGGTGAGGTATCACGTAAGGGACAGTTGAGGAAATGAGGAATGTTTTGCCTGGAGAAGGGAAGGAAGTCTTGGATGCTGGTTTCAGGAACATGAAAGGCCACCTGTGGCACATGGCTTGGACTTACTCTGGGGATCTTCAGAAGATTTTTAGCCTTGTGATAGAGTTGTGTTTCCTGACACAGACATATCCTGTCTGAAACACATTCTGTTCTCTTCCATACCTCCATTGAGGGGACACGAACCACGTTCTGTGTCCTGTTGTCCTTCTGTCTCTCCTGGTCTCCTCTTTAACGCTTACACATTCCTCTACATTGTCCCATGAGTGCCAGTCTCCACTACGTTTTCAGAAACACAAACTTGTCCTGTGTGCTTATTATCATGATCATTCTTGACAGTTACCCAGAATTAACAAATGGATCCTCTGACCCCTAGCACCTCAGCCCCTACCAACAGGGAGCAATTTGAGTCAGATGTGTGTGAGGAAATCAGCGGGGCCACTGAACTGGGCATCTAAGATAATAGTCATTCCTAATTTCATTACCACATCCAGGCACTATTCTGAATGTCCTACATGCAGTTACTTGTTTAATCTTCAAAATAATTGAGGAGATAGATAATTTCATTATTATTATTTTATAGAGTGAGAGAGGTTAAATAACTTGTCTGAGAAACACCCAGCAGTCTGACAAATCTTTAATATCTCCTGGTAAATCTAGAATTTGCCAAAAGGGGAAAGGTTGAGTGTGTGCATGCAGGAGGACAGGATCTAATGATGGGGGGGGGGTGGGGGGGTGGACCGGAAACAGTGTGTGCTAGGAAAAGTACTTTCTAGGAGCTGAGGGAGAGAGTAAAGACAGATTCTGTGGTACCGAAAAGACAACATGAACAGATGGCCTAAGGCATCATACTTTGTCCAATCTCTTTCCAGTTAGTTAAAATTTGCTTTTTCATGATATTTTTATCAGCATTTTAAACTATGCAGAATTGTTGAGTTGTTACATATACTTTTTCTTGATAACAGCTGTATAGACCTATCCCAACTTATGTTAAACTTGGGGATATGGCATGCCCTCAGCATCGTAGTGAGCTTTTTCTCGATTTTTCTCACTCCAGTGGTACATTTCCAGATGAGTATACATGGCTGTCTCCCTTTGTTCTCCTTAGAAATAGCTATAAGCTATAGGGCTGTGGGCAGGGTAAATTGAAAGATGCTTTGGTCTGGTCCCCTTTCTCTGCCCTGATCATATTAACTGCCTCCAGAGTAGGAGAGATATACATGCTCAGCCTCAGAGAGCACCTAGCCAATGACCACTATTGTGGTAAAGAAACCTACAGTATTTTACTCCTTCCCATGCAGATGGGGCTGATTCCTATTCCCCAGGCGTGGGTATCTATTTGGAGTAAACGTCAGGAAGAGAGGCTGCCCATGCTGTGGTTTCTTCACTTTTTGTGTTGGTATAACTAAAAAAAACAAACCAGCAAAAAACAAAACAAAACAAACCATGAATTTTTAACCTACTTATGCTGGATATTCTCCATTTGTCCCTCTAAGTCTACTCTCCACCCATACTCCAGGCTTCATTACCCAGGTTCTTTGTACTGTCTGTATTAAGGTTGGGTTTGGCCAATGGGAGGAACAAGCAGACTAACAGAGAGTAGGAGGAGAGATCCTCCAGGAAGGTAGTCCCTTCATTTCCACCCTGTGGTGGCAGTAACTGTGCTTCCCAGCTGAAGGCCATAGCTCCTGCTGGGTGGAACCTCCTACAGCTCTCACTGGTTTCCAGAAACTGCTCCTCCCTTCTTATGAGTGATAACAGCTGCAAGGTTTCCTTTCCTTTCCTTCTCTGTAAATATTCCTTTCATCCAACAGTCCTGAGTCACCCTTTTGAGTGTGTCATCTCCATCTGTTGGAATCCTCACTGATGTACTTGACTCTTGGCAGATTTTCACAAATGAAACACGAATATCACAGAATTAGACCACTCAAACGGACTTTTAATAGTACAGACATTGTACAGTAAATAAAAAAATATAATTCAAGGAAATTTACTTACAATAAAAAAATTACACAATCTACCAGAACAAAAACAAGTAACTTTCTGAAATAAACAATTAATGCCCAATGCATGGCCTTGGCCCCCTGTATAAGTTAGACTATAGCTTTGGGGAATTGCTAAAACAACATTTACTTCCATAGTGTATTTCACTCAGGCAATCAAATACTTTGTAAATTTAAAAGCAATCAATTATAATGCTGTTAGTGACTGGAGGTATGTTATAAATGTGCCTTGGAGAGGAAATCCAATGGAGTTAAGTGTTTGATGAAGACAGAAAATAGACATCAAATATTCAAGTTGCAACACCACCTGTATAAGAGGGCTTTGTAAGCCCATATATAGAAATCACTCATTTGCAGACAAGACTGCTTCTCTCTCTGTGAACGGCTCACGTAGGGATTCTTCTCAGATTCAGAAAACCATTTGATTGGCTTAAACCACTACATTTGGAGAAGTGAAATAAATAAACCTCTGCTCAAGTGCTAGCGAATTGTCTTAGCCTGACTTTCTAAGTCATCAAATTCTAAACCTGACTACAGTGTTTTTTTTTCTTGGTTCAAATCAGAAATGACATTACATTAACATGAGGACAATCTTTCTTTCTTTCTTTTTTAATTTTTTTTAAATATACTTTATTGATTTTACAGAGAGGAAGGGAGAGGGATAGAGAGTTAGAAACATTGATGGGAGAGAAACATCGATCAGCTGCTTCCTGCACACCTCCTACTGGGGATGTGGCCGCAACCAAGGTACATGCCCTTGACTGGAATCGAACCCGGGACCCTTCAGTCCGCAGGCCGACGCTCTATCCACTGAGCCAAACCGGTCAGGGCAATCTTTCTTTCAATATGCATTGACAGGAGGAGGCAGGGACGTTAACAGTTTAACTGAATTACACTGAGAATGTAATGATGTGTCTCGGCTTTGCCCTACCTGCTGCTCAGGGCTTGCAGCCTCGGCCAGCATGGCGATTTAGGGTGGGTGCTGTTTCTAGAGCTTTGGTCTGGTTCTAGGTCTGATTCTGGGTTCAAACTCTCTGAGGTTCAGGTCTTCTGGAGAGGCTTTCTATAGCTTCTAAGCAAACTCGAGTCCCTACAGTATCTTTGGAGATTCGAGGCCACAATTTAGGACAAGAATTTCCCAGTTCTTTCCTGGGAAAGATGACCTGGGGGGGCACAGTGAACTGTCCAGCAATAATTCAGCTCAGAACAGACTGCTTTGGCCCACTCTGGATACCTAAAGTTGGAGCTGGCATTTTGAGGTGAATATCCACTATACTTTCTTTCTCCCTTTTCATTCCACTGCCTGTCGAGGGCAAAGACTAAAATCTAGGTCTTCTTTCATCACAATTTGGTTCTTTAATATACCAGGCTAAGTTAAGTGTTTTTCATTTAACTTGAAAATGACTCAGTAAACCTAAACAAGTATGTCTGATGCGGTGGGATTTTAAAAAAAGAAATATCCACATATATCTAATCCTAGTAAATTTTTCTGTTGCCTTTAAATTACCATTCATAGTAGGTGAATGACTATTACATAGGATTTTTATTTTCAATTCCTTCTATGTATATATCAGTGCAAATGAAATAGTCATTTAACAGTGCAAGAAACAGGAGTAAACTAGGAAATAAAGCTCTAGAGATCTACCAGTTCTTAAATAAATGGCTTAAACTGTTACATTTTGGGTCGCCAGAGTGAATTATTTTATTAACATCATCACTAGTGATATTATGTCCAAGTTTGCTTTTTTAAAAAAGTTATCAGGCATTATTCCAGATTTTTTTTGGGGGGGGGGCGTTGAGATGGGGTGAAGGAATGTAGTTAACATTTTCATTTGGAGGGGAAAAAGCCCATCTAATGAAAGAATTCAATCTTCCGGATTCAAAGTAACCTCAGAATTTTATGTTTAGGAATTACCCAGGAGCTTAATTAGTTCTACTTGGTAGACAGGGAAGATTTATTTACATGTGCAGATTTTAGTTAAGTTAAATTTTGCCTGGTTTGTTTAAATTAATAGAAAAGCAAATCATTTATTTATTCTTTTTAAAATAAGAGCTGATTTGACATAGATTGTGTCAAATACACTGGTGCCTTGAATGGTTTGAAAAAAACTCCAAGTGATCATCTAGTTTGATAACTACTTATAGGAAATGTTTTTACGTAAGCAACTCAATGAGATTTTGGAAAAAACTAACATCCCTTTTTGTCTTTTTTATAACAGCTATCTTGTAATAACACTCACTAGAAAAAAAAAAAAACAGATGGTTCTAGTACTTGGAAGATCATGGTGGAAGGAAAAAAAAATCCTCTAGTACCAAGTACTATATTGAATATTTTAAGCTCTAATTTACAATGCAACCATACTTTAAAAACCTGCCAAGTTAAATTTTTTTCTATTTTCATCTCATTGAAAAAATATTATAGCTATTCTAGCTATTAAATGTTATTTGGGAGGATTTAGCAAATACTATTTCATTTTTAAATTTTTGTTTTATCGTTTATTTTTGTAACATTTCAGATGAGTTTACACAGTAACTAAGATATGATTAAACAGTGCAAATTCACTGAAATAGTTTGATGCTGAGTTTACACCAGGCCAAACATTTAGATGTAGAAATATATAAAGATATGACTCACTGACACAGGATTTCCTATGTAGTATTAGTTAACCATGTTTCCTGGATAAAAATATGGGCAGATGAATTTTGCTACAACACAATCATCTTATAAAGTGGATATTAGTCATGGCCTCAACACCAGCATTAAAATGGTTCCAGTGTATCTGAAGAATTGACTAGAATTTTCAGTTTTTAACCCTAAATATGTGGCTTCAGACATAGCAACATATACTCTCCCCTGGAAATAGAATGAAGAGTATTAATCAGAATCAACTCTCTTACTAGTCTATTATTTCTTGGAAAATTCTTAACGTTTTCTTAATTACTATTGGACATTATAAAATAAATAATCTGATACTTTGACACACAGCTTCCGGAGGACTAGTGAAAAAACCGACATTAACCAACTGAGTCTACTCTTCTACTAGTAACACCGCAGTGAGGAGAGAGCACTCCCCCCCCGCACCCCTCACAACACACACACACACACACACACACATTATACAACAAAGTGCCTATGATTCACAAACACATTGTCCAAAGAAAGGGTTTGTTAAGCAATCACAGAACATGAGGCTTGGTTGCTCCCACATATCCACTTCCTAGAAAACACATATGAAGTTTTACCTGGTTTGACTGTGCACTGTATGTTTATAACAGTAGTAACACAGAAGAGTAAAATGGAAAACACACAGTAACTCAGGTTTTAAACAGATTACAAACCACATGCTTTCTCATTCAACAGGAAATCTTAAATCAAAAGGCAACCGATCTTTAATGCAGTTGGTTGTTCCTCTAAAGGCCATTGTAACTAACATGCTCACGGAGGGTGGATTTCCATAGCTCCCCCTGACACCTTCCAGGAAGTGCTTGTCAGCTCCTCTGCAGCCTAAACCACTGCTGAATGTTGATTTCCTCTGTCGTATTAGGGTAGCTTCATTTTGTTTACAAACTACTTTTCTCATTTCTCCAAGGAACCATTTCAGAATGATCTTCCAGATGCTGGCTAACTAAGCACTTCTTAGCTATTGTCCACAAAGGTCAGTGTGTTTACTGGCATTTGACCGTGTAGAACAGGAAGTTTCTGTTGCATCTTGTGTTCTTAATGAAACCCGACAACAGAGGACCGAACGCATTAGTCTCAGAACAGGGGGCCTCAGGATGGCAAAGACCCAAGGGTTGATGATCGGATTGGCTGATAAAAATCTAAGTGCTTGGAGGTCCCACTTTTCTTTTCGGGAAGAGATTTCATTCATATATGCAAAAATCTGTAAGAAGCAAAAGGGGAAAATGATGTTAGTTTTACATGATCGCATTAGACAGGTTTAGACCATATGCAATTTCTTCAGACTTAAAACAAAACCTGTTGTGTGTGTGGTGGTGGTGGTGGTGAAAGGTGGATAGCAAATTCTCACTCTTCTTCCGTAGGTTTATGCCTTTCAAAAACCCTGAAACAGAAGTATTGTCTCCTTTTGGCGGATGAGGAAGTGAACTTCAGGAAAGTTCATATCAACATGTTACATTCACTTCCAGATAATCTGATTTGATGATCACAATTCAGCGCGAGAGGAAACACAACAGAGCATGGATTCTGGCCTCTGGGCTGCCTGGTTTGAACCCGGGTTCCATATATAGCTTTGGGACCAGAAGTAAAATTCTAACCTCTTTGTGCCTCAGTGACATCTGTATAGAATAGGTGGTAATAGCAACAATACCCACTGCTTAGCTGGGAAGAGGATAGGAAGTAATATGTATAAGCTGTATAAAATAGTGCTCACTTACTAGGGGCCCCACAATGTTAGTTATTCTCTCCATTTCACCAACGAGGACCCCGAGGTGCAGAGAAGTTCGGCGACTCGCCCAAGTACCCAGGGCTGTTTGGTGGTGGAGTCAAGACACAAGTGCCAGCTCCCTTGGCACCGGTGCTTTGCTCACCATGTGCTCCATCCAGGTCGCCGATGTTACAGCAAAGGTCTTCAGAGCAACGTCTTAAACACTGAGAGGCTGATCCATCTTTACATGTGGGCCAATGTTTTCATGCTGGGACACAGCTCTCGTTGGATGTCTTAGATGTTTAGGGAGCAACACAACTTTTTGGTCAGATTAAAAGGAACGGAACTGTACGTGCACGATAAAGATCAAACACTCCCACACAGCGTACAGAAAAGAGGAAAACAGATGTAAATCACACCCAGTCATTTAAAACCACTTTATAATGTTCCAGTGACTTTCTTGCTAACGGGAGCCCACGAGTTAGAAAGCTATTCCTTCTTTCTTCCACTCTCCTTCACCAGAGGAAGGAATGTTTTATTTCCTTCTCTCCTGCTTACGCTGTAGGCATCTGACGAATGGATATACAACGCAAATTGCAGGGAGGGGGAAGAGTGGTCCTGTTCGAGTTGCTTATGTTAGGACAATAGCAGGAAGGTTTGGCAGCCACAGGTGTTTATGCCAGAGAATCTTGGCATAGGGAATGGAGAAAAGGCTTGGCAGATGAGTAAGGAAAAAGAAGACTGATGGTGGATTCCCTGATTATAGAGAGAAGAGAAAGTTAGGTGGGGATATGCAATGAGGCAATAATTTTCTTGGCAGCTGAATTATTTTGGATGAGAAATATACATGACTTATATGGTGTCTTTAAGGAGTGATTTTGGAGTTTAGAAATTCAGGATAACAGTGTATGTAAATCTGGTAGATTAAGAGATATTAGTCACCATATCCACACACACGAGCACTCAGTAGCAGAAAAGTCTGAGTTTATAAGCTAGTGTGGCCAAAGACTTTGGCAACACTGCACTGGCTAGCAGATGGGCAGTGTGAGGAGGGCCTGGCATTCTAGTGTCACAGCTTCATGCGTGAAGATGAGTCAGGTTTTCAGTTCCTGGTCTCCTTGGAGTATGACAGAGCAATGAAAAGTGAGAAATGGTTTTACACTATGAAGCAATTCTGTACTATTTGTTTCGATTTCATCCACTATGCAAATTGTTAAAAATGCTTAAAATTTGCTTTTCAGGAGCTGGCCAATATTTTGCAGAAGACAATTTCTTGTTTTACTCTTGGAAAAGAGATATACTAGTACTTTAGCAGCCCTTAAAGTTCTTGATGTAAGATGTCTTCTCCGACCTCTGCATTTTTAAAAAATTTGGTTCTTGTCTTTTGTCTAGAGTTCACCATTTTTGATCTTGTGTATCCCGGTTTATTATTATTATCATTATAAAATGTATGTAACGAAATTTACCATTTTCACCATTTTCGAGTGTACAATTCAGTGTCATTAAGTGCATTCACATTGTTGTGCAACTGTATTATATTTTTCATTTTCTGTACATTATGATGTTTTGACATCCTACAAAGCTTTCTGGCTGGGGAGAGACTGCCCCTTCAGGGATGGTCAATTCTTAGAGATAGCCAAGGGCTCACCTGGGAGCAATCCTTCGATAGGCAACTAACCAATCCAGAGCCCCTCTGTCTGGCCTTATATCTCAAGAGGCAATATTTCTCTGCTTTAATC
Source organism: Myotis myotis (assembly GCF_014108235.1). Classification (NCBI taxonomy): domain Eukaryota; kingdom Metazoa; phylum Chordata; class Mammalia; order Chiroptera; family Vespertilionidae; genus Myotis; species Myotis myotis. The sequence goes on along the minus strand of NW_023416313.1, from coordinate 186,197,922 downwards.
TTGCCAGGGCCCAGTACCAGGCAACTAGGGGCCAGTCCTGCGGCCTAGAGCCTGCTGAAATGATTCCAATAGCCAGTCCTACACTGGCCACCCCGCCCTGCCTCGCCTTTCCCTCAGGAACTCCAATGAAGGCCGTGCCCAGGCTCCCCCAGCTCCTGCTCCTGCCTCCTGACTTGCACTAATACTTTCCCATGTGACCCTTGGTGTTGTTCAGTCCTTCCTGTTTCTAGGACCTGTAAGTACAATCAACTTTGTTCTCTTGTCTTCTCTTGTGGCCACACTTGACTGTCAATCCCATAAAAGAACAGAACAGCAACCATCACCACCATCCATTTCTACAACTCTTTTCATCTTCCCAAACTGAAACTACCCATTCAACAATAATTCCCCATTTTCCTTCCCCTCCAGCCAATCCTACGTTTTAATTAAAGGCTGACACATTGCATAGAAGTCAATTAATTATCACCTTTCAGTGCTATTTTGCTTCAGAGGCTGGTAGAATTTATACATATTTTTGCACATACTACTAATAAATTTGCTAAAAGAAAAATACCAAGTACTAATGTAAATGAGTCAAGAGAATTTTAATTCCTTACGATAGGTCTCTCTACTAGGCTTTATTAAGACTATGATGCCTACAAAGCTGCACAGAGAAAATAAGTGGGTTTTGTTTGTTTGTTTGTTTCATCTTTTATAGTATCCTTGCATCCTTCCGTGGAAAACTTCATCTTGGCACTGACTGGATACTGTTTGTTTGAGCTACTTTCCTACCATCAATACAACCACATAGTGGGTTCAGAATTTTAGAGCAAATGGGAACTTTATCTGGCTGAAATTACCCAAGGAGTGTTAAAAATATTCTGATGGCTTGCTCCCTCCTTCAGAGACTCTGACCAATTAAATCTGGGCTGTAATGTGAGTATCTATCCCGGTGTTAGTCCCCTCTCCCCCACAGGATTCTAATGTGCAGCCAAGGTTGAGAACCCTGCTTTAGAACCTTACCTAACACCAGAAATAAAAACAGAAGACCCGCTTGGCCTGGCCAGTCAAACAAATGACTTGAAGCTTCCTGAATTCCTGGTCTTCAACCTACAATCTAATTTTCCTTTGGAATCCTATGGATATAGCAGTTAATATGTACTGAATACCTACCTGTGCCAGGCATGATGCTAAGTCTTATTCTATTTAGTCCTTACAGGGACCTGCAAAACATTATTTTACTCCCTTTTAGTAAGGAGGAAACCAAGGCTTAGAAGATTACTTACTTTGTCCCGAATCACACTCCAGGTAAGTGGGAAAGCCCTGAAGTCATGTTCAAGCAGTGGGCCCCAAGTTTTTCTTTTAGCCACTACTCTGTTGCCAGTCTGTGAGGTAGGGACTCATATAACATCTGCCAGGGACTGACTGAATTGTGGGTTTGTCGGACACCTCTTTTTGAAAGGTGGTACAGAGGTGTACGGGTGTCACTGTTAAGATCCATGGCTGTATCTAAGTAGCTACATGGCTTTCTTTGGGTGCTTTTCTTTCCCCCCCCTTCTACAACTAAATTGCAGGCAGAGATGGTTACATATTTATCTGCCTTGTGAAGACATTAGGGAGTGTCCTGGCTTTAGGCTTTGCATAATTCATTCTTTTAAAAAAAAATTCACGGGGCCGAAACCGGTTTGGCTCAGTGGATAGAGTGTCGGCCTGCGGACTGAAGGGTCCCGGGTTCGATTCCGGTCAAGGGCATGTACCTGGGTTGCGGGCTCATCTCCAGTGGGAGATGTGCAGGAGGCAGCTGGTCGATGTTTCTCTCTCATCGATGTTTCTGACTCTCTATCTCCCTCCCTTCCTCTCTGTAAAAAATCAATAAAATATATTAAAAAAAAAAATTCACGGGGAGGTTATTTTTTAGGTATTTGATATTTTAAAGAAACCCCTCCCCCAAATCATAGGTGCTTTGTGGTAGAGGGAACAGGAGCCCATTTCCCTTCAGAAGGAAAGACAGGGGCATGGATGTGGCTCTAGTGTCCCCTGCCTTGCGCTCCAGGTGACCCCAGCGCCAGACACAAAGGAGAGTTAATGCTAAGGTTGGGAGCCCTGGGCCTGTGTGTTCCAGGGTGGTGACTCCAAACCCTGCGAGAAGGTTGGACTCTATGAACCATCCACCCAGAACTCAGATAAACATAAGGTTTTGCAAGTGATTTCCAAGTGACCTGTGCCCTGACCATGGAGTGCAGGTGTACAGGAAGTGTCAGCCTTTCCCAAATGCACTTTCCCTCAGCCCGGCCCGGCACACATAGGCAACTGCAGAAGTCTTAAGTCTGGTTTTCTGTTAGAGTGGGTGCAATTTCAGGGAGCGGAACAGTCTGAGAAAAATGAATCCTGGTACACCTTGATGTAATTTGAGACACTTAAAAATTTTAGTCAAAATGAGGATGGGGAGTGGTGATCAGAAATTTCAAAACAGAAGCCAGGGAAACTAAGCAGACCAGGTTGCAAGTTAACTGGGCCTTTAGGCGGAAAGAGACTTGTTGATTGCCTTCCTGAAACACTGTGTCTCCATAGATCAATCACGCACCATTTCTACTCTTTCCCCCTCTCCCCTCACTTTAGCTTAATACTGTGATGGGCTCTTGAAATGTCAAAAAAAGAAATATACCATCCCTAAAAGCTGTTTTTCTTTCAGTTGAGATCTTAATAATATGAAACAGTAATGATTAACTCAACCAAGGGTGGAGACATAACACACGACTTCCCTTTTGGAAAAAGGACTATGGTTCTTGCTGTCTACATTTTAAAAACTCGGTGTAATTGTGCTTTTATTCACAACCACCGTTTCATAATATCAACGTGCAAAGGAAAAGACACTGAGTGAAAACACTCATGTAGGAAAACTTTCTTCTCTCAGAAAGTAATGTGTATTAAAACTATTTCAGCAATCCCCAAACACATCATTAATGATGCACAAATATTAAGTTACATGGATATTAACTTAAAATATCACCAAGCAAAATTCATTGGGGTTGCGCAGAGAGATTTCTGGATTGCTCTTTCATTCCTACTAGAATTGTGATACTTTCCATGTATGTAACTGACCAGTTTCATAACCCCCATTCATGTCATAAAGAGTACCAGGAATGAACAGGAAACTCCAAACTCCAGTATTGTTTACTTGAAATTTGTTCTATATCACAAAGATCAGATTTCCACAAATCAGTATTACCTGGAAATTATAGCCCTAAAGAATTTCTAAAGATGAAGACACTTTTAGAATGAGGTGATGGTTCACTCTTGAAATTTTAGAACGGAATAAAATGCATAAGCACTTTATCCTCATGGCATGTGGAAAAGAGTTTAAAATGACAGAAGCTAAGCCAGGTATTAGTAAAGTAGTGAGAGAGTGGCTTGATGTAGTTGGGAATGAGGACACAAACAGTATGTGAGGCAAGAATGGAGTCTGATATATTTCCTGAATTCTGTTCCATTTCATGAAGAAAGTTTCTATTTGTCTCTGAAATGATGACAACAGCTGATTAACATAAGGAGGAATTTATTAATTTATACAATATCCCTTTAGTACATAAACAGTTTGGTTTTGGAATATGTTGTTGGTCCCATTAAGGTTTTCATACTGAACAACGAAAATAATGTCATTTCCTAAACAACACGTGCTTTTTTTAAAAAAAAATCAGTTAAGAAATGTTTTATGGTGCCAATGGAAGGCTTTACGTGAGAGGTAATCTGAATGTTTCCTATTTAGAGCAGCATTTACATTATCCAATCTCCTTACACCTCAGTCTCAGCCTTTTAATTCGCAGGTCTGTGGAGAAGAAAAAAGGAACCACGCACACCTGGTCCAGCTCACGCCCTGTGATCAGACATGGAGAAAAAGGTCTTTGCCATTTTACTTTTAAAGCTAGTAAGTTGGAATTAAGAGGCAAAGTGGTCTTCATATTTATAACATCTTCACAATTTCTCTTTGAAATTTTGGATTAACTTTCTCATATGGTACCCCTGAAATGAGCAATTTCTCGCTGATAGGATTGTGGTTAAAGCATAAACTCTGTGCTTAAACGGCCTGGCTTTGAACCCTGGCTCCAACACTCCCCAGCTGTGGGTGGGAAACGGGAATAATACTACCTATTTAGAGGTTGTTATGAAGATAATGGGTTAGTGTATGTAAAAATTAGTGCTTAAAAATGTTAGCCATTTTGCTGTTGATGATAATAATGATTGTTGAGGTCGAGCTTGACTTCATCACCGGGCTCTGGGCATTTTACATTTTGATAGTTGTACTTCCCAAACTTTGGAAGTCCTAGACTGAGAGCCTTGGAGGAAGCAGTAATCTGACCTGCCCACACCTTGGGACCATGACATCAGTAGTTACAGGTTTCCTAAATCCCCACTCTCCTCCTTCCCCTACTCCTAAAGTGCTCACATAAGCAGGTGTCCCAGTGGGCAGACAGCTGTGAATTCTCCTTCTTGCTGGGGCCACTTATAAGGGACATAGAAAGCTGCTCTGGTAGGAACAGGCAAAGAGAGGGTAAATTGCCAGTATTTTCTGGGATGCAAGGAAGCAAATTAGTGGGAATAGCTCATTAATAATTATTTTACCTTGATTACATTTTAAATTGATAATACTTGGTATAAAATGAGTTAAAGAAAATATATTGATTAAAATGAATATCTGTTTCTTTTTATTTTTTGTTGTGTGGCTACTAGAAAGTTTTAAATTGTACATGTGGCTCACATTTGTGGCTCATGAGCGCATGTGCTCTGGGAGAGGAACACGAGAATGTCCAGAGGTAACCACAAGCCTTTGCCTTGTCTAACAGTGTCCCCAGGTAGGATGTGTGGAAATGATTCCTGCCCCAGGGGGGAGACTGGTGTAGGCCATTTCCGACCACAGTCTCAGTGTGGGTCAATAAACTAAAAGGATAAGGGGGGAAAGTGTCCCGAGGGGCACATGATGGGCATTTTGAAACAACAGAATGTATGCACCAAACTGTAGCCATGAGTTGTGAATTATCAGATAAGCCCCTCCAAGAAATAAATTGGGATAGTGTAACATTTTTATAAGGGTTAAAGTGCTGTGTAAATGAAGGAACTAATAAGTACCAAGAATCTACTGACAAAATCATCTTCATCTAGCTCCTCCCAAGCCATAAACAGGCAATCCTAATAAAAACACAGCTGCAAAGCAACTCCTACTCCCCATTCCTTCTAACCAGACTTTTAGCGCCAAGCCCCTTCCATGTAGCAACTCTGGATGAGCCCCTGGCTTAATATTAAATGAAGGGGTGGGGGGACATATATATATTCATATATATTCAAGTATATAAAATTGCATATATTTGGAAAGAAACATGTGGCGATGATGGAGTCCTCATGATAAAAGGCAAATTTACTTAAAAACAGGGGAACTATTGAAAATCATTGCCTTTGTTTTGAAAAATAGTTTATGCAGTAGGTCAGTCCTGCTCAGAGGGGAGACCCTTTCCTCCTGCTCTCTTCCTCTACCAGGCTTAGGAAAGGAAAGAACCATCCTTTCACACATTTCTGATTCCCTCTGAGCCCATTCCCAGGCTACTGAAGTAGCTGAGGGTCAGGAATATTTTTATATACATACTCACGAATAATAAATAAAATTCCAAGAACGGATATCCTAAGGCCCACCTATCCAAGACAGGCATTCCCCAATTCAGAGCTGACTTATGTCTCCCAGGTTGAATTCTAAGCTATTTAATGGAACTTGAAATGCTTTCTTTCATCGATACTTATTCTGCATCCTATTCCCAATCCTAAAAAGTTGATTTAGTTCCTAACATAATCTATAGGTTTTATCAATAAAACATAACAAACCCATAGAAGCCATGTTGGTTTCTACATCATCGCATTTCTGTGGCACAGACTTCCCTGCTGTCGGTGGGATGGGAACTGTAGCCACCCACAGTCCTGCTTCATTTGATAACAGGGTACATTTCACATACTCCACCTCACTCCCTTCAAAGTGTACCTTACTGACCAGCTTCTGCCCTGACAAAGGATGGGGTAGCAGTGAGGACGGTGAGGACCAGGGAGAAGAGACTATAGCTAGGAGAGGGAGTTAATTTGGGGCAGGGAAGGGTCATATCCGGGCTTTTAGAACCCTGTGTCCTTTCCCACCCCAGAAGATGAGCGTATGGAGATAATAAAAAACAGTGATGACGGTGGGAAGTAGGATAAAGTTACTTCTTCAGCTTCTACAGTTCAGACCAGCTAATGGCAGGCATGGCCCGTCTCTTTTTTTCCTCCAAGATGGTGGCAGGTGGGAGTCACTGACAACTATGTACTCCCTGCAGGGTCAGTCTTATTCTTCTGAAGATTAGGAAGTGGAGCTGCCCGAACTTCCAGTTTCCATTCCTGTGTAAGAGGCCAGCCCGCGCTCAGACACATCCCAGGCTCTGTACACCTTGGAGCAGTGGTTCTCAACCTTCCTAATGCCGCGACCCTTTAATATAGTTCCTCATGTTGTGACCCAACCATAAAATTATTTTCGTTTGCTACTTCATAACTGTAATTTTGCTACTGTTATAAATTGTAATGTAAATGTCTGATATGCAGGATATATTTAGGCGACCCCTGTGAAAGGGTCGTTAGACCCCTAAAGGGGTCGCGACCCACAGGTTGAGAACCGCTGCCTTGGAGGCTCAAACTCACAGCATCAAGGAACGCACTGCTGAGGTTGCCCAGACCAGGACAGCACCCACCCGGTACCTAGGTTCCTTTCTTTTCAGCTCTTCAGACTGGCTCTGGCCTGCCGGGTCATGGCAAGTGCTGGACGTGCCTACCTCTCCCATCCCTGAGATGGCCCAGCCATTCCTGCTGCGGCGCTGTGCCCGATGCACAATTACAACCTGAAGAGCACCTGTGTGTATTTCTGAGTGTGATGTCTAGAAGATGTTTTGTAAGAGCGCAAATGCCCCCTCTGGAGGGATCCCAGCGCTTAGCAAGGGGCTCCTTAGCAACCAGCGTTTCCTCTAACGACCATTTCAGACGTATTGTGAATGTTCACGGCCACGAAGAGTTATGCTACCCATATGTAAACTGGGAAACCTGTTCCCTGGGGTGGGAATTGGGGAGGGGATGTTGTTGAACTCTTCGAACAAATAATGACTGCTCTGGAGCTCTGCAACAGGGACCCTTCTCACCCGGGGCCATCCTCCATGGCGGCTGGAATGCTATGGGTTGGGTACTGTTGCCCTGGGAGAAACAGCAGGCAAAGTACAGAGAACTAGCACCAGTGTGCAGATCGGGGCACGAGGGGGCAAACTGCCGCTCAGGGAGGTCAGATGCAATTGCCAATCATTCAGAGGTGGAAGGGGCCGAGCCAGGCTAGCAGTGGCTGGAGAGGGACACTGTAAGGGGCCTTCGATTCGAGGATGAGGAGTGTGGCGGGCTTAGTGAGTGGGACTGTATTACTGTCTGAGAAACCCTGGCCGAAGGAGGCCCTTGCACCAGGATTAGGGAGGGGTGGAAGTGGGGTAAAGGTGAGAAGCGACAGGGGAAGTTTACAGACCTTTACAAATTAGGGCACATTTTCACAGTGTTACAAAAGTGTGCGTGGCAATGGAAAAGTGGGAGTGGGAGGGAGAGCATGAGAAGGCTGCGCAGAGCTGGGCTGTGGAAACCGAGTGAGTGACTTACCGTGAAAGGCAAGGAGCAGACGGCGAAGGTGATGGTCATAATCGCCAGGAGAATGAGATGGTCCGTCTCCTCCGCCACGGACACCCTTTCCCCTCTCCTGCGGGTGGCAGGGCCCCGGCCGCTGCCCAGGGTGGGTCCGCAGCGGCCTCTCCGGCCCCGGCGGTGCATGCGGATGAGGTTGAGCATGACGCTGAAGTTGCAGGCGAGCACCGCGAGGATGAGGAGCAGCAGCAGCGTGGCGTAGAGCTGCAGGTACACCGTGCGCCCGTGCCGGATGAAGCACCAGGTCCCGGGGCAGTACTGGACGTACTGCCCGTAGTTCAGCAGGGGCAGAGAGCAGAAGAGCAGGGAGACGGCGTAGATGGTGGGCAGCACGGCCACGCCGCGGCGGCGCTTGATGTGGCGCTGGTAGAAGTAGGGGTGCCCGATGGCCAGGTAGCGCTCCAGGGCCATGGCGAAGAGCATGAGCATCGTGGCCAGGCTGAAGAAGGTCATGGAGAAGGCGAAGTAGTTGCACGCGCGGCCCTCGGGCGCCAGGGCTACCAGGGTCTGGTTCCGCGCGTACGAAGCCAGCACCACGGGGCTGATGAGGCAGGTGCCCAGCAGGTCGGTGAGCACCAGCTCGGTCACCAGCACGTGGAACAAGGAGATGAAGTTCCCGCGGCAGGCACTGCGCCCCGCGTCTCCCCGCCAGCGGCGCGCCAGCAGCGCCAGCGCGATGAGGTTCCCCAGCACCCCGGCCGTGAACATCACGGAGCTGATGGCCGGGCTCTCGCCCGAGGGGAGCCACTGTCGAGTCTCGCAGTCCTCGGGCCGGGAGTCATTGGAGGTATTGCCCATGGCGGGGTGCCGGGAGCAGAGACGTGTCCTCCTCTCCCGGCTGGCACCTGGGACTGGGAGGAGGAGGGTCTGGCCGCTGGAGCGCTCCGGGACCCAGAGGGAAAGAGGGAGGGATCGAAAGCCAGAGCCCCCTTCCGGCGCCCCGCGCGCACCGAGGGCAGGCTCGGTCCGGGCCGCCCGCAGCTGCCGCAGAGGCCCCTCGGCTGCAGCATCCGGGCGGTGCTGGAGGCTCCGACCCGCGCCCACCGCGCCCTCCGCGCGCGGAGGGGGCGCGAAGAGGGCCGCCGCCTTCTCCTCCGCGCCGCCGGGGGAGTGCTCGGTGCGGTGTTACGCGCGTCCCGGTCCAGGCGGCCGCGAACTGACCAGAGGCACCTCGAGCCCCACAGGGCGCCGGCGGGGAGCGGGTGCGGAGAGGGGTCCGGGCACCGGCCGGGCGCGGCGCCGGGCAGAGGCGCGCGGGCTGCGGGCGTCCGGGAGCTGCTTGCGGCCGGCGGGAGCCGTGCTCCCTGGGAGTCTGGTGCTCCACTGACCCCCGCTAGGAAGCTTTCAGCCCCCGAGGAGGGCTGGAAGGCAGCCACGGGAAAGCAAAGCGACTCACCAAACAATGGAGAAGTTAGGAAGACCCAGTCCCATGACGTTAAAAAGAAGGGAACAGCAGACACTAAGACAGCTTGCAGTAAGACCAATATGTTCTTTTTTCCTTTTTTTTTTTTTTTTAAACATTCTCAGGAAGATACACTAAGAGGGCGGGACCAGAATTGAGAGGAAGTGAAAAGCAAGTTTGTCCATCCAAGGAACATCCCAGACATGCCACTGAGCTGCCTGTTGCACTGTTGCTTTTATTCGGTTGCCAGCATTTCACCTTTTCCTATGTCAACACCATAACGGATAACCACTTGTTTAAGCAACCATTTTTTTTTTTTTTTTTTACGAAAGGACACACACACACACAGTGTTCCTTATGCTTGTGTAGAATTGTGTTTGTGAACACAGCTTTAAATTACTGCACATTGTTCTCTACTCAAACTCCACCTTGAAAGAAAAGGTTGTTCAGCCATTAATTTTTTCGCACTTACCTTGGCCTACCCGGCAAAACCCAATCCTGGCGAAGTCTATTGGTGAAGTGGTCAGTTTAAAACTCAAGCTGATGGCCGTGACTGGTTTGGCTCAGTGGATAGAGCATCAGCCTGCGGACTGAAAGGTCCCGGGTTCGATTCCCAACAAGGGCATGTACCTTGGTTGCGGCCACATCCCCAGTGGGAGGTGTGCAGGAGGCAGCTGATCGATGTTTCTAACTCTCTATCCCTCTTCCTTCCTCTCTGTAAAAAATCAATAAAATATGTATTTTTTTTAAAAAAAGTCAAGCTGACAAAAATGGTTGCTTACCCTCTATTGCCATAATTGCAGAGTTGTGAAAATTGGCTGATGTTTAAAACAAAAGAAATCCAGTTCAACAGACAACATGGGTAATTATATTCTTTTTTTTAAATCCTCACCATAAGGTATTTTTCCATTGATTTTTAGAGAGTGGAAGAGAAAGGGCAAGACAGAGAGAAATCGATTAGTTACCTCCCTCACAAGCCCTGTCTTTGACCAGAATCAAAGCAGGACCTTTTGGTCTGCAGGCCTATGCTCTATCCACTGAGCCAAACTGGCCAGGGTGGTAATTATCCCATATAATAAAAGCTTAGATTGCAAATTGTCCCCCCCACTGGAGTTCTTCTGGGAGTTAGACCAGGGGGCTGGCCAGCCTGGGGAAGGGAGAGAGGCCCCAGCCGCAGCTGGCAGCAGCTAGGAACCCTACCAGTGCACGAATTTTGTGCGCTGGGCCTCTAGTATTCTATAAGGAAGATCACATTCGTTGGGGGAAGGGAGGAGGACAGAAAGGTGGAATGCTCAGCATGGGAACTGGTAAGGGGAAAAAAATTCTTCATTTTGGAAAAAAGGGAAAGATTGCCTGCTGAAGAGCACACCTTACTAGAGCCTACTAGCTCTCCATGAGTATTTTAGCTCACCTTGATAATTCTGGCCTGGTGATTGGAATGGGGTGGGACTCCCACCAGGTCAAACGAAGTGGGTTCTATTTTTCTCATATAAGGTGTTCGCCAATGGCAGGTTGGTGGGCCTCTGGAACTCTTCCCTCCAGACCTCTCTGGGATTTGGGGGGTACAGAGCCACATTACCTAGGAACCCCCTGTGTTAACATCTAAAGTCTCTTGTTCACCGTCCTTCCTTCACAGCCTGTGGAAGATGTGGGGGAAGATGTGGTTCAGCTTTGTTCTTCCTTTAGGTCTGGTCTCCTCTAGGCCTAGTCTCTCAAGTCATAAGCCAAGAGTTGATGGCTTTGTTCTGTTCCGTTGTCCTTTCTCTGAGACTGTAAGTGTAGAACGCCCCTGCTGCTGCTAAAACCAGGGAAAGGTCTGGAGTATCAGGAAGTACTGGGCAAAAAACATAGGTTAGTATGTCGGATTAGTATCCTGCCCCTTTGCATTCATGTAGGCTTGTGTATGTGGATTCAAGGCTTCGAGGGCTTTATTACAGCCTAACAGGATTATTTGGGAAGCAGCTTGATAAAGCCTTTGCAAAACCCCGAGTCAATAAAATGTGTTTTCCAAATGGATGTACGAGTACAACAGTTCTCTTGTCTGCAGACAGGAACTACCAGAAAAGGAAAGCCACAACACTGCTTGTTAGCGCCAGGAGTTACATCAAATGGGTCACTCCAATAACGTTAAGAGATCAAATTACCTGTGATTCTGATTTTCTTTTTAAGATAGAGCACAAAAATCCCAATATAATCATGAAAATTCTCTTCTCTTAGAAATGTTTGCGTCTAAGGTCAGAACAAACAATAAAGCAGTAAAGCACATACAACACAAAAATAAGGCTATGGTTAGTCAGTCTGTGCCGAATAACAGCGCATTAAAGAAATTTTGGAAAAAGGTGTATTAAAAAAAAAAGCCGCCCCTGAATGTATTCAACAACAATGGCCACTCCTAACACTTTGATGTGGTGTTTTTTCCCAATATTTCTTCTGCGCACCTTTGTGTCCATATTGTGATAATATTATTTAAAAATTTTATACTGCTTTTTAAAAAACTTAAAATTATAATGAATAACTTACATTGCAATATGTGTATGTTCTGAGACCCAGAAATTGCATTTTCAGAAATCTACATTAATTTTTTCACACAGCAACAGTTTATGTTTTATTTTTTAATTGATTTCTGATAGAGGAAGGGAGAGGGAGAGAGAGACAGAAACATCAATGATGAGGGAGAATCATAGATTGGCTGCCTCCTGCATGCCCCCCACTGGGGATGGAGCTGTGAACCTGAGACCTCCTGGTTCATAGGTTGATGCTCAACCACTGAGCCGCCGTGACCGAGCTCGGCAACAGCTTATTGAGGCATACATTGGCTGAGGCAGCACAGTGTAGTGTTAAGAGCGTGGGCTCTGGAGTCAGATTGCTTTGAATTCAAATTTTAGTTTTGTCCTTGGGCAAGTTGCCTCATTTCTATGTGCTTCAGTGTCCTCATCTGTAATATGGGGGCAATAACAGTACTTACCTCGAAGGTTGTGGTTGAACTCAGGGCCTGGCTCATACAAATCACTCAGCAGGTGTCGGCTATTTAATCACTGAGCCAGGTCCTGAGCAATGCTATATGGTCCCTGCCCGAATGAAGCTCATCGTGAGATGATAATGATAAAAAAAGACTACAGTTTGCCCTAGCTGGTTTGGCTCAGTGGATAGAGCGTCAGACTTTGGACTAAAGGGTCCAGGTTCGATTCCGGTCAGGGGCACCCCCGGTTGGCAGCCAATCAATGATTCTCTCTCATCATTGATATTTCTATCTTTCTCTCCCTCTCCCTTCTTCTCTGAAATCAATAAAAATATTTTTTTAAAAAAGACTGAGGTTTGACTTAAAAAAGAAAAAGACTACAGTTTGTTAAGAGCTTACTATATCCCCTAAGCTGTTAAAGTCTTCATATACATTATCTCATTATTGTTTTTCTTTGTCTTTTTTAAATGTTGTGTTCTTTTTTTGCAAATTGAAGTATGATTGACATGCAAAAAAGCTGCACATATTTAATGTATACATTCCTACTATGGGTGAAAAGATGAAGGAATTAAGCAGGACAGATTAGTAGTTACAGAATAACCACAGGGATGTGGATTACAGCATAAGGAATATGGTCAGTGATATGGGGATGAGTATGTGTGGAGCCAGGTGGGTATTTGAAGCAGCTACCAGGACTTGCTATATTCTCAAGCTCCTACCATCTCCATCTATTGTTGCCATTAAATATATAAACTTGGAGGGAGGAATAGATGCTTCTGAAGAAGCCATGGCTCTTCATTTTGTTCTTGGTTCCAAGTAGCTTTGAGGCAAAAATTTAACAAACAGATGAGAAAGTTTAGAGTGAACTCAGAGCTAGAGAGTGGCTGAGCCCAGAGGTAACTTGAAGACCATCCAAAGCTAAACCCCATCTCCTCTTACAATTGTCATAGCAAGAGACACACATTTCATGCCCCCAACTAGAACCATATTTGTCCCGCCCGGATAGACCCATCGTCAAATTAACCACACATCAACGCTGCAAACTCTTATCTTGGGGACTCTCTGGAAACCAATCTTAACAGGATACCAAAAAAAACCCCAAAATCATTAAATGGGCCCATAGCACTATTCTTTGGAATTTCAGGGGATATCATTAGATTGTAATTTCATGACAGAAATATTAGGGCTTTGAGGATAGTTTGCAGCCTTGATTTTCTTGTACTCTTCCTCTCCGTTGGGAACTTCAACCCAAAAGGATTATATACTCAACACAAGAAAGCCTGTGTTGCCAAAACCGGTTTGGCTCAGTGGATAGAGCGTCGGCCTGCGGACTGAAGGGTCCCGGGTTCGATTCTGGTCAAGGGCATGTACCTGGGTTGCGGGCATATCCCTAGTGGGAGATGTGCAGGAGGCAGCTGATTGATGTTTCTCTCTCATCGATGTTTCTAACTGTCTTTCTCTCTGTAAAAAAAATCAATAAAATATATTTAAAAAAAAAAAAGCCTGTGTCATTTAAAAGAAGCACTAATAATAGAAACAAAATGACTTATAGCTAGAGGTTGTTTTCTGTATATCCTTAAGACTAAAGAAAACACACTAGATTATCTTTGAAGCCCCTTGTAGCGCTAAAATTCTTGACTACTGTGTAGTCATAGGAGATTAAGTTATGGTTCTGGTGTATTTTAAGCACTTGTGCTCCCTCTAGAGGACCAATATAAAAAATCAGGGCTATAGGCTTTTGTTAAGAGTTTTGAAGTTAATTTTTGGTGTCATTTAAAAGAGAAAGAGTCCATTTGGAAATAATCAGGAAAACACAGTTTTAATGAAGTATAATTTTTAAGTTATGAAGGTAGTAATTCTCCATAATCATACTACTTTAATATGATCCTAGTTTTTATTTGAACTGTGTATATCCTTCCAGATTTGTTTGCTATGCAATACACAGAAAACACTGCATCCTGCTTTCTCTCTCTCATTGTATTTTCTGTGTGGTATCAGTGTAATCACCATACCCCCTGAGCGAATCCTACTCAGTCCTCCCATCACTGGATGGCTGGGTTGTTTCCAATTACTCAATGACAATGACACTTAACATTTTATGCCTACAGCCTTTCCATGTTTGGGGCTCTGACCTAGGGATGAATCTCAGCAGTGAAATTTCTGAAACAAAGAATATGATTATTTTTGAAATGGCAGTACATATTCTCACATCACTTATATATGTATTAATTTACATATTCTCAGAAATGAATGAAAATACCCGTTTCCGCACACTGTCCCAGCTCTGGGTACCACTACTGATTTTAAATTGTTGATAACTTAGTAGGCCAAAAAATGCTATCTTGTTTTCATTTGTATTTCTTTGACTTTTGGTCAGGTTGAACATTTTCCCAAGTTTATTAGTTATATTTCCTCTTTTGAGAGCTCTCTGTTCACATTCTTTGTGTATTTATTTTGGGGGAATTTAATGTTTTCTTACGTAGTGAGCTCTTACTGTGATGACTACCACCATTAGTAGTGGTACTAACACTGAGTAGTTAGTACTAACTATCATTTGTTGAGCAACCATGATACATATGTCAAATATTGTGCTAAGAACTTTGCATATGCTTTATTTTTTTAATGTTTGTTTTTTCCTTTTTAAAAAAAATATATTTTTATTGATTTCATAGAGGAAGGAAGAAGGAACGATAGAACCATCAACGAGCCCTAACCGGTTTGGCTCAGTGGATAGAGCATCAGCCTGCGGACTCAAGGGCCCCAGGTTCGATTCCGGTCAAGGGCATGTTCCTTGGTTGCAAGCACATACCAGTAGGGAGTGTGCAGGAGGCAGCTGATCGATGTTTCTCTCTCATCGATGTTTCTAACTCTCTATCCCTCTCCCTTCCTCTCTGTAAAAAAAAACACACACAAAAAAATCAACGATGAGAGAGATTCATTGAGTGGCTGCCTCCTGCATGCCCCCTGCTAGGGATCGAGCCCGGAACCCAGGCATGTGCCCTTGACTGGAATCCAACCCAGGACCCTTCAGTCTGCAGGCCAATGCTCTATCTACTGAGCCAAACCGATTTGTTTGCTTATACCTTAAATCCTTGCCACGATCCTGGCAAAGAGGAAGAAAACTGAGTCTCAGAGAAGCTAAATAACTTCCCCAAGGCCACAGGGCTGTTAGTTTCTACTATAACCTCTGCCTCATATAAATATGTATCTTTATTTTTATAACAAAGATATTAGCTCTTTGCAATATTTCCCCCAGGCCTTTCTGCCCTTTTGTTTAGCTACTTTTTGCCCTTTTATTTAGCTACTTTGGACATATAGAAGTAGCATATAATCCTATAAATCCTTTTCAAAGGCAAATATATCTTGGCTTTAATTAGGTGTCACATAATGACCACTGGAAGTAATAATAATAAAAAAAAAGACATACTTGGCTTCCTCTGAAAACAAATTAGGGCCTGAGGTAATGCGTTTCTTATTGTTAAACACTTATTCCTATATCATATATTGGCTAGTAGTCTTTTTCTTCCTCATTGATTTGTGATGTATGGATTCTTGTCATTCATATAGTAAGACATTTATTTTATTGATCTAGCTTTTTCTTTGTACAAATACACGTTGTTTTAATCATATCTTTGTAAGATGATTAAAACAGAGTAGGACTAATCCTCCCACAACTAATTTTTTATTAAAAAGAATTTTCTTTCCCTTTTTATTCTCCAAATGAACTTTAGGAGCACTTTGTCAATGTAGGCAAAAATAATTATTTTTCTTTTAAAGAAGGAACTTAAAGGAATAGAGATTTTAATTGGAGTTACATTGAATCTATAAATTAATTTAGAAATGTTATTTTCATATGCAGTCTTCCTAATCAGGAATAAATATCTGGTTATTTTTCCAAGTCTTATTTTACATTATTAATAAAACTTGTATTTTTTTTGTCATGCCATCACTACTTATTTTGTTAAAATTATCCTCAAGCATTATATATGTTTTAGTTGCTATTGCATACAGGACCTAGTTTTGGGGTTTGTTTTTGTCTAGGTTGCTGTAAGTATAACCAAATGTTACTGATTTTTTACATATTTTACATAAGCCATATTTGTAAACTCTTACTCATTTTAATAGTTTATCAAATGAGTCCTTTATATTTTCTAGATACACAATAAAATCAATTAAGAATGATGTTTTTCTTATAAAATTTTGTGTATAGAGAAGTCTGCTATCCTTAGGAAGGCCTGCTGACTTGCAATGTTGTTGGCCTATGGTAGACAGGATTTGGGGACTTGAATTTTGGGAGGGTTCTCACCATTCCATGAGTGGTAGGGGTTGTTTACTATGCTGGGACTGTTTGGGCAAACAATCTGGTTCATGCTGAACATCTGCTTCCTTCAACTGGTCTGAGATTTTGGAACATGCCAGGCAGAGGTTGCCTAGGTAACCAACCCCCAGTGAAAACCCCAGAGGACACCACGTCACAGGTGCTGTCACAGTTGTGTGCAGAGGAATGAGCACGTCTGTGGGACTCCATTGCAGAGGACTCAGAATCTTGTGCCTGGTTTTCTCCGGACTTGATTCCATGCGCCTTTTCCACAACTTCGCATATTTCATTGTCATGGATCACAGCCTACAAATATATGCTTTGTCTTGTGAGTCCTTCTAGAGAATCCTCGAAACTGGGGGTGGTCTTTGGGGCTCCTGACACAATTTGTAATGCTTATCCCTCCTTCGTGGTATTTTGGGTATCACTATAAATGGTCCTTCTCTGGATGAGTCAGAGGGAGGAAGGTTTGGATCCTTCCTGATTTGACTTCATGCCTTACGCCCCTGGGGCTCTGGGAGGAGACTTGGAAAATGCTTGGTACCTACTATCTTCCTACAAAAGCAAGCTTTTATCAGTGTCACATCTCTTTGATCTTTCATTTTGTTTTGTGTTATTTTCCTAATTCATTAGTTAAGTTGGTCTTTCCTATCTCCCCTCCCTCAAGAATCAGCTTTTAGTTTACTTACATTTTTCTCATTCTTTCATTTATTTACTTTTGTCATTTTAATCTCATTTTGCTGAGTATCTGTGTTCTTTTTGTAAAATTGTAAATAATATAGTCCCTCTTTTTTAATATTGAAAGTACTAGTTACTATGGATTTTGCCTCTACAATACAGTATTGACTAACTCCTATACTTTTTATTTATGTTAACTGATCTCATTTTAATTATTTACTAAACAGTTATAGCTACTTCATTTAAGAGATTTCCTTCCTCTGCCCGTGGTTGTTTGATAGTCTGAAAACTTAAAGGAAGTCATATTTTGGGTAATGTAACAGACTAGACCAGTGGTCGGCAAACTCATTAGTCAACAGAGCCAAATATCAACAGTACAACGATTAAAATTTCTTTTGAGAGCCAAATTTTTTAAACCTAAACTATATAGGTAGGTACATTGTTATTAACTTAATTAGGGTACTCCTAAGGCTTAGAAAGAGCCACACTCAAGGGGCCAAAGAGCCGCATGTGGCTTGCGAGCCACAGTTTGCCGACCACGGGACTAGACTATTTAGATGAATCCCCAGTTGAAAACAACTAAAAAATGTGCACAGATTGCAAAAGTCTGAAAAGCATGAAAAAGATAAGATAGTAAGGATTTATGGGGCCAAAATCTAAATGAAATTGGAATCTAGAGAGGAAACAGAACACTGAAGTTGCTTTTGCCTCTGAGGACATCTGCCAACTAAGGAAACTTGGGTTTTATTCCTCAAGCCCTCCCAAGGCCCATGAGTTCAGCATTAAAGTCTGGGTTCTGGCAGACATGGAAAGTGTAATAGAAAACCTTCCTCCATAAGGTTAGGGTCCCAAAGGGAACCTCCTCAGGTTGAGGATGAACCAGAAGTAGACCTCCTGTCATGCTAACCCCCACCTCCAGGAGATTGTAAGAATAAGAAAAGCCTTTGATGTTGAACAGTGGAGGAGATGGAAAGGAAAGGAAAGGAGAGGGGAGGGGAGGGGAGGGGAGGGGAGGGGAGGGGAGGGGGAGGGGAGGGAGGGGAGGGGAGGGGAGGGGAGGGGAGGGGAGGGGAGGGGAGGGGAGGGGAGGGGAGGGGAGGGGAGGGGAGGGGAGGGGAGGGGAGGGGAGGGGAGGGGAGGGGAGGGGAGGGGAGGGGAGGGAGAGGGAGGAGAGGAGAGGAGAGGAGAGGAGAGGAGAGGAGAGGAGAGGACAGGAGAGGAGAGGAGAGGAGAGGAGAGGAAAGGAAAGGAAAGGAAAGGAAAGGAAAGGAAAGGAAAGGAAAGGAAAGGAAAGGAAAGGAAAGGAAAGGAAAGGAAAGGAAAGGAAAGGAAAAAGAAGAGAAAAGACAAACAAACAACCCTGTCTCTGGGTAGTTACAACCACACGCTGGTGGTCCCTGGGAGTTTGTCACCCCAGTTCACCTCTGCTGGATGGTCCAAAAAAAGTCTTCTGTCCTGAGTGGGTTTAAAGTAGTCCTGGAATGACCTAAGTGCTGGTGAATGCAAATCCTCTCTGAGAAGGCCCCATTATCGTAGGCGGCAGAGAATCTCAGAAATATGAGCAGTTAGCATATCAAGCTCACCAGGAAATGGGTGCTATAAGCCAGAATCAGCAGAAACATACCTCCAGTGGCTTCCGATATCCTTCATTATCTAAAGTCTCATATAGAATTCCAGGAACCAAGTCGATTTGGATGTACTAGAATTTCCACACTGTACAAAATTTTGTCACATACTGCTCAAAGCCCCAAACTCAAGAACTTAATAGATTCAGATGACAAAACTCAATAAGCAAAAGGCAGACAACCTTTTATAAATGGGAAAAGACTTGAACAGATCGGTCCCTCACAGACACGGATATTCAAGAGCCAATAAACATATGGAAAGGTACCCTTTGCAACAGCATGGATGGACCTGAGTGAAATAAGCCACTCAGAGAAAGACAAATATCACATGATCTCACTTCTATGTGGAATCTAATGGACATAAACTGACAAACAAATAAACTGGGGTCCAAAGGAATGGATGCATGGAATAGACGGACAGATTTCAGAGAGGCTGGGGAGAAGGGAAGAGATTAACCGAAGAACTTATATACATATATGCATAACCAATGGACATAGACAATAGTGTGGTGAAGGCCTGGAGTGAGGCAGGGGCAGGGAGGGGAAGGACTAAGGGGGAGTGGGGATTGGGAGACATCTGTAATACTGTCAACAATAAAAATAAAAACACAAACAAAAAAAGGTGCATCTCAAGGTCATGCAAATTAAAACCACAATATGGCACCACTGTACCATCTCAGAATGGTTACACTAAAATAGACAATATAAAGTATTGATGAACATGTAGATTGACTAGAACTGCTATACACTGCTATCTATACTAATAAAAGGGTAATATGCTAATTAGACCAGAAGACCTTCCGGACGTCCTTCCAGACAAAGCCATGGTGGCGGGGCCAAGGCACAGGCGGTTAGGAGTGATCAGGCCAGGAAGGGAAGTCATGAAAATGGTTGCCCTTTGTGGATGAGGTTATTAGCTAAAGGGGGACTTTAGAGGGGAATGAGATTCTGGCAGTGTTGTTTCTGGATCTGGGTGCTGGTTACTTAGGTGTTTACTTTGTGAAAATGAATACCACTGTCTACTTATAATTTGTATATTTTCCTGTATGTATTATCCTTTACTAGAAATTTAAACCTTTATAAAGAGACATTGAAAAGACCTAACTAAATTGAGAATATACCAAAGTGATCAAGAGGTCCAGGCAATCCCAATATCCCAGCAGGTTTTTTTATTTGTTTCTGGTGGAACTTGGCAACCTTGTTTTAAAATGTATATAGAAATGCAAAGCACTAAGATTAGGAGGGCCCACTTGCAAAAGAATTGGGCGGAAGGATTTAGTGTGCCAGCTATTGTAAAGCTGCAGTAACTAAGATAGTAGGCCAATGGAATCACATAGACAGACTAGAAATAGACATTCAGATTTGGAAACTTGATATGTGTCAGAGATGATATTTAATATCAGTGGAGAAAGGATAAGCATTTCGATAAAAAGTTTAATTGAAGACAACTGGTTATTTACACAGTAAAATACATCACACCATACACAAAAATAACTAAATAAAATAAAACTTAAGAGTGAAAGGCAAAACTATAAAGCTTTTATAAAATAATATAGAAAACATTTAATGACTCCAATTTAGGAAAAAAATTGCTAAAATGATACATAAAAAAGCTTAAATATAAAAAAGCTTAGTAAATTAGATTCCATAAAACAAAAACTTTTATTCACTAGAAGTCACCAAAGAGAGATTGAAGAGTGGGAAAATATATTTGCAACGCAATATAACTGACAAAGTAACAGCAGACAGGACATCTGCTAATCAATAAGAAAAGACAGACATTATATGAAAAACCTAGGCAAAAGACTTGAACAGAAGTTTTATAAAGCAGCAATTTCCAAATAGCCAATAAATGTATAAAAAGGTGTGCAACATCATTATTATTAGCAAAGAAAACACATTAAAATCTCAATGAGCTACCATTACAAACTTACCAGAATGGCGAAATTAAAAAGTGGCAAGGATGTGGAAAATTGGGAGCTATCAAACAATGTTGATGCTCATTGGCAGCATATGATATATTCATACAATAGAACACTATTTGGCCATGAAAATGTATGCACAGCAGCTCCCATACACGAAGCTGAATCTCAAACATAATAGGTAGTGGATACACTGGCCTGTACAGATCCCCTTTTCCAGGCCATGGTACCCTCCCCTCAGCTCCTAAATGTATTGATTGATAATGGCTCAGAACTGGTCCCTACTCTGGAAAATTGCTCTTGGCCTAAGGGTCCCTGCCCCCAGCACATCCTGGCCAAAGACTTCTTACAGACTTGCTGTCACAGTATCTCGGTGGGACTAGCACTGTGGTGTATCCATATTCCAGAGCTCCCTTGGGAATGGGTTGAAGCAGATGCCTCATCCTTGCCTGGTTCCTGGCCCTGTCCTGTCCTGTGTCCTTCACCACCTTTATCCTGAGAGCACGAGATCCACAACTCACATAGACCTGACCGGTTCTTGCCTCTGCATCGAGGAATCCGCCCTGAGACGTATTGCTAAGCTGGAGAGAGCAGCACTACAGAGGACATGTGTTATGGTGCACCTAGGAGGTAAAACAAAGAAAAGCGAAGACATGGTCATCTCAGGGTAGTGTTCCCCAAGAGCTGTGATCGGGGAAGGCATATGGGCTTCTGGTCCCGGCAGGGTGCTTTTTCTTGACCTACCTGGTGTCTACGTAAATGTTCACTTGATAATTATAATTTACTGTATGTCATGTTTTATGCACTGTTTAGTATGTATTATATACACAAAAAGAAAACTTTCCAAGTAATTAAAGTTTTTCTAACTTAAATAAAAATGTGTTTCCTAATAAGAGAAGATGAACTGTTCAATTTCTGCTTTCTTATATTTGTTGAGATATTCCTTGTAGCCTAATATACAATCAAGGCTTGTAACTACTTCATGTATCATATTTATCAATATGCTAGATTTACATATACTTTGTACATCCATTAATTATTTTAATATATATTTTTTATTGACTTCAGAGAGGAAGGAAGAGGGAGAAAGAGAAACATCAATGATGAGAGAGAATCATTGATCGGCTGCCTCCTGCACGCCCCCTACTGGGGATCGAGCCCTCAGCCTAGGCATGTGCCCTGACCAGGAATCAAACCATGATCTCCTGGTTCATAGGTCGAGGCTCAACCACTGAGCCATACCAGCCAGGTGTACATCCATTAATTAAATAGTAATGATTGCATGTTATTTATGACTGCAGAAAAATTATCCCAAAATTTAGTTGCTTAAAAACACTTCTTGGCCTGAGCACAGCAGAGGCTGCAGAAGCCTGTGGGGCCCAGTCCACTGTCCTGCTCCTCTTCTGCCTGGGCTGCTGGAATGGGCTGACCATGGAGGAGGGACAGCACTGCCCCTATTTCACGGGCAACACCTGTCCCTGCATGCACAACATCACCTGCAAGGTGACTAATCTGAAGTATCCAAAGATGAAGGAAGTGGAGGATGTCCCTGGTGAGCAGCTGCCTGGGAGCACGTTGACTCTCCTGCAGAGCCATGTCCTAAACATCCTTGTGCCTGTTTCACGCAGGTCAGACCCACTCTGCGGACGAGCCAATGGCCACCTTCTACAAGTTCTGTGACGCTCAGTGTGGACACAGCTAGAGGGACCAGCACCAGGCTGGCCCAGCTGCATGGTGTTTACTTTATTCCCTATGGTGGAGTCCCTGCTGGGAGGGAGCGCTGTGGGTCCTGGGGGTCTTTGCTGGTGTGGCAGGAAGCTAATCCTCTCAGGGTTGTTGGCCAGGGTATCAGGAAGTGGAGAGCCCATCTGCCAATCAGTGGATGAACGCATTAATGTCCAGAAAGGTTTTGTGTGTGGGGAGGATTATCCACAACTAAGTACATTCTGTTTAAGGTCCTGTTCATTCATCTTTGAAATTTATTGGGCAATTGACATTCTTTTACCATCAACCAACACTCTTAGATAATTACATTGTTCACACAACTAATAGAGTAAAACATTTGGTACATTAGTTGTTCCTAATTATTTAACTGTTAATTGCAAACTTAATCAAAATTTATTCCAAATATTTAATTTAAATGAAAAACTATTTTTAAAAAGCCATTTCTTATCTCAAGTTTTCTGTGGGTCAGAAACTCAGGCGCGGCCTAACGTGGGTCCTGTGGTTTCTCCCAAGGCTGCAGTCAGGTGCTGGCCGAGGCTGCAGCCCCCTCAAGGCTGGTCCTGAAGGCTCCACTCCCAAGAACGCTCATGTTGTTGCTGGGGGTTCCGTTCCTCATGGTTTGTTGCACGAAGGGCTTTAGCTCCTTGCTGCCTGTTGGCTGGCGGCTTCTTTCTGTGTTTGCCATGTAAGCCTCTCATGGTGGCAGTTGGCTTCCATAAGGCAAGCAAGGCAGAAGCCAGAGCCTTTTCTATTACCTAATCTGGGGTATAGAATTCCAGGTGCGTTTTGCTGTATCCACTCATTAGAAGCAAGTCGCTAGGTCCAGCTCACACTTGAAGGGAAGAGATTACACACGGCATGAAGACCAGGAGACAAGGATCATCAGCAATGCTATCAGAGCTGCCTACTGCAGTGACATAATTCACCCGCTGGCGTCTCCTTTGTTGCTTTGGAGAATCTCTGACCATTATTAAATAAGTAAAATCCTGACTGATACTCATCCTGGATCACAGTGTAGAGTTTTGCATGGAAAAAGCAGTTGGATCACAGACTAACATCTAACAGCCAGAGTTTGTCCTTATGACTTTGGAGCTTGTATTTTAAAAATTGTTCATTTTCTCTGCTCACAGTACCATTTTCCATATGGGATGTACCTTTCACAGTCACTCAGCCTCTTGTTGACCATCTGTTTAAGCTACTCTGGAGGACCACTGCATGTCTTTTTGAGGTGCGCCTAAGGCCCCCAAAGTGAATTGTAAGTCTGTATCATCACCTATGCTTACAAACAGACCTTTATAGGTATACATATTGAGTGAAAATCTGAGTTTTGAGTGATGTGACAACAGAAATCCTATATAATAAAAGGCTAATATGCAAATTGACCAAATGGTGGAACAACCGGTCACTATGATGCCCCCTGACCACCAGGGGGCATACGCTCAATGCAGGAGCTGCCCCCTGGTGGTCAGTGCTCTCCCACAGGGGGAGCACCGCTTAGCCAGAAGCCCGGCTCACAGCTGCAGCAGTGGCAGTGGCAGTGGCAGTGGCAGTGGCAGGAGCTTCTCCCGCCTCCATGGCAGCGCTAACCATGTCCGACTGATGGCTGAGGCCTGCTCCTGGGCCTAAGCCATCAGTTGGACATCTCCTGAGGGCTCCCGGACTGCGAGAGGGTACAGGCTGGGCTGAGGGACAACCCCCCCCCACCACCGAATTTCGTGCACAGGGCCTCTAGTATAAACATATTTAAACAAATATCTTTTTGTCTATTTGTACTACCTTTAATTGATGGTGGGGCATGACAATAGTGAATTTTTCCATTTCTCATGTTTCTAGTGCTTTTTTCTTTGTACTTTAATTGCCATATTATTTGATCAAAATAAGTTTTGTTCACATTTTAAGGTTAGAGCCTTGTTTCTATTGTAGCATTTGAGGGGGGTCATTTTGTTTTGGACATGCCAGTCATGACCAATAAGTCATTACACTTTTTTGAAAAATATATTTTTATTGATTTCAGAGAAGAATGGAGAGGGAGAGAGAAATAGAAACATCAATGATGAAAGAGAATCATTGATCAGCTGCCTCCTGCATGCCCCCTGCATGGAGGTACAGTCCAGGCATGTGCCCTTGACTGGAATTGAACCCAGGACCCTTCAGTCCTCAGGCCGATGTTTTATCCACTGAGCCAAATCAGTTATGGCACACTTTTTAAAAAACAAACAAACAACTAAATTGATAACTCTCTGGGACATTTTTAAATTTGAGGGAATTAAAGAAGTCTTTCCCAACCAGCTGGTATTGCTCAGTGATTGAGCATCAACCCAGAAACCGAGAGGTCACCGGTTTGATTCCTGGTCAGAGCACATACTCAGGTTGGGGGCTTCATTTCCAGTAGGGTGTGTGCAGGAGGCAGCTGATTGATGATGTTCTTCTCTCATCAATATTTCTCTCTCTATCCCTCTCCCTTCCTCTCTCTCTAAAAATCAATTAAAAATATTTTTAAAAATCTAAACCCCAGCCCAGAGGCCAGGCCCAGTAATCTACATTTCTAACAAGCTCTCCAAAATTATTCTGATGCAGCCAGCCTTGTATCCGTAGTTAAAAAAAAAAAAAGAGAAGTCTTTCCCAGTTCATTATAAATTGTGTTGAATGGCACTTACTTTTTCTATATCTTATTTTGTGCTGATAAGAAATTGATGTTGGTAAGCTACGAATTTCTTTGTTTGCCCAGGTGTCTATACAATGCACTATAAGACTAATCCTATCTAATAAAAGAGAAACATGGTAATTAGCGTACTACTGCTACCCTTCCCATTGGCTAATCAGGGCGATATGCAAATTAACTGCCAGTCAAGATGGTGGCCGGCAGCCAGGCAGCTGGAAGCGAACATGAGGCTTGCTTGCTTCAGTGATGGAGGACTCCAACGTTCCCTGCCTGCCGCTGCCAGCTTCTGAGCTGCAACTCTGAGCAACTATGTTACAAATATAGAAGCTAAACAAAACCCCAGAAACCTGCTTTAGTTGCCGGGCTTCAGCCAGCAGGATCACAACATTGTTTCAAATACAGAAGGTAAACAAAGGCCAGAAACCTGCTTTCAGCAGTGGAGGCCTAAGAGCTGGAGCCTCAGAGCTAAAGCTGGCCCAGAATTAAAAAAAAAAAAAGAAAAAAAGGAGCAGTTGGGAGCTTCCATCACCTGCCAGCCTGAAAACAGCCCTCAGCCCCTCACCCAGACTGGCCAGGCACCCCAGTGGGGACCCTCACCCTGAAGGGTGTGTGACCAGCTGCAAACAGCCATCATCCCCTCACCCAGGCTGGCCAGGCACCCCAGTGGGGACCCTCACCCTGATCCAGGACACCCTTCAGGGCAAACCAGCCGGCCCCACCCGTGCACCAGGCCTCTATCCTATATAGTCAAAGGGTAATATGCCTCCCAGCACCGGGATCAGTGTGACGGGGCAGCGCCCCAACCCCCTGATTGGCCCTGCTCTGTGCATGACAGGGGGTGGCGCTGCAACCTCCCCATCGACCCTGCCTTGAGTGTGATAGGGGGCGGTGCCCCAACTCCCCAATCAGCCCTCTTTGAGGCCAACCAGGGTCTGCACCTAGGGATTGGGCCTGCCCTCTGCCACCTGGGAGCAGGCCTAAGCCAGCAGGTCGTTATCTCCTGAGGGATCCCAGACTGCGAGAGGGCACAGGCTGGGCTGAGGGACCCCCCCATCCCCCGAGTGCACAAATTTTTGTGCACTGGGCCTCTAGTCCTAAATAATTATCTTTGATTTGGAGCTTTGCTGCATTAAAATCTAAGACCATACTGTAGCACTTGGTAACATTTGCATGACATTATATTATTTTTAACTTCTAATTTGTCTTGTCCTTCCAATTGGATTCTAAATACTTTCTATGAATCATTATAAGGTCCAATGACCTTGACTTTAAAATATACTTTCTTACCAGATTTGACTTGACTGTGCTTTATTGTTCTTACTGTTTTTAGCATTTAGGTAGCAAAAAGAAAAAAAATTAAGTTCTTCTCCCATATACAGAGTATATGTAACCAGAGCATGATGGATTCTAAACACCTTCTCCTGACTACATGCAGTTTTTAAAAATTGTCTGGAACAGCGGTCGCCAACCGGTGGTCCTCGAACCACTGGTGGTCTGTGAAGTCTGAAAGGTTGGCAACTGCTGGTCTGGAAGATTGAAAACTTCACTTTGAGTGAGGCAATTCTGGAAAGGCAGGGAGAGCAAGCCCTAATTCCAGTCCCACCCCTTACCGGTAAGCTCAGCTTTCCTCCACCTAGAAGCTGTCCTGGAAATACCCAGAATGGCAATTCCAGCCTCACTCATGCACGGAGTTACAGGAGAGGGAACCAAACACTCCGCTCCAGTAAGATAAGGTTGTTTCAACAACGTTAAAATCGCCTAGTAAACAAACTTTTTACATGGTTAATTGTGAATTGCTATTTCCTGGATAGAATCGAAGCAAGTTAATTTCCATAATTTCTAGGGCAGTAGGGATAAATATGGAACAAGAATATTCCCTCCTGCATTTACTATTTTCACCTTTGGATGGCCTAAGAAAAAATCCTTACATTCCTCATCAGATACAGAGGACTCCCTGCCCAAATTATAGCCTCTTAATGGAGATACTTATGTTTGGGGGAGATAATGGAAGAGAACACCTTTTATTCAATATATGTACTAGTATAGTAGAGGCCCAGTGTACGAATTCGTGCACAGGTGGGGTCCCTAGGCCTGGCCGGCACCCAAGGCTGATCAGGGCCAGGCTGATTGGGGCTGTTGGTCGGCGGGAGGGCCGGGGGATGGACCACGGGCCAATCAGGGCTTGCCAGCCGGAGGGAGGGACAGGGTGCGCAGGAGGTTGGCCACTAGCCCTGAGGAGGAAGCCGGCCCTCAGCCCCCCTGGGAAAGGGGCCGTGTCAGCTGCCACCCACCCCCGGTTCCCCATCCCAGCCCAGGGCCAAAGGCCTCGGAGGGGTCAGGAGAGGAGGCGATGGTCGCTGGGCTGAGCACAGAAGGAACAGACACTGGATGCTGATGCCACCGGCGGTCGTGGGAGGTTGGCTGTGGAAGTGCACTGACCACCAGGGGGCAGCTCCTGCATTGAGCATCTTCTCCCTGGTCATCTGTGTGCATCATAGTGACTGGTTGGCCAATCATTCCGGTCATGTGGTTGTAACGGTTGCTTAGGCTTTTATATATGACACAATTATCACCAGGGGGCAGACACTCAACGCACAGGCATGGAAACATGGAACAGACATCAGGACATCCAGCAGTTGGACATCCCCTGAGGGGTCCCGGATTACAAAAGGGTGCAGGTCAGGCTGAGGCCCCCTACCTCCCTCCATCCCCCCCCCCCCCGCCCTGCATGAATTTCGTGCACTGGGCCTCTAGTATATTTATAACATGTTTCCAGTACATGTTAGTTGTTAGGGGGAAAAATAGTTGAAGAGAATAGAGGAAGTCAGGTGTGAGTGATTAGATCTGAGATCCAGAGAGCAGAGGAACATTATAAATGGAGTCTATTGCATCTTTTATTTTCTTGGCTTTTTTTTTTTTTTTTTTTTTTTTTTTATGGATCAGTGGTTCTCAAACTTTAACTGGCATGAGAATCACCTGGAGGGCTTGTTAAAGCACAGCTTGCCGGCCCCACCTCCAGAGATTCTGATCCAGTGGGTCTGGGTGGGGCCGGAGAAGCTAACATTTCTAACAAGTTCCAGGTGATGCTGGTCCAGACCACGGGCTTGGAGGAGCACTGGGCTGGAGCCTGGAGACCATGCGCAAGGAGGCTGCATGGCTGGTGAGTTCCGGGGTCATCTTGGCATTTCTGGGATTCCTTCTCTCCCCTAACGTTTCAGTAGTGCCTGGCTCAGTCACCTTTGATGGATTTCTGAACAAAGTGAACCTTCCTAATAGTTGGCCCTTATGCACTTGGCTGGGTAGTATTAAAATTAAAGTCCAGAGATGACCCAGAAACGTCATCTGGGATTCAGTGCTGCAATCTTTTGTTCAGATACACTGAGGGAAATGGGAGTTCTTTCAGAATCTTTTCCTTTCCTAACTTGTTTCTGAATATATTGAAACTTGGAAACTAAGAAGCAGGAAATTGTTAAATAAATGCAACTGAAGGAACAAAAGGCACGACGGAGTCATCATAAGCTGGAATCCTTCCCATCAGCTGTACCTACTAAAGCTGTGCGACCCATCCCTCCCTCCCACTGCTCGAATTCAGCAGCTCCTTGCCTCTTTCCCTCCCTTGCAGGAGGGCACTCCGGGGCCTGCATATTCGGTGTCTTTGTGCCCCTCCAAATAGAAAGGGCATAAAAAGGGGCACTTTCCTCTGAGCTGATGCAGCCCACAGCCAGGAAAGCAGGACCAGGGCTGTCCTTGGGTCCCACTCACTTCTTTAGTCAGCGCCCTGGTCTAGTCCCCTGACTGTACATAGCTGCACAGGGCCCAGCACACCTACGTCCACCCATCTGGCGCCCCCACCTGCCCTGTCCACAGTCCGGGCCACCAGTATGATCTTCCGCAACCTCCATTCTGATTGCACCCTGGCTTCAAAGTCTGCGGTGAGTGTCCAGGCCTCACAGAGCTGCAGCCCTTCCCTGCTGCACCTAACACCCTTTATGATGGGAAACTTGCCTCTGTTTTCAGCTTCTTTGCCAGCCTCCTTTGCTCATAATCCCAAATCCCTGCCAATGGAGTTACTAACGGAGCTTGGATACGGCCGTCTCCTTTATGCCTCTGTGGCTTTGCACACACCATTCCTTAGACTGGAGAGCTTCCCTTTGTGCCTTTTCCCCTTTGTTTGCTTGGCCCATTTCTATTCATTCTTTTAAAAATTAATTTTAGGGGGGAGGTAGGAGGGAGGAAAAATAATTTCATGTAAAAGAAATATGGATTTATTTTTATACCTGGAAAAATACAAAGAATTATGTAAAATATATTCATAAAAAAGGTAACTGGTTCACACTTTCATTTATTTTTTTCAAGGTATTTTCTACATATGTACTTTTATGGATCATACTCAGTTTGTAACATGCTTTTATTTTTCACCTACTATTGCACTACAAGCTTTCTTCTCATTTTTCATAAATGAGTTGAAAACATTATTTAATGGCTGTATAACGTTCATATATGTTTGTGTGTGTGTATATTTCTAAAGAGTTTGTTTAACCCTTGCTTTGGCCATTTAGATGGTTTCCTTTTCATTTTTCATGCTACTATGTATAATGCTACAAAGAAGAGTTTTGTTGTTCATTATATTCCACAAGTGAGTGAGATCATGTGATACTTATCTTTCTCTGACTGGCTTATTTTACTTAGCATAATGCTCTCCAGGCCTATCCATGTTGTTGCAAACAGTAAGAGTTCTTTCTTTTTTTCGGCAGCATAGTATTCCATTGTGTGTACCACAGTTTTTTAATCCACTCATCTGCTGATGGGCACTTAGGCTGTTTCCAAATCTTAACTATTGTAAATGAAGTTTTGTACATAACTGTGCCCACCCCTCTGATAGTTTTCTGGGAGAGAATTCTAAGTTGGGGTGACCGGAACAGTAGAAAAGAACACTTTTAGGCTCTTGATCTACACTGTCAGGTTGCTATCAAGAAAAGAAAAGGTGGACACACTGACAAACTCACCAGGGCAATATTCGTGTTGCTCTTACTTCATCAGAGCCTCTGTTATTGAGAGTCATACTTCGTTTGGTCCTTGAGAATTTGATTTTAATTTCACACTTTTCTGATTAGGCAGGACATTTTTCTGCATTTATTAACCATATGTATCGCCTCTTATGTAAATCACAGCTTTGTGTCCGTTGTCCAGTTTTGAACTGGAGTCAAAATTCCTACTCATTTTCAATTCTTGCCTTAGCATCTTCTCACTGAAAGCTCTGACAATGCTTCACGTCCCCTCTAGTCAAGGCCTCCTCTTCTAACAGCTCTGTGTGCACATTCGCTATTGGGATTTCTACCCTCTACTGTAATTGTAGGAGCCTGTGTCCCCCATGGCTCCTGGGCCAGCTCTGAGTCAAATGTGTTCTTTTCCTCAGCACTAACCCTGGTACAATGTACGTGTCAATGACTAAATCAATGAAGATCAAGGAAGTGTTGATTTTTAACTTAACATGAACATCATCAGGGTAGCTTATCTCCATTTTGTAGAGAAAGGATAAATGCTGGTAAAACAGCCCATTAAACTGCTAAAGAAAGAAGTACTCCTGGAATTGTTTATTCAAAAAAGAAAACAAAACCTCTTTCTTTTTTAGAAGAAAAGTAATTTCCTCTGCAAAATATTATAAAGATGTTTATTGATTCATCTGTGACCTTTTCAGGTGACCTTGACAATGATCACAACACATCTTCCAAAAGGCGAACACAAAAAACTTCACTTCCTCCACAATAAAACATGTATGTACTCACATATTAAATATACAAATGAAAATTAAACTTTGAAAATGACTGCATTTTTCACCCCATCATACTCCCAAAATTATAATTCAGGTATTCCTAATTGGCCACTTCACAGTGTTGCTACACACACACACACACACACACACACACACACACACACACACACACGTGTATCCAGGTTAATATCATCATTGATATAAACCAAAGGTGCAAACTGGGGTTGCTGCTCTGTTGGCAATAAGTCCAATGCTCTTGTCTTTGGAAGGGATGGTTGACCCGGCGTCTCGGGTCTGTTCAAGGGCAGCCGGCTCTCCATCTCAGAGTCTGCGTGTGTCAGGGTACCAAGGGACTCTGGAGATGCTGAAAATGCCCGAATGTCCCCCATCTGTTTTTTTCACCAAAGGTAAAAGCTTTTACCTGTGTGCTTGTTTAGTTTAACAGCTGCAGTGTATCTTCCCCTCTTGTTCCTTTTTCATAGTGTTGCTAACCTTTGTAAACATTTAATGGACAATTAAAGTGCTCAGCTGTGCTCCATCTGAGCCCATCCTGCTCGTTTTAAAAGTGCAGAGCTCTCCGGAACCTCCACAAGATCTTACTGTTTCCACAAAGAGCAGAATACGGCTGTCAATAGGTAGATGTTAAGGTCCCTGCCACCACCCTCAGCTGAGGTTGACTGAGTCCTGGGCGGGCTTTTCGCTCTGCTGAATGCCCTGCGGCTTCGCACAACCACAGGGAGTAAACATGGCTCAGCTCTGCTCGGCTCTCTGGAAATTCTCACATCACTGCTTTCAAAGAAGCATAAATCCTTCCTCCCCAACATCCATTAATATGGTAAAACTGTAAAATGCAGGTACCAAAAATTGAAACAGTATTTTGTAGCCATTCCCAAATTTTGATTCCTACTGATATCCCTGCTTCAATACACCGGAAACTGCACTTCAAACGATAAACATTAATTTTTCTTCTCTGGGTAGTGGGCATAGTCACATCTTGCCTTAAACCTACTTATTTATAGCTTCGCCTCTCCAAACCCCTGACGTGGCTGTATTTCCCATCGCATTTCTCTGAGGAACATCTATAATTCAGACAGACTTAGATCAGTTGGAAAAATAATAATAAATGGGTCATTGTGATACACAATAAAAAAAGCAGGCTTCACTAGAAATGAATAAGGAATTTTAAGAACACCCATCACATAACTGTAAACAGTGGTGCTTCTACTGGTGTAGACCCAGCCGTCTCAAGGCCTCTCTAGAAAACGAGGGACACCAAATACAAATGTTGGAACAATTAATGTCATTGCTTTAAAACTTTTAACGTTGCTCACAACATTTAAAATCTAGTCACTAGTAATACCTTGAAATGAAAAAGAAAATGTACCTAACTGGTTCAAGTATATACTAGAGTAAGAATGCCTTGTTAGGATATCAAATACTTTTGAAAACACATTTAGATGTTTTGTTCTGGGAGATAACTTCGGAGGGTTTAAATGGAAATGTTGTTAGCATGGTTCTTTGATGGTAAATGGGATACGTTCCTCAGCTTACCGGACGCTGTAAGACTTTCCATCTGAGTTTGGCAGGCATTGATGTGCCTGTTTCTATACGTAAGCGGCCTTATGAAAATCTTGTGAAAAAACATTCGAAATGCTGATGTCCTGAAAATGATGAAAATCCAAGGGTCCACAATTGAGATCACAGATATAAAACGCAAGGCACTGAGGTCTCCGGCTTCTTCAGAAGTTCTGTTTTTCTTGGTGACAGCTTTAAATGCTCCATAGTAAGCACGATACTGTGTTAAAGGGAAAATATATCCATTATAATGTTGAAAGGTTGATGGCAGCAATACATTCACTTATTTCAATCAGGATACATCACTTTTCTGTAAGAATATGGCAGCTCGGCTTGGAATATGCATTTGGGGAAAATTTACTGCAGCTGATGGGTGCAAGTGAAGAGCCTGGACGGTGCAGAGCCAACATGGGAGGCTCCGTGGAAGTGGGGACTCCTGGGAGTCCCGGTCTAAGTCCCTAGAGCAGTGGTTCTCAACCTTCCTAATGCCGCAAACCTTTAATACAGTTCTTCATGTTGTGGTGACCCCCAATTTCATTGTTACAAATTGAACATAATTAAAGCATAGTGATTAATCACAAAAACAATATGTAATTATATATGTGTGTTTTCCGATGGTCTTAGGCGACCCCTATGAAAGGGTCGTTCGACCCCCAAAGGGGTCTCGACCCACAGGTTGAGAACCACTGCCCTAGAGGCTGTTCTACCTGCTGTGAGCATGGGAGTTTCTAGGTCCCTGCCTGGCCCAGCAGAGGAGGAGCTGAGGTGGGACTAATCCAGTCCACTGAATCTTTTACAAACACGTCCATAAATACTGAGGTTCTCCTCCCATATTCCCTTCAGTTCTCCTTTCTTTCTTCTGCCTACTTCCTATCCTCTCTTTTAAAAAAAACCAAACAAACCTATATTTTTATTGATTTCAGAAAGGAAGGGAAAGGGAGGGATAGAAACATCGAGGATGAGAGAGAATCATTGGTCGGCTGCCTCCTGTAACGCCCCCTACTGGGATCGAGCCCACAACCTGGGCATGTGCCCTTGACTGGAATTGAACCCGAGACCCTTCAGTCCGCAGGCTGAGGCTCTATTCTCTGAGCCAAACCGGCCAGAACCCTATCCTCTCTTATTAGTCAATTCAGAAATAAGTCACCCTTGTGAAATGTCACACGTACAGAGACATCAATGAAATAGCAGCGTCTAGGGCAGTGGTTCTCAATCTTGGCTGCACATTAGAATCACCTGGGAATCTTTTTAAAATCCTGATTTCTGGGCCTCATCCTCTGGAAATTCTGTTTCTTTGTTATGGGGTGGGGCCACAACATTAGTAACAAAGACACAGAATTGCCGGAGGATGAGGCCCGGAAATCAGGATTTTAAAAAGATTCCCAGGTGATTCTAACATGCAGCCAAGGTTGAGAACCACTGGTCGAGGGGCTGTGAAGAGACAGGAAATACTCCAATGAAAGACAGGAGACCTGCAAAAGGACCTGGCCAACTCATGTTAATTACTTAGCATAGATGGTTACCTTTCCGAGGTCAACATCCTCTTTTCACACTAGGGAAAAAAAACACACACATAGAAATATAAGCCTACTTACCTGTGCCCAGTCACTCCTACTGCCTCGATCCTCTCTGAGGTCTCTGTGGCCCCCTCAGAGCCTGCAAACTACTGAAGGGCTTTTCCTGCCATTCAGCCAACACTGCTGCCTAGCCCAGCACTACCACTACCTCCCTCTCCTCTGGAGGCCAGCCACTTTTTCATGATGCTATTATACTCGCTGTGCCTACTGAGATTCTAAATCCATAATGGGACAAAATGGACCCTAATGGGACAGGAAATAGGCTAACTCAACATTGGTGGGAGGAGACATGAATAAGTGCACAGACCACACCCACTTAGGGCAATCAAGGGACATCTGCTGGAGAAGATGTGTTTTCCCATCATTGTTTCCTTACTTTTTTGCTCTCTCTCTACAGAGCATTTTGGTGGCCTCAGCCACTCCCATCTAGTACACTCAGGAAGATATACCGTGACGGGAAGACCTCTCGCATCATCTGGGCTTAATAATACTAATAGTGACAATAATAGCTAATGCCCATGTCCCCAGGCCCTGTTCTAAGCATTTTACTTTGAAAACATCATTTCATCCTCATAACAATCCCATGAAGGAAGTACAACCATTATCTCCATTTTAGAAGTGGAAACTGATTGCTTGCCCAAATCCTATTGCCTCTCAGGACCAACCGCAAATATCACCCACTTCAGGGAGTCCCAGTGAAGTAGTGGCCACGCACACCAACTTCCGAGCCGGAGTCTCCTGGTTGGAGTCCCCTCATTGGCTGTGTGACTTCGGGTAAGTTATTCCGTCCCCTCAGCTACACAGTGGGGATACTTGTACTTACCTTCCAGGATTGTCAGGAAATTTGAATAACATGGTATGAGTAAAACCTTGACAACAAGTCCTAGCATATAATGGGAACTCAATAATTAGCTATTATTGTTATTATTTTATCAACTAGGAGAGGACCTCTTCCTTCTCTAAACTCCCTTATGGGCCTAATTACTCCCACCCATCCCGTTATTATAGCTTGTGTGGGCAAATGTGATGTTTTTCTCATTTTATATCTCCACAGTGACTTACAGTATATTGACTGTTGTAGGTAACAGACATGTGCTGGATGGATAAATGGCTGACAACAGGCTATGCAATTTGGTTGATTTAAAAAGCAAATGCTTACATGAGTCCATCTTTACATTCGTTCCTTTCTTCTCGAAGTGTAGTGCAGCAAAATGTAATCCCAAATATGTGAAAATACTAGACTAGCTGGGACCTTGGTAAATGAATGGTACTTATATAATTAAAACAAATCATTTTATTTTTAAGCAGTATTTGTCCAAGTTAACCCTATTGTATATTATTAGGTTAATTGTATTTTCAAGTCACCTGATTTGTAATAGAAGTGTATTGATATGTACCTGGACTTTTAATTTAATATAATTTATTTTTAACTTTTTAGTTTACTAACAATATGACAACTTCATTTATGGCAGTGATCAAAGTACACATTCTATTAATTCTTACAAATTATCAATTTGAACACAATTTCGACTTTTGAAAAATCTCTGTCCATCAAAAGTATTCTCTAGAACAGTGATGGCGAACCTATGACACGCGTGTCAGAGGTGACACGCGAGCTCATTTTTTTTGGCTGATTTTTCTTTGTAAAATGGCATTTAAATATATAAAATAAATATCAAAAATACAAGTCTTTGTTTTACTATGGTTGCAAATATCAAAAAATTTCTATATGTGACACAGCACCAGAGTTAAGTTAGGGTTTTTCAAAATGCTGACACGCCGAGCTCAAAAGGTTTGCCATCACTGCTCTAGAACATACTTTATAAACTGCTTCTATAAGAGAGGCTAAAATACTGAATAACCTCAGAATATACACCTGGCATTTTTTAAGTAGGTCAATTTACACAGAGAATCGGTGTGAGAAAAGCGCCCTCTGTTGGATTTAGAAGTCCTGGAGGAAATGTTGCTATTGCCAACTCTGGAGACCTATCTTAGCGGGATATTTCCGTTCTCAAGAGCTCTCTTGATTCTAAGGCCCTCTTCTATCCAGTCCACCCATCACAATACTCTGCCCTCTGCTCTAGCCCTTTAAATCCACGCCTGACCCTTTCCCCTGGGCCCGATTCTTGCCTACCAATCCTTACATGCCTCTAAGAGCCTCCTGTGGAAAGAGCATCCTGCCCCTTCTTTCTGCATCAAAATGAAACACACACAGGCGTTATCTCAGTACACGCAGGGTGTCCTCCACCGCTTCTCTGGCTCCACGGACTGGGACATATGCAATGACTTATCTTCACGTGGCTGCTAGACCTCTCAGTTATTACCTCTAACTTACACATGAACACCCTCTCACCCACCGCTGCTCCTTACCAACCTCCAATACATTGTGGTTTTCTAAGATAAATGTAATTTTGATGAGAATATGTTACCCACGTTAGAGAACGTGCTGAAAACGGCCTCTAAAGCTCATGTATTTGCTCACTTTCTTCCTACTGTATCCAATTGGAAATTTGAAAATTCAACCTAGTTAAGTATCATGCTCTAGTTCAGCACCACAGCAAAGTTAATTTTAAAAAGCATATTCCAACACACTTTTCATCAGCTTAATGAAATGCAATACTTATGCTATGAATACAAGTGTTTCTTAAAGTTTCCCCCCTTCCCCTAGATCCATTCCTTGAAGAGCGATTTCCAAAGTGTGGGGGTCTCTAATGCCCTTTCAGTGTGTCTGCAGGGTCAACACTATCTTCATAAAAAAGACATGGTTTGCCTTTTTGCCTTTCGTCCTCTCAGAGGTACACAGTGAGTTTTACGGAGGCTACCTGACGTATGATGACATCCATTCCATTGCCAGGGCTAATGGAATATGTGCTGGCATATTCTTGTGTTTTCTAGAGCTTTCTAAGGTAGTTGGTTTAAGAAACACATCTGTGCATTTTCAGAGACTGTTCTCCGTACCTCTGTGCTCTTAACATGCTTTTGTTTTTCTGTTTTACCTGCTATCTTTATCATTCACTTAATCATTTTTGAAATCCCAGCTTTCTCCTTGCATCTTTGCAAAAATAAAAGAAGTACATTTTGTTAACTTGTTTTGAAATCATATTTTAGAATTTTTCTTATTTTTAATTGCTAACATGAGAAATACTGATACATATAATCCACATAAATGAAAGCTCTTTGGGTCCTTAGTAATTTTTAAGAGTAAAAAGGGGTCCTTGGACTAAAACAAGTTTGAGAACCATTACCTTAGAATATAATGCTGTCTCCTGAGGAGACCATATTTCTTTTTTGTTTGTTTGTTTTATCCATTTTATTATTTTTTTCTTTATTGTTTAAGGTATTACATATGTCTCGTTTCCCCCCTTTGACCCCTCCCTGCCACTCCTGCCCCCTAGCACATGCCCTCACACCCCTAGTGTCTGTGTCCATTGGTTATGCTCATATGCATGCATACGAGTCCTTTGGTTGATCTCTTACCCCCCGCCCCCCACCTTCCTTCTGAAGTTTGATGGTCTGTTCAATGCTTCTCTGCCTCTGGATCTATTTTTGTTCACCAGTTTATGTTGTTCATTATATTCCACAAATGAGTGAGAGCATGTGATATTTATCTTTCTCCGACTGGCTTATTTCACTTAGCATAATGCTCTCCATGTCCATCCAGCGACCATATTTCTTAACGTTCTATGGCCAGCAGGCAATAATAAGTGGAAATAATAATAATTAGGGATAATAGTGACACTAATTTTTTAGGCCAGGTGCCTGGATAGGTGCTATATATACAGGGTTTCCCCCCAAAATGTATCCACACTTTAATAGCTGATAGCTCAATTTTGAATGTATTTTAACAACACTGCCTTTATAATTATTCAAAGTGTGTATATGTATATTATGGAAATATATATATATATATCTTCAGATCTTTATAGCTATCTTACAGAGCAAGTATGGTTATCCTTGCCTGAGAGAAATTGTGGTTAGAAAGGTAACTAAGCTGCTGTCATAGCTAGTTAGGAACGCACCTTAATCACACCTGTGTCTGATGCGGATTTCCTATCCTTTCCAGAAAATGATAGTTCCTGTGGAGAATGCTGTCTGCATTGCATATCTTTGGAATTTTACACACGCTTTAGGAAATCATTTTCAAATCCACTATTCCCATCAATCCTCGAAATCCCATATGAGTCACTTAACTCCCCTTGGAGATAATCCAGATATGATGCTCTTTCCCTGTATTATGCTGCTTTCGGCATTGTTCTACCTAAAGCACTCAAGCTCAGGATATAATAGCCAGGCACTTGGCTGTCGTCTGCTTTTATCACAGCATAAGTAAATAAGACTGTTGCTTAGAGCAGGGGGTCTGCAAACATGTTCTATTAAGAGCTGGACAGTAAATATTTTCTATTTTACAGGATAAAAAGCAAATAGTGAATATTCGGGGGGTACTTATATGATGAGAGAAGACACATGTCCTACAACTTTTATTAATGAAATTAAAAATCCTATATAATAAAAGGGTAATATGCAAATTGTTCCCTCCACGGGGAGTTCCTTGGGGAGTTCAACCAGGGGGCGGGGCTGCTGGCCAACCGCCTGGACCCCAGCCATGCATGAATTCGAGCACCCAGCCTCTACTGTAATAATAATTAAGTATAATAATTATTATTTTTTTGGTAATACATGTCTACTAAGGAGAATAATAAGAATCTTTTTTTCTTGGAATAATGTTTGGCTTAACTGGGGGTTCAGAGTTCGTGTGTCCTATCATCAAATTGGTTGCAAGTGTTCATTTGTAAAAACTATTCTTAATCTCATGGCTGTACAGAAACAGTGGGCAGGATGGACTTGGCCTGTGGGATGTGGTTGGCCAAGTCCTACTTCAGAGTGTGGTTCTCCAAATGTGATCCCTGGATCAGCAGCTCCCACCTCGCCTGGGAACTCGCCAAGAATGAGAATTCTTCAAAAACGTCTGACTCAGAAACTCTGGGGAATGGAGTCCAGCTCGCTATGTTTTTTAGAAGTCCTGCTGATGATTCGGAGCATGGTGAAATTTGAGAACCACTGCTAAATATCTACACCTATATCCATATCTATTTATATAGCTACAGATTTATTGACTTATTTGGGGCGCTCTGATCCTAACTCTGCATGATGAAGCTATAGACACCTCCCCACCCCCCCCCACACACACACTCCTTAAAGCCTTCACTTAAGGGAAAATCACATCATATGTCACTTTCATCCACCCTTGAAAGTAACATCCAAAATTGCTACGTTGCTACAAGAAATGTAACTTTCCTATTCACAGAAGTCTCAAGAACTCCAAAGGCATTGAATTGGCAGAACATCTGTTTAAATGTTGCTCATGTTGAACAAATACAGCGGTGGGAGTGGGGGCGGGGGGCGGCCTGTGGGGAGGAGTGACACTGAAAAGGTTTTCTCAAGCCTCAGCCACACTCTCAGGTGTCTTGGCGGGACCCCAGGAGGAAATACCTTCAATCTCCACCCCCACCCCCTTTAGTTAATTGAAACCAGAGATAATGGCTTTCCTGTCACCTCGGTTGCCAAGACAGAAAGAAAACCAACCTGTCCAGACAGGTTGTCAAAATGACACCAGTGACTGAAAAGTACTTTCCCAACAGCCTCTCCGCCTCAGTCACCACGACCCATGCGGGCAGCAGCACCAGACACAGCACCGGGCTCCTCTAAGCTTACGCAGGAGTTTGGAAAAACTAAACCTATGCTTTCAGCCACTCGCCTCTGCACACCAGAATCACACCTTCTCTGATTCCCTTTCCACGCCAAAACCCGGGAGCAGAACTCCCAGATCCCATTCGATCACTACGGATGCCATTACAAGCATGGACAGGTCTAATGAAATCAAACGTTAGTCACCCGGAAGCAGGAGAGGACCCCTGTGGAAGTTCCTAGTCGCAGAAATAACTCCTACCTTCCCAGAGGGAAGCAGAGAGGAAAGGGTTCTGCCAACCGGAGAGGTTTCGCGGGGCCCCGGGCCACCCAGGGACTCGGTCTTTCCCCGGCTTTCTCTGACTTTCCCTCTTCTCACTCAACAAACTGATCCTGTGTCCTGGGGCAGTGGAGGGAGGGAACCCGATGTGGGGAGCTCAGCAACCAGCCCTCCTGGCCCGGGGCGCAGGTCTCTGGCGCCGCGTCGAGCGCGCTCCACCCTCCCGGCCCCGCACCCGCGCCCGCAGCCCTCCGCGCTCCCGGCACCCGCGGCCTCGGCGAGGAGCGACTCACAATTAGAGGCAGGAAGCACAAGGTGAAGAGCACGGTCATGAGGGCCAGCAGCAGGAGGTGATCCAGCTCCTCCAGGGGCGGCGGGGACGCCACCCTCTCGCCGGCGCCGGGCTCCACGCGGTCCCGGGTGAGCGAACGCCGGCGCCGCCGCAGCCGCCGGTGCATGGAGTAGAGGCTGCGCATGGCGCTCAGGTTGCACAGCACGATGGCGAGGACCAGCAGCGCCAGGAGGCTGGCGTAGAGCACCGAGTAGCCCAGCACCGACGGCGAGCGCTCCTCGTGCCCCATCTGGATGAAGCACCAGGTGCCCGGGCAGTACTGCACGAACTTGCCGAAGCCCGCGAAGGGCAGCGCGCAGAAAGCCAGGCAGAAGGCGCCCACCACGGGCGCCACCAGCGCGCCCCGGCGCGGGGTGATGTGCCGTCGGTAGAAGAAGGGGTGCCCCAGGGAGAGCCAGCACTCCAGGGCCATGGCCAGGAGCTGCAGCGTCGAAGCGAGGCCGAAGAAGGACATGAAGAAGGCGAAGGCTTGGCACAGAGAGCTGCCCGGCGGGGGCACCAGCCCCCACAGGCTCCGGTTCTGCGCGTAGGCCGCCAGCACGAAGGGGCTCAAGAGGGACTTGCCCAGCAGGTCGGTGACGGTCAGGCCGCACACCAGCACGTAGAAGACCGAAGGCGGCGGGCGCGGCGAGCGCAGCGAGCAGGACGACAGCCCGGAGCGCGCCAGCAGCCCCAGGGCCAGCAGGTTGCCCAGGAGGCCCGCGCTGAAGAGCACCCAGCCCATGGTCGCGGAGTAGCCCTTCTCCACCGAGGTGGTGTTTTGGCAGCGGAGGAACGACGGCTTCATGGCGGGCGGCGTGGAGGCGGCGGGAGGGCCGGGGCCCCCGCGTCCGGGGCTGAGCAGATCCTGGCCGCTCCGCGTGCGCCGCAGAGGAAGCTCCGTGGGCTGCCGGGTGTGCCCAGCAGGCACCTCCTATCTAAACTCTCTCGGGGCACACCCCTCCGAGGGGCGGGACGCGCGGCCAGCTGCGCACCGGGCACGGGCGGTGAGGGCGCGCGGAGCAGCCGAGAGCGCAGCGCTGGGTCCCGATGCTCCGGGTCCTGCGGGAGGACAGACTCCTGCCCAGAGCCGAATGGGAAGAAGGAAAGCTGCGCGCACCCCGGCCAGTCCTTCCTAGGAGTCCAGAAAGCTACTGAAATGAGGGGAAACGAAGCAGCAGCTACTAGGGAGGAGGGGTGGCGGAGGCGGCGGTGGCGGAGGTGGCGGAGAGGAACGCTGAAGAGGAGGGCAGTGAGGAGGCTGAGAAAGGGCCACCACCTAGTGTTTGAATTAGTGGGTTCGGGAAGGGGTGTGGTAACTAACATTTGCTTAACACGAAGCCTGAGCTGGAATTCTCTTCTGGATCTGTGCACCAGCGAGCACTAACTTGCATGGCATAGGCGAGGAAATGGAGACTCTGGAAGGTTAAGTGATCTGCCCAAGGCGACAAAGCTAGGAAGGGGCGAAGCTGGACCTGAAACCCGGATCTTCTACTTATAAAGTCCATCTGTCTTGGCTTCTCCTCCTGAGTTCGGCCAGGTCTCAGGGAAGTGGCTGCAGGGAAAACCAAGGGAGATATTGGCCTTGCTTGCCGTGAATCACAGTGGCGGTGTGCGCATGGTGGGAGGCGTATGGGTAAGAACACTGGTGCTGTCATCCGGTGGATGGGTTCAAATCCTAGTTCTGCTGCTCGCTGCCTGTGTGACCTGAGGGACTCAACCTCTCAAAATATGACACCTAGCCCGCCAGCTTGGCTCCTTTGAGGCACAGGGATAACATTTAAAGCGCAGACACACAAAAAGTGCTCAGTACATGCAATTGTCAGGGTCCTCACGTGGTTTTAGGAAGGCTGTTTTAGTAGCTGATATTTAACTGCAGTTCTTAGCATGGATCTGAAAACCAAAAGGTAGGAAACTCCACTTAGAGCTTCCTCACTCTGGTTGGTGACTAGGAGAAAAACATGCCTTTCCTCCCAGCCTTTGACTTGGCTGCATCAGAGAGGCAAGGGAGCTGTGGTAAGTGTGATTTATTTCTTTAGTTATCACTTCATGCCCTAGGAGAGGAACTAGCTCTGTGTGTGGAATTTGAGTGGGATGCCAGGGTTCATCGTACATGAGCAAGTACATACTGCCTTGGCTCCAAGAAGCTAATTTTTAGGCTCAGTGCCTGTTTATGATGGACAGACTCAAGGAGAGAGCAAGACCCTGGAGCTTGGATGTGAAAGCCTTAAGCATAGCCAGGGAGGCTGCCTCCTGAGAAAGCCTGGCCGGTAATTCTGGCCATGGGGTGGAGCCAAAGAGTCCAAGCTTTGCAATTCGCTCTGAACTCTACCACTAGCTGTGTGCCCCCGGGTTACTTTACTCCAGTGGTTCTCAACCTTCCTAATGCCGCGACCCTTTAATACAGTTCCTCATGTTGTGGTGA
The DNA here is from genome assembly GCF_014108235.1 of Myotis myotis. Classification (NCBI taxonomy): domain Eukaryota; kingdom Metazoa; phylum Chordata; class Mammalia; order Chiroptera; family Vespertilionidae; genus Myotis; species Myotis myotis. The sequence continues at coordinate 186,155,272 of NW_023416313.1, read as the reverse complement.
CCCCCAACCATAAAATTATTTTCGTTGCTACTTCATAACTGTAATTTTGCTACTGTTATGAATCGTAATGTAAATATCTGATATGCAGGATGTATTTAGGCGACCCCTGTGAAAGGGTCCTTCGACCCCCGAAGGGGTCGCGACCCACAGGTTGAGAACCGCTGCTTTACTCAATCCCTGAGTTCCTTCCCTCACAAGTAGGATACAGTAAAACTAATTCAGGCGAGGGGGTGTCTGTGAAAGCCGAAAGTCCATTATATAATAAAGCAGGTTTTCCAAATGTATATGTTAAAACATTGACAAATTAGTTTACCTGCTTTTACTTACGTAGACACATTTGTATAATTAAAATTAAGTATGTATGAAAAGTTTAATTTCACAGAAAAGCTTCCTATATGTATCACTGTAATTTTAAAGTTATACTGAATAGGTCTAGTAAATGCGTGCACTCAGCAGTCACCGCAAGTAAACACATACCCACAGCTTAGCGCAGGTGGGAACGTCGGCCAGCAGGCATTAAAACTTCTCCAGAGCCCTAACCGGTTTGGCTCAGTGGATAGAGCATCAGCCTGCGGACTCAAGGGTCCCAGGTTCGATTCCAGTCAAGGGCATGTACTTTGGTTGCGGGCACATCCCCAGTAGGGGTTGTGCAGGAGGCAGCTGATCGATGTTTCTCATCAATGTTTCTGACTCTCTATCCCTCTCCCTTCCTCTCTCTAAAAAATCTATAAAATATATTTTTTAAAAAAAACTTCTGCAGAACCAATTACCTTACGCCATGGGGTGTGATCATGTGCTAATCATTCACTGAACATTGTTTATGAGCAGTGACTTTTGGATTTAAATATGTAGACTATAGTTGTAGATATGTAATATGTATGTGGGTGAAATTACTACAGTGTTTTTTTCCAACATATGGCCTATTTGCTAAAATTTGTTAAAAATAACAGTGAATAACAAAGAATTAATCTGTTAATTTGGTTTTTAGAAAATCTTGGTTAAAAGCATTTTAAAATTAATAGGGTGTTAATTTTCACATATGGCATATAGACGAAATTTTTATTCGTTAAATCCAAATTCTGTAAAATCAAGGTCCGCAAAATCGAGGGTTTACAAGCGTGGGATTGATGCTGACCTCATGGTGTTGTTGTGAAGTTCAGAAAGCATTTAGCAAAGAGCAATAGTAATAATATGAGTGAATATTTATAGGTCCTTATATGAGTATATGCTGGACACTCTCTAATCCATCCACATCTATTCGCTCAGTTAATAGAAAGCCTTCCACATGGTTAGTCCCCTCTCATCCCCACCTCTCGCCACCCGCTCAGCCTCTAATGGATAGTGATGGGTTTAGAGGAGCCCCACTTGAGTTGATAAAGCCAAAGGAGAAGGTCTTACAACCAAAGACACAAGAATCTAATGAAATCTGATGCTCCCTCTCCAGACAGACAGACAGACAGACAGACAGACACACACACACACACACACTCACTCACTTTACACCAATTACAGGGTGTGCAGTTTCCTGAAATCCCACTATGGTGCCAGGAGGAGGACCAGTGACTCTAGCTGAAAAGTCCTCCTCTAAGACTCTGGCCAGTGTGGTTCAGTTGGCTGGAGTGTCATCCCGTACACTAAAAGATCTCAGGTTCTATTCCTGGTCAGGGCACTTGGGTTGTGGGTTTGGTCTCCATGTGGGGCACTTGTAGGAGGCAGCCGATCAGTGTTTCTCTCTGACGTTGATGTTCCCCTCTCACATCAATGTCTCTCTCTTCCTCCTTTCCTCTCTCTAAAAAAATTATTAAACATATCCTTGGGTGAGGATTTAAAAAAAATCCTCCTTTAAAGACATGGTAAGTGGTGCTCTGTGAAGTGTACCCACTCCAGTTCTTGGCAGCCTTATTTTTCTGTTACAGCTGCCTCCACCTCCATATCCCTTCCAGGAGCAATGCACAGGGACAGAGGAGCCCAGCATTATAAATAACCTTTTCAAAATCACTCCAGAGTGTGACTGAAGGGACAGTTATGGACCTGGCATGCTATATATATGGTATGCTTCCAAGTTCATGGCTTTGAACGGGTACAATTCAGGAAACCACACATTTCCTCCTGGCCAACGTAGCTGGCCTTTACCATGGGTTTCCGGCTGCTTTCCTGCCGGCTTCGCTCTTGTTCACCCTGTCCTGTTCTCAGGCTTAAGTTTAGAATCTCCTGCCCTAAGCAATCTTATTTTACAACTTCACTGTTCAGCCAAGAAATATATCATTGTTCATTCATCAAGTATGGTTTGAGCTTTTACTTTGTGCCAGGCATGGGGTAAGGAGCGTGGGAATGTGACTCTTACATGACTATAAATTTTAGATCAGCTTTCAGAATAACAAGGCTGATTTTTTTTTCTAAGAAGGAAACTTTTAAAAAAAAAAAAATTTGGCATGCAAAATTGTAGATTAGTATTTTCCTCCTTCTTGTATTTACATTTTATTTTTTAAAATTTTAAAAAATTACAGTTGACATTCAATATTATGTTAGTTTCAGGTATACATAATAGAGGTTAAACCTTTATATAACTTATGAGGTGATTCCCCCTGGTAAATCTACTACCCATCTGCACTATATTCCCTATACTGTAGTTTACATCCCCATGACTATTGTATAACTTCCAACTTATATTTCTTAATCCCTTTTCCTTTTCCTCCAAGCCTCTCCCATTTGGCAACCATTGGTTTGTTTGTTCTCTGTACCTATGAGTTTGTTTCTGTTTTGTTGGTTTATTTATCGTTGAGATTCCACATGTAATGAAATCATATGATATTTGTCTTTCTCTGTCTGACTTACCTAATTTGGCATAATATCCTCTAGGTCCATCCATGTTATTGCACAACTTCCTTTTTTTCTTTATGGCCGAGGATTATTTCATTGTATATATTTACCACATCTTCTTTACCCATTTGTATAATGATGGACACTTAGATCGCTTCCTTATTTTGGCTGTTGTAAATAATACTGCAATGAACATAGGGATGCATGTGTCTTTTTGATTAGTGTTTTGGATTTCTTTGAACAAATACCCAGAAGTGGAATTGCTGGGTTGTATGGTTAAGAGGGAAACTTTGATTTTTAAATATATATATTTTTAATGTATTTATTTCCATCACCATTTATCCCTCCTATACCCTTAGGCACCTCCCACCACATTTTTTTAAAATCCTCACCTGAGGATATATATATATATATATTTGATTTTAGAGAGAGAGGAAGGAAGAGACAGACAGAGAGAGAGAGTGAGAGAGAGATACTGATCGGTTACCCCGTGTACACACCTAACTGGGGATCAAATTCACGGCCTTCTGGTGTACGGACAATGCTCCAACCCACTGAGTCATGTGGCCAGGGATAAGAGGGAATCTTTTAATGAAAATATGTTGGACCCAGATACATGGTAAAATTATCTTCGTTATCTGAAGATCTGTACCAGGCTGCTTAATTCTAAGACATCTGGAAAAATATATATGGCATAATGTGAACAAATTTGAATATATAATTATATTGTGATTTTGTAAATGTAAAAACCCGATTCCTGCTTTTTAGGGTCCCTCCACCTTTTGTTCAGTAAGAAACACCTTTTTGATATCTTTTGCTATCAAAGTGAGAGAGATTACATCCTACCCAGATTCTAGGGAATGGGTGTGTCCTGGCCAAACTCAG